>NW_012267381.1:2839142-2857824 GCF_000151885.1 Dipodomys ordii
ACAATATGAAAATGTGACAATCTTGTATTTACACCTTCTGGTAAGATGAAGAAAAAGCAGCATCTTATAGTTAATGAAACCTGTGTTTACAAATAATAGTGAGAAGTAAACTTACGAAGTATTTCCTATGGATGAGGCACTGTCCTAAGTTATCCCTGTATGAACTCTGGCAATCCTCTCAGCAATCTATCCTTTACTTTTCTTTCTTAAACTTCCTGTGTGTTTGTGTGTGTGTGTGTGTGTGTGTGTGTGTGTGTGTATGTGTGTGCACATGCCTGCGTGTGTGGGGGATGGGGATGGGGGTGGGGGTGGGGTAATGGGGTTTGAATTCAAGGCCTATGCTTAAGTCCTCTACCTCCAGCCCTCTATGCTTTTAAGTTTTTTATTTTTTGGTTTTTTTTTTCCGCCAAAGTCAGCCTTGAAAAAAAACCTCCCAATCTCTGCCTCCTAAGAAGCTAGTATTATTGGTGTGAGCTATTACACTTGGCTAATGCTTTTCTTTAAACTTGGGGCATTCTGCTTGCTATACAAACTGCCATTTGAGCCAGGCCTCTGTCCCTCTTTACTTTAGGTCTCCACACTTTTGCTCAGGGAAGACCTTGCAGGGGTCCTTCTACCTACCGCCTTCCTGATCAGCTGGGATGAAAAGCACATAGCACCTGCAGTCCCCTGGCCTGTTGGTTGATCTGAGTTCTTGACCAGGCTAGCCTTGAACTATAATCCCAATCTCAGCCTTACAAGTAGCATAGGTTACAATCCTCCTCTGAGGTTCAGAAAGGTTGAACATCCTGTTCAGGGGCTCATAATTAGGAGAACTGGAAAATTTGTATCAGGTAGCTTTCTTCTAAACTTTACATAATATTACATCTCAGACAGCATGAATCTACAATAATGGACTATGTAAGTAAAAGCATTAAAATTAAATTAAAATAAAAAAATAAATTAAAATTAATTTAATTAATTAATTTATTGATTGATTGATTTAGCCAGTCCTGATGCTTGAACTCAGGGCTTGGGCTCTGCCTCTGAGCCTCTCTGTAATCAAGGCTAGAGCTCTAGCACTTGAGTCATAGCACCTCTTCCAGCCTTTTCCGTTTATGTGGTACTGAGGAATTGAACCCAGGGCCTCATGGATGCTAGGCAAGTGCTCTATCCCCAAGCCACATTCCCAGCCCGAAAGCAGCAATTTAAGGATACCAGAATCCTAATTCTTCTGTTTCCTGGTTTTGTATTTTTTATGTTTCTTCCTGTTTCCTCAGGTTTTTCTCTGAGTCATAGAGTCAAGACACCTTTCTCTTTCTCTGCTCACATTCTTGCTCTGGTGAAGGTGAGGACTGTGTGCTAAATACATGCTTTCCAAGTTCTATATGAAGAATTTCTGGAATCTTTATTGGAATGATTTTGGTATAGATAAGAATTTGGCAAAATCTACCTCAGTTATGTTCTAACATAATTGGGACGGAACCCAGGCGTAGAGTTCAAGCCCCAAGATCGAGCAAAAACAAACAAAAATTGTCTGATAGACTTTTCTTGCTGGGCTGGCTTTGAACTGTGATCCTTAGATCTCAGCCTCCTGAGTAGCTAAGATTACAGGTGTAAACCATGAGCACCTGGCTAATTGCAGCTTTTTTTTTTTTTTTTGTCAGTTGCAGGCCCTGAAAACGGCCTGGCCGCTTGCCTTCAGCTCAAGGCTAGAGCTCTACCACTTGAGCCACAGTGCCACTTCTGGCTTTTTTTGCACATATGGTGCTGAGGAATGGAACCCAAGGCCTCATGCATGCAAGGCAAGCACTACTACTGAACCACTTTCCCAGCTACTTCTAGCTTTTGGATGATGAATTGGAGTCAAAAGTCTCTCAGATTTTTCTGCCTTAGCCTGGCTTTGAACCATAGTCCTCAAATCTCAACCTCTAAGTTGCTAGGCTTATAGGTGTAAAACACCAGCACCTGGCTTATGGGATTACCTTGATGTTACCCATACCGTATAAGGCCTTCAAATTGACATGGCTCCAAGTTTTAAAGGAAAATGCTCTACAAACTGTTAAAGATTAGTATCTTTAACATATTCTACCAAATCCAGGCTAAATAGCTTTCTACTCAGTGTCTAGTTCCTCTGTGTCTTGTATTTTTTATTTTGGTTGTTTCTTGAGTTCATTTTTTTTTTCTCATGCTTGGAGCTGTTGCAGGAAAGAACAGAAAAAAGGAGACTATGGCTTTGGGGTTGGTCAGAGGTGATGATATTTTGAAAATGCATGATCAGACTTTGGGGGAAAGAGAGAATTCTGTATCAGAAAAATGGAAAGGAAAGGCTGTACTCCTCCAAGTTGATAGACCTCTTCCTGGATTATCTTCAGCTGTAACAAACATATACATCAAGGCATTGACTGATTAGGA
The DNA here is from genome assembly GCF_000151885.1 of Dipodomys ordii. NCBI lineage: Eukaryota > Metazoa > Chordata > Mammalia > Rodentia > Heteromyidae > Dipodomys > Dipodomys ordii. The sequence goes on from NW_012267381.1 coordinate 2,841,537, forward strand.
ACTCCTCATTCCTCTATTACTTTGCTAGGCTTGCCATAACAAAGCACCAATTGGGTGGCTCAAATAACAAATATATGCTCCACAGTTCAGTGGTTAGAGGTCTGAGACAAGGTGTCATCATACTGAGGATCTTTCATTTAAGTCTATAGATGTCTGTCTTCTCGCTGTGTCTCCACATAGTCTTGCTGTGTAGGTGTTCAGATTTCATTTTCATGTAAGCACATTAACCATGTTGGATTAAGACTTACCTTTAGAAGCCTGGTGCCGGTGGCTCATGCCCGTCAGTATTCCTAGTTACTGAAGAGGCTGAGATCTGAGGATCACAGTTCAAAACCAGCCCAAGCAGGAAAGAAAGTCCATGAAACTCTTTTGTCCAATAAACCACCAGAAAACTGGAAGCGGCACTGTAGCTCAAGTGGTAGAGCGCTGGCCTTGAGCTGAAGAGCTGAGGGACAGCACTCAGGCCCAGAGTTCAAGCCCCATGGCTGACAAAAAAAAAAAAAAATACCCTTAGAGACCTTATTCTAATTTAATAGCCTCTTTAAAGTTCCCATCTCCAAATATAGTCACATTCTAATGTTAGGCTTCTAATATAATACACATTTTCGGAAATATAATTTAGTCCCTAAAACTACCAAAATTATACTTTACTAACAGGGGCAAAATTTTATGGTTTAGTCTGCCAGTTTTATTGTTACTAGGTGTTAAAGGAGGTTTTCATTTGATTCATTTCTAAAGGATATAACTGCTTGGTGAAGTACATTATTATTGTTGTTGTTGTATTGTTTTTGTTAGTGTTAGTATTAGTGTTGGGATCAAATTCAGACATTTAGGATAAGTGCTGTACAACCAAAGTTCACCCCATTCCTCAGTAACTGTTTTTTTTTATGCTTCCCTCTCTGAAACTGGAAAGTTAATTTTCTGGCCAAAGGTGAGATGAACACTATTCCTTAATACTAAATAATAAACATAATCTGATACTTCAGTATTCTGACCTCCTTCTTGCCAACTCCGTGTAACCTACTAATACTTAGTAGGTTATATGTATATAGTTTGGAAGTTAGCATAACACCCAAGAAAAAGAGTTTTTTTTCTTTTTGTCGGTCATGGGGCCTGAACCCTGGGTGTGGGCCCTGTCCCTCAGCACTCAAGGCTAGCACTCTACCACTTCAGCCACAGCACAACTTCCAGCTTTTCCTGCTTATGTGGTGCTGAGGAATTGAACACAGGGACTCAGGCATGCAAGGCAAGCGCTCTACCACTGAGCCACCTTCCCAGCCCAAGATAGTTTCTAAACATAGTTTTCTTCCTATATCACCCACTTCCTCTACTCTGCAATGTATCTACACTTAAATAAGTGTGAATCTCAATAGCTCTAAGCTGTGGAGATATAGCAGCAGCTACTAATTTGTACCTGACATTTCCCACATTCTCAACATTAAATCAGAAAAGAAAAACCCAGAATTCACTTCACTGTGTGTGACTTAACACGTAGACATAACTTGACCAAGTGCAATTTGGATGCTGAACAGCTCTTAGAACTGTATTAGCATCAGTAGTTATATCATTAAATTAATCTCAGCAGTTACCTTGATTCACTCCTTGTGCTTTTTACTTTTCTTCTGTTTTGTTTTGTTTTTTTAATGAGACTGGCAAACTTCAGTAATGGTCTTATTTGAAATTTAGTTTATAATTGATGTTGGTAACTGGTAGGCTTTCTGCCACATAACCCATACAGTATGTTCATTCAGAAAATCCATTAAGTTATAAATCCATAAAGTCTCTCAGAGAAAGATCTTAACCAAACTTGATTAATTTTTTTGGTATCAGTTCCCAAAAGCAAATGATAATTAGTCAATAATTCTCCTATGTGAGTAAATTAGAAAAAAAAAAAACACCCCATACTACTCAAGGAAAACACTTTAAAAAACCAAAAGGTCTCGTGGGATACTAGACTAGGATCAGTAAAGTCAGATTATCTGATTCAGTGGTTCTAGAACTTCAACAAATACCTAAAAGGCTAATTGAAAAAGAGATTCTTGGTTCCTAATCTCAGTTTTGGATTCCTTAAGTTGGGAAAGGGCTAAAAAATGGATATTTCTAACAAGTTCTCAAGTGGGGCTTATACTGTTAAGTCCATAAATCACTGAGGGTCACTGATCTCATTTATTGTTTTGTCTAAAGATATTTGAAGAACTCCTATCCCTTGAATATTTGTAAGTTAGTAAGTTTATCACATCCTTAATGTTTGTAATTATATATACATTATTCAGATTAATTACTGAAATCTCTTCCAGCAATCAATTCTTCAACTATGTAAGACTGTGTCTATCTCAGCTCATCTCTAGCAATAAAAACTTACTATTCATTACCAGATTAATTATACAGATAACATATAGATAGGGGAAAAAATTGTCCTTACTGAGAAAAATGGTAGTAAGACCTCAGCAATTCCTGATACTCACAAAAAGGTTTTCTGAATGTTTCCATTAATCAGCCTCCTGACTATCAAGTGATTGGCATAACACAGAAATAATTCTTTGAATTATCAACCCTTCTAGGTTCTAAGGTGATGACTAATTTTTGTAATTGTTGTTTTTCCCCAGACCTGGGGCTTGAACTCAGTGCCTGGGCACATTCTCCTCTGAGCTTCTTTTGCTCAAGGCTCACACTCTACCACTTGAGCCTCAGTGCCACTTGTGGCTTTTCCTGTTTATGTGGTGCTGAGGAATGGAACCCAGGGCTTCATGCATGCTAGGCAAGCACTCTATAACTAAGCCACATTCCCAGCACATGATGACTAGTTTTTTGTTTGGTTTGGTTTTATTTGTGGGTTGTGGGACTTGAACTCTGGGCTTGGATACTATCCCTGCGCTCTTCAGCTCAAGGTAAATACTCTACCACTTCATCCACAGCATCACTTCTGGTTTTCTAGTGGTTAATTGGAGAAAAGAATCTCACTGACTTTTCTGCCTGGGCTACCTTTGAACTGTTATGCTCAGGTCTCAGCCTCCTTAGTAGCTAGGATTACAGGCGTGAGCCACCAGTACCCAGCATGATGACTGCACCTTCCCTCAGGGCCTGGGACCTTCCTCTGGTCCCAAGGGAAATGGTGGGGGAGGGGCGGGAGAGGGAGGACTGTGTGTGTGTGTGTGTGTGTGTTTGTGTGTGTGTGTGAGAGAGAGAGACAGAGAGAGAGAGACTGTTCTACCCTAACTAACTGATGCATCCTACTAAGGCCAGGTCTCCACCCTCTTCTCACATCACACCTACAATGATTTTATTTCCTAGGATCCTCCGCTCCATCTTAGATATTTGCTGAGCCTCAAGAGCCAAAGGAGACCAATACAGGTTCTGCAGGACGGCTACCTCCTGGCTCAGATGATTTTACTGTTTCTCATCAAGACCCGCTAGAGAAGTTGACTCTGCAGCACAAACTCCCACAGATGGTGCCAGGGCTAGGTAAGGATCACAACCCAGCCCGACCTCTGCCTCATTCCCTCAAAAGTACCACACAGAACAGTGCTCTAGCTGAGGCTTCAGAGCAACCCTCATCTAAGATACCAAAGCATAACTGTGAATTCACAAGGGAAAATATTTGTTCTTGCACTAGAGGAGCTGCTGAAGGATCCAGTTTGGGTTGGTTTCCATGAGTGGAAGCAGCAAAAGCTTGAGCTGAGAGCAGCAAAAAGCCAATTGGCAGAATCTCAGCTAGATCCACTCAAAAGTACCAGAGAAAATGTTGCTCAAGCTGAGGTTTCAGAGCAACCCTCACCGCAAATACCAAAACATACTGTGAATTCACAAGGGAAAGAAAGCATTTATTCTTGCATGCGAGGAGCGGATGAAGGATCCAGTTTGGGTTGGTTTCCATAAGCAGAGGCAGCAAACGCCTGAGCTGAGAGTAGCTGAAAACTGATTGGCAGAATCTCAGCTAGATCCAAATATAAAGGTGGCTTATGTTGACAGTGTGCCTCAGAAAGGCAAAGAGCAAGGTGAATCTGCTCAGTTCAACCTGCAGACCCATACTCAAAATCCCAGGACTCCTGAGAAAGTCCAGTCCCCTGCAGCTCAGGAAGAGCACCCAGTGCAACAGCTTGTTAGCGAGGAGGTTGTGCCATCAGTGGAAAAAAAGCCTCAACATTCAACACTGCCAGATGCCACAGTTCAACCTGCAGATGTGCAGATTGCCTTCACCATTCCCAGTCACCAACAGTCTGCAGGCCATCCTCCAGGGAGACCTCCGGAGGAAAAGCTGTCATCTACCCAACAAGAGGTGCCAGCTCAACCTTCAGAGCTCCCAGAGTTTGGAGAACCTTCTGAAACCCATCTAGAAGCCCCAACTCAGCCTGAAAAACCTTTTGAGGGAGTCAGACCTCCAGGTGAGCAGGAGGCTCCTGTTCAAGCTCCAGGGGCCCCCATGGAGAGCACAGATGTAAGTCCCCCAAACCATGAGCTGACAGCTCAGTCTTCAGGAGAGGTCCAAGCTCACCATGCCAACGTCTCCTATATTACAGATAAGCCCCCAGATGTGATAGTGACCATCACTGCAATGCCTACCAAGGAGACTGAATCGCCTCTATCCCACAATGAGGCTCCAGCTGGTCCTGCAGGTTACAGAGAAGAGACAGAACCTGCTTTCAGTGAGCAGGAGCAGGCATCTCAACCTGAGTCTCTTGGGGAGACTGAGCCTTCTGTAATACAGCCTGAAGTCCCTGCTCAGGCTTCAGAGCACAATGGGGAGGTTGAATCTTCTCTAACCCAGCAGGAACAACCAGCTCAGTCATCTGAGCATCATGAATGGACAATTTCACCTCCAGGTCTGAATGAATCTCAGCATTCAAACTTGGACAGTTTGACTGGTAAGCCTCCAGATGTGATGATTACCATAACACCACAGTCAACAGATGCGTGGGGGAATTCTCCAATCCCCACTGAGGCTCCAGCTTATCCCTCAGTCCCAGGGAATGATATGGGACTTTCTATAACCCAGCAAGAGTCCCCAGCTGGGCCACCAGAGCCTCCTCAAGTGACCATACCTGTATCAATCCAAGAAGAGGCTCCAGCTCTAGGACCTAGTGGACATGAAAAGCCTTCCACCCAACAGGAAGCCACAGCAGAGACTACACAGACCTCTGAAGAGGTTATACCTCCAACCCAGCCTCCAGAGGGAGAAGTGCCACCTCAGCCTCCAGAGCTTCCTAATGAAATTGTTCCAGCTACAGAACTTCATGAGGTTCCACCTGCACCATTACAGAACAATACCGTTAACCCCTCAGAGATGAATGATGTTGAGATGACAACCCAACAGGAGGTCCCTGACCAGTCCTCAATGTTCTCTGAACAGTCTGGTCCCTTGGAAGACCAGAATGAGGTCCCAACCCTGAAGCCAAGACCCCCTGCATTGCATCAACACTCTCCAGTCTATGAAGGAATCTCTCCAGGGCTTGAAGAGCTTCCTGAGGAACCTTCTCCAAGCCAACAAGAGAGCACAACTCTGCTCCCCAAGCCCTCTGAGAGTACTGAGTTTCCAACCAGCCAGCAAGGACTTCTACTTCCGTCACCAATGCCCAGTATGGACTACAGTATTCCTCTACTGTCAGATAGCTGGGGATTTTCACCTTTAGATTTGGAAACAGTGTTCAAAGGTCATAATGAACTAACATTACCTAAAAACCACAATGAAACATGTGGATCTGGAGTTGACCATAACTCCACGGACTAATGAAGAAGCTGAATTTTCTCCAAACCAGTCTGGCCTCCCTTCCCAGCCTCCTCAAGGCCCTGAAAATGTTGGATCTTTTTCAGTCCATCAAGAGACTACAACTCAGACTCCAAATTCTCACAAGCAGCAAAATGATTCTACTACATCCCTAATGGGTTGATCTCTGCCTGCACAACTCTCGGAGAAGGTGGAACCCTTTCCAGTACCTCCACTGGACATAGAACTTCCTTCAGTTCAGGATGTAGATCGAACTCAGCTTCCAGTGCTGCCTCATGAGATGGTGGTGCAACCTCCAGGGCACTATGAGACGACAGGTCCCACTCCAAATCAAGATGTAACTCAGGGTCCAGTATTGCCCAGTGTCACATCTCAACCTGTGGACCTGGTAACACTTCAACCTGTACACATCCAACTGACTGTAACTGTGCAAGGTGTTGTAGATGAACGTCCTACAATAGTAGATGAAGCCCCAGGTCAGCCTACAAAGCCACCTACAGAGGATGTGGCACAATCGGAAGAAAATCAGGGGGTGACAGTTCTCGTCACAGGTCAGAATGAAACTCAGCATTCAGCATTGCCCAATGTGACAATTCAAGAATTTGACTCCAGACTGCACCATAGAGCATGAACATTCTTCAGCTCTGAAGGAAACAACCCCAGAACAACCTGAGGTAACCTTTCTACCCCCTATTATGATTGAGTCTCAGCACCCCCATCTGACTGAAGACTAACTTCATCCATTTGACTTAACAATTACCTTTACTCCAGAATCCAATATGGAGGTTGGGTTTGCTCCAATCATACAGGACACCTTCACTGACATATGTAAACACCACCCAAGGGTTCTACGACCCAAGCCCCATTTTCCATCATAGGTCTGACTCCAATATGTAGTCCCATGACACACAAGGTCACATCTCAACCAATGGGCATACTATCCCTTTGCATAACCTCAGAACCCACTACAGAGACTGAAAAGTCTTCATCCCTGAAGAAGAAGACCACAGCTGCTCCTCAAGTGACATTTCCCCTTCAAGTTCAGCATGAAAACATAACTCTAAAACCCACTATTTAATATTGTTCACTTATACAGACATTCCATCAGAGCCTCTGCAGGAGACCCCAGCGCAGTCTATCCAGGAGACCACGATTCAGCTTCCCCAGGATACCTTGACTCAGCCTCCGCAGGAGACCTTAACACAGATTCTGCACAAGACTCCAGCACAGCCGCTGCAGGAAACTCTAACACCACCTCCACATGAGCTTCCAGCCCAGCCTTTGCAGGAAACTGCAATACAGACTCTGCAGGAAACTGCAACCCAGCCTGTGCAAGAGACCCTAACCCAGCATCTACAGGAGATCCCAACTCAACCTCTGCTGGAGATGCCAGCTCAGCCTCTGTAGGAGACCCTGACTCCGCATCCGCAGAAGACCCTAACTCAGCCTCCCCAGGAGATTCTGACTAAGCCTCTAACTCAATCTCAGTGGAAGACCCCAACTCAGCCCCACAGACACAGTTGGGGCCTGAGGCTAAACCTCTAACATCAGGCTATCAGCCAATGTCAAGGAATACAAGACTGTACCTGGTGCCATCCTGAAGACTACTAGTACTCTTCCTCCAAAACTCACTACGGTGCCACTTCCACATCCCTATAGGTTTGGGGCTCAACCTCCAACCCTGATTCAAGGCACAGTTAAAACTTTGAGTCAGGAACAGGAACAACTTCCTAATAATCAGTTAACAACATCCACCACAGAAAATGCTTTAGCTGTGCAAACAGAACAGAAGGCCCCTCCAAGCATCAGCTTATGTGAGCTCTGTCACTGCCAAGACCAGACACTGTCATGTGTGGATCTCAGCCCAAGTCAGAGGCTCCGCCAAGTTCCTGTGCCAGATATCGACCCCAAGAAACAACTTTTCACTGTCTTGCAAGTATCCCCCTACCTCCTTTGTGCTGGGCATTCTTTTCTTAAGGTCTTCCTTCTCTCTCCAATCCAATCTTGAGATATATATTTTTTTTGGGGGGGGGATCCAGTCATGGGGCCTGAACTCTGGGCCTGGGCGCTGTCCCTCAGCTCTTCAGCTCAAGGCTAGCACTCTACACTTGAGCCACAGTGCCACTTCTGGCTTTTTTCTTATTGCTTATGTGGTGCTGAGGAATCGAACCCAGGGCCTCATGCATGCAAGATTAGCACTCTACCACTGAGCCACCTTCCCAGCCCTTCAGGAATATTTTCTATTTTCTTATTTTTTTAGGTTGGTCATGGGGCTTGAACCCAGGGTCTGGGTGCCATCCTTGAGCTCTTTTGCTCAAGACTAGCATTTTACAACTTTAAGGCACAGTATCATTTCCAGTCAGAAGGCTTGCAGTTGAATAGAAAAGTCTACTAGGCAGATGAGCAGACTTAAATCATCCCTACTTCACTACTAGACAAAATATATATGAACTGAGCAGGAGAGTTACAGCAAAGACTAAGGACAGATTAAGGTATCTCAGTGGTATCTAGTAAACATGTGCTTTTGCCAACCAATGGTGGCTCACACCTGGAATTTAGTCATGGGAACAGGCTCAGATCTGAGGATCGTGATTTAAAGTTAATCCCACTTGGAAAGTTAGTGAGGCTCTTATTTCAAATTAACTACCAAAAAAGCCAGAATACTAACCTTAAGCAAGAAAAGCTTAGAGACAGGGTCCAGGCCCTAAGGCCAAGGCCAAAAAGAAGCAAAAAAAATTTTTTTGACCCATATTTGTTTACCTAGTTTTTTGTTCTTTGGTTATAATGGGGCATTAACTCAGGGCCTAGGCGTTGTCCCTGAGTGCTTTTGCTCAAGGCCAGGACTCTAACACTTTGAGGCAAAGTACCACTTATGGTGTTCTGGTAGGTAATTGGAGATAAGAATCTCATAGAGAGTTGGGAAGGTGACTCAGGAGTAGTAGAGTGCTTGTGTCACATGCATGAGGCCATGGAGTCAATAAATAGGAAAAGCTGAAGTGATGCTGTGGCTCAAGTAGGTAGAGCGTTTGCCTTGAGTTTAAGAGCTGAGGGACAGTGCCCAGACCCTGAGTTCAAGCCCGACAATCAACAATTTAAAAAAAAAAAATGAAATAAAGAGTCTGACAGTTTCCTTCCCAGGCTGTCATTGAACGGTGATCCTCAGTTCTCAACCTCCTTGGTAGCTAGGATTATAAACATGGGCCACCAGCATCTGCCAACATGTGCTTTCATATGTGCATTCCACCCTCCAAAAAAAACACAAAAAAAAAAAACAGAAGCCAATTTTACATTTTTTACATCTTTAACACATACTTGAAGGAGAGAGAGGAGAGAGCCTAGAATTCAATGCCAGTCTGCACTTTACCAGCTTTTGTCTCAAAAACTAATGGCTGATGACAAAGCATAGTAGCAGAGCCTGTGCACACAAGAATCTCAGGTCAGGGGCTGGGAAGGTGGCTCAGTGATAGAGCACTTGCCTTGCATGCTCCAGGCCCTGGGTTTGATTCCTCAGCACCACATAAGCAAAAAGAAAAAAGCCGGAAGTGGCACTGTGGCTCAAATGGTAGAGCGCTAGCTTTCAGCTGAAGAGCTGAGGGACAGCGCCCAGGCCCAGAGTTCAGGCCCCACGACCGGACCCCCCCCCCAAAAAAAAAGCATGCAGTTCTTCCCTGTACTCTTTATCACTCCATTTTATATGCTATATTCCAATCAGATTAAACCTCTTACCATTTCCTATACATCTTCTTTTCAATGTCTGTCTTTGGCATTTTCTTCCTGATGAGGTAATAAAACTTAAGGCTTGTCTCAGTGAATCATGCTTTTCCCTGTATGCAACATGTCTCTGAGCTCTTCCTTCTACTTCTTCATCCTTCTTAACAGCACTTAAGCACAGCCTTGGTACTACCTGACAGAGAGGTTTTTATTCCTGTTTTCCAACAATGCATTTGTCTTTTTTTCTGTCACCATGTGCTTATTGATTTAGATGTCAGTTTCATCAGACATGACTCAGGAAAATTACATCCAGAGTAATTAGAACTTCATATGCACGAGATTGCTTGAACAGACAGCAAATTAAAAGCTTCTGTTGAGGAGCCTCTTCTTTCGTGACAGTGGATCCACTTTTGTTCTTTATTGTGTAAACTGTGGGAAACTCATAGCTTCAGAATGTAGAAAACGCTGGGTTTTTTCCTGCATTAGATTGCCTCATGAAGTTGCAATGAGTTTTTCTTTTTTCTTTTTTTCAGGCCCCACAACCGGACCCCCCCCCCAAAAAAAAAAAAAGAACTGTGCAGCCCAAAATGAGTGGACATACAAAAACCTGTTCTCCATTAATGAGGGTCACTTGACACTGCATATGTAAGTATGAAAGCAGAAATCACAAGCCAGTATGGTCCAAAATGAGATTTCTTTAAAGCACAGGGAAGTAACAGAATTATTTCATTATATGTAAATTAGAATCACAAGAAAGTTCTGAAAAAATGCCTTCTTTTCCTTTCTTTTTGGCTTATGGTTTTTGTTGTTTGGTTTTAGAAACCTTGGTTGCAATTTAATCACAGAACTGAGCTTCAGAACATTCCAGGCATGGCATGGGTTGCCATTTTTACACCACATGTAAGTGGTAGAGATAATAAACAAGTTAAATAAAACCTCATTTATGTGTTCAAAACCTAATATCCATAATAGTAAGCTGGGTATAATGACTGTGAACTCTCTGATGTATGTCTTTAGGATACATGCATTTTTTCTTTTTTAAAGTATTTTTATTGTTATTATTAAGTAGTTATACTAAGGGTTTGCAGTTCCATGTCACATTATGAGGACAGTGCTTCTTGACAATGTTACCCCTTCCTTGATTCTCCCCCATTTTCCTTCTCCAATTCCCAACCACAAGTTATACAGTTTACTTTAACCTTACCACACTGAATACACTGACTGCATTTGCTCACCTTTCCTCCATCCATTCCTGTACCCTCTCCCCTGGAAAAAGAAAACTTGTTTCCATTTCACCCTTAGTATTTTTGATGAACAGTACTTTAGTTGCTCAGAGGAGTTATTCCAGTCAGGCTGTGTGTGTAAATGCATCCAGCCCTGTACATGTTATCATGCCTAGTTGTATTTCTGACCTTCCACATATGAGAGAAAACTTGTGAGCTTTGTCTCTCTGAGCCTGGCTTACTTTAACACACTTTTTATCTAGGTTCATCCATTTCCCTGCAAATGACACAATCTTATTCTTTCTAATGGATGAATAAAATCCCTTTGTGTATTGGTACCACATTTTCTTGATCTGCTCATCTGTTGAAGGGCAACTGGGCTGTTTCCATGACTTGGCTATTATGAATAGTGCCATATGCTCACTTGGGATGTTCTGGGTAGATACCATACCCAAAAGTGATATCATTTTTTTTTTCAAATCAGGGAACAAAATAAGGTACATAAGGCTAGGCGACTCATATGACTAGTCACACAAGCACTGAGTTTTGTTTCCTTAGTTATAATCTATGGCCTGGAAAACAGAAGACATCACAAAAGTAACCTTGAAATGAGTCCATGATTTTCAAACAATATGGTGGGGTTAATTTGTGATAAGAGTCTCAGGCTGGCCTTCTGAATATATTTATGGGCCATAAATCAAAACTATTTGTGAAGCCAGTCACTGGAGGCTCAAGCCTATAATAACGACTAGCTTCACAAATAGTTTTGATTAAAGGCATGACACTATGCCTCATCCTAGGTATTTACATTTTTTTGGTCAGTCATGGGGCTTGAACTCACAGCCTGTATGCTTTCTCTGAACTCTTTTTTTTGCTCAGGGTTAGTACTCTACCAATATGATCACACAGATCACTTCGGGTATTCTGGTAGTTAACTGGAGACAAGAGTGTTACTGACCTTATACAAATAAAAATAGTTTATCCCCCTCCTTTCCAACATTTATGCTCTATTTATGTCTTTATTACACTAGTTGGGACATCTTCAATGGGTGTGCCTCATCATAGTAATAATTATAATTAAGACAGTAATATTGTCTTTGATTTGATAACAACAGTGTTGTTTTGGTCTCTAGTAAAGATTGATTGCTTAAGGGCATTTCCTTTACTGTGTTAGGAGATACCTTGGGGAATTTTCTGTTGGATATTATCTAAAATAACAAGTATCATGTGTTACGTTCTAGTTTCAGACAAGACCCTTAGCTAGGTACTGTGGAAGAGAACAGGATTATTAGTAGCATAGAATCCTTGGAGTCAAAAAAGATACCTCCTGGGCAAGAGAAGACATAAAGGAAAAGTTGAAAGTAGTAATACTGGTGTATAATAATTGTGTTTTCTTCCCAGATTTATTCCCACAGAGCATCAGAAGAAGGAAGTAAAGAGTCCTCAAGGTAAATGGGAGTCTGTACATCTTCCAGTGAAGATCTGAGAACTACAGGGCCCCTTAGAACTCATCTGTATCTAGCACCTAGCCTTATAATGGGGGTAGGGGGCACTACCCAAAGGAGAGAGCACTCTTCCTTCCAGAGGTCTTACCTGGCTCCACCAAAAGTAGTTCCTTAGCAGAGGCAGAGGTGGTCAGTACTGGCATGGATACCGCTCTGTCTCACTGGAATGAGGGTGGAACACTGAGAGGTTTCAGCTATGTCTGCTCCTGCTAGTGGTGGGCCTCAGGAGACAGTGTAAGAAATCAGTGGGGTGTTAGGGTATAGGTCTGATGGTAGGTGGAGTGTAGGGTAGGGGTCCTTCCTGTACAGAGATGAGAAAATTCAACGCCTCATCCTCCTGCATACCCCTCACATCCCTACTCTCCCTTTTCCCTAGAACTTCACATCTTTTAGGTAAGAGAGACCTCAGACGCTAATTTATCATTTGCTTTGGTAATAAAGAAAGGAGCAGAGAAAGGGGAAATGTCTTCCAGCAAGGTCACACTGATGAGGAGTTTTTGGAGCAGACGGTTCTTTTCCCTTATTACATGGGGACACAACCAGTACACACATGCAATGCAGACATTCACAGTCTCAAGAACAACAAACTGAATTTATCCTATTCTGTTTGCATTTAGAAATGATAGCTTGCCTTTTAGTGCTAGTCATGTCCTTTAAATTCATTTCATAATTCTTCATCTTGACCGCCTTTTAGAGATGAAAATCATTCAGCTTATATAAAAACTCCTTAGCTGTTTTATCTTAGCTAAGGAAACAGAGGTACCTCTTCCTCTCCCCAGCAACTGACATATGAGAGACTAAGTCCAAAGAGGACTGAAGTGAAAGGCTCTAGAAAGAATAAAGGCTTTTGCTCAGAATGGTTGAGCAGTTGTTTTATGTGCAGAGATTTCTGGCAGAGAGCATAAGTGGGGCTAGCAATCCACCTATGCTGCAGGCCAAGTCGTTTCTAAAGGTCTCCCTAGAAGGATTGTAGAGACCTTTGGGACAGACCTGGGGAGATCCTGTAACCTCTGCCTGCATACTTGGAATTGTTTTCAAGCCACAGGTTAGGATAGCCTGTGCTCATTGTGATTGTGAACCAAAGTATAGAGCTTTCTGTCAGTAAGATGTTAGATGTACATTGTGAGAGACATGCAAAATGGCATGAATCATTGTCTGCTTCCTTTTCCCACCAAGGAGCTTTTTTGGATTTCTGCGAAGGAAATGCTCATCAGAAACAACAAGTCAGGCAAGTTAAGGACTTAGTTCTGTGCCCAGAAAAGGGAAGTGAATATAGAATTAATGTTTCTCCTTGTCTCTCCTAGGAGGGCTTCTTCTCCTTATGGCAGCCAGTTTGGCTGAGGGATATGTACAGACCTCTCAATGCCACACGCAAGAAAAACATGGCCAACAAGCTACATGACAGGGACTCTTCTGATGAGGAAGAGATTTTCAATAAGAAGGAAAAAGGATAAATGCCTGGGGGCAATTCAACATTCCTAGCTAACAAGGGGAGGCAAGGAAAAGTCTAGTTGCTTCCATCAATACTGAAAGCCTGCTATTGTTCCTTTCACAGGGAGCCCAGTGACACCATCATAGAGATTCCACCATCACCACCACCAGCCTCATCACCTCCTCCTACTCCACCTGCTGAAACTAAATCCTGGGTGTTGTGGTGCTGTGCGTGCCTTAAAACTCTGCATTGTTTATTCCACACCTAATTTCTAACATATGCTAATATTTTGATGCACTGTTTCCTCAGATTAAATTGTATATAATTCACAACCATTTCCATGGGTGGTACTTACATATATGTGTGTAGATAACAGGGCCACAGGCAGGAGCGGCAGGACTGTGGCTAGGGCTGTGTCATGGCAGTCATGCTTACAGAAGTTCTAAAGATACTAAAAGTAGGACTGGAGGAGGTGAGAAAGGGGCCACATTCCTTATTATAAATAGGTGCACATTTGGGCCTGAGACATGACTTCAAAGCAAAACCTTTGCTTTGTGAGGTGCTTGGGGGCAGCTGCCTGGCACTAATGGGAAATATCCAGACCAGGCTTATGGGTTCCTCAAGTCTCTTCCTCTATATTTAAGAGATGCACCTTTCTTTGAAGCTCAGCCTTCTAAACCTAACTCTGCCCTCTTGGAGACAGGTTTGTCACAGGCAGACCTTTCTGGATTTGTCACAGGCAGACCTTTCTGGATCTTTAAAGTTAAAGCCCTGTGGTTTTGGATGAAGCAGTCATTCCCAAAGCACTTGACCTTCTGTCTCCAGGCCATTGTCCACTTCTAGCCACATTCACAAGATGTCATGTTCACCAGAATACTGGGGTCAGTGAGGCTACTACACTCTGGAATCACATCTTCTCTTCTTCTCAGGCTCTCAAACTCACAAAGGAATGTGTGTCCCATCATGTATGATTTTGCTACCAGAGCAGCTGCTGAGCAGTGCACATTGGTTTATTTTTCTTTTGAAAATTCTAGCACTTGCACAACTAGCAGGAAGGTGCTGAAGGAGTAGGGAAAGTACAATATGCACAGGCAGTGACTTCCCAAGATGGCCCTCCTCAGACCTTAACATGTTGGTGAGGCTACTTCTCCCTTCACATGGACTGCTCCAGCCTCTCCTGTCCCACGAGAGATGCCCAGCTCTGCTCAGCTTCACACATCTACTTCCTGCCCCAGTCCATAACTGTGTGCTTCCAACTGGTAAATTTCAGAGGACAGAAGGGTTTTCAACTCCATGCTCAAATACAAAGTCCATTAATAATTCATTTAGAAGGTAAAGCTTGCACACATTCAGGAGAAAAATAAAATGAAAATGACGTCCATTTCCCTTATTTATCATCAGTGAAAGAAGACATAAATTGCATTGCCTGTGTTGGTTCTGGAGCTTGACCCCAAGCCCTTGTGCTCTTATGAAGCTGGCACTCTACTGCTTGAGCCATACATACCTTCACTTCTAGCTTTTTGCAGCTTAATTGGAGATAAGAGTCTTAAGGATTTGTCTGCCCAGGCTGGCTCTGAATCGAGATTCTGAAATCTCAACCTCCTGAATATAATCCTGAATAGGATTATACTCTTCCAGTTGATCCAAAAAGAGTTTCTCTCTGTACTTACTGGGGTTAAAAGGGATTCATGTATCCCTGCCTCATGCCACAATAGGTAGAAAAGACTGTCTTTACTTATTTGGAACTTGTTTGTAGTTGCAGCCATTTACTTGAAAGATACATCATCACTGCTACATAGAGTTCACTGCTTTTCATCAGGCCTCCTGATAGACAGGTGTAGAATCCAAGTGGACTTTAGTCCTTTCATACAAGTTTTCAAAACTAGAAAGTAGCATTTGACCCTGATTCCTCCAGTACTTTGGAATGCATACATGAAAGCTCTTTACCATCATATTATTGTATGCTGATAATGAAAAACATTTGCTCTTAAAGATCACAGACTTTCAGTAGTTTGATTATGATGGTAGCCACACATCCTCACATATGTGTTAGAATTTATAAAACTGGGATAGGCTACATTTTTACTGTGTGGTATTTTTAAGTAGATTTTTTAAATAATGAAAAGGGAAGACTATTAATATTACAATTTTAGACAAATCTAGGGAAACAATGACTATTATGCTATAACATTCTTTTCTTGTGTCAGGATGTCAGCCCTCAGCACTTCTCCCTCCCTCCCTGACCCAGTACACACACCTTGTGTAATGCTCAGAAGCCATTTTGTCAAAAGACAAAATTTCATTATGAATTTTGGCATAACACTATCTACAAAATGAATTATTTACTACCTCTACTGTTAACATACTTTGTGCACTTCTACAGAGACCAGATGTTTCAAAAAAGCACTTAATTGTCCACTGTATGCACACAGTAGTGTTGAGAATGGTCCTGTCTGAAAGTGTCTTCTAGCTGGGAGCATTCTGGCCTAGAACCTTACCTTTCTTCCATCTCCTCTCCTGTATCACACTTGATACAGGTATATAGTCACTTAATTCTAAAGTCTTTTTCAAAAGACAGCCTTTCTATGAATTTTTTTTTATTGTAAAGATACTATACAGAGGGTTACAGATACATGAGTGAGGTAATGAGTACACTTCCTCTTGAACATTGTTAGCCCCTCCATTGTTTTCCCCC
>NW_012267381.1:2863209-2871024 GCF_000151885.1 Dipodomys ordii
GCCGGGTCGTTGGGATCGCGATCTGGCGGGTGGTCTGCCGACAGGTCCCTTTGTCGCGCTGCTGGTGCCGGGCGGCTTTGGCGGGATGGAGCCTCTCCGCTCTGGTGGAGAGTGAGGGGTGGGGGTGGGATCCTCGTGGAGAATCCCGGCTGGTAGGTTTCTCTGTTCCTGGCAGTCCGCTGTTCTGCGAACCGGTACCTGGTGATCTGCAAGTGGCCCCCTGTGTCTCTGGGGGCTCCGGCAGCCCCCGCCGGGCCGGCTGGCCGGCGGCTTGGCGCACTGCCGCACGGCCAGTAAAGGTTGGGGGAGGGGTCTTCGCTCTTCTCTGTTCTGAAATTCTTCTTTTCCTCTCTTTCTTTTTTTGTTATTTTCCACCTCTGGTTTTTCTCTGAGTGTTCATCTTTTTGTTGTTGTCGGTCTCTTGGGGAGATTAAGCGTTGGAACTCAAACTCTCTTTTTGTTTGGAGAGAGCTGTGGCGTTTCCCTACTGCCCCGTTGCCATCTTGGTCCCCCCTCCTCCTTTCTATGAATTTTAACAGTGCATACAACATGTGTTAGGTTACTAACTCTTCTTCTGTCATACACAGGCAACCTCTTTAATGTATCTAGAGACTAGATATTACAAAACTAGTACTAATTTGTCCAGTCTGTACATAATGAATACAGCAAAGTTTAACAAAATGTAGAAAACATAGTGGGTAAGGGATATGCTGAAATGTTCTCACACACACACTAACAAGATAACTTTACAGCAGTCTCCTTTCCATCACCTTCAACCCAGTGAACAAGTACAGACAGTACACTGTTCACAAAGGTGTTTTAACAACTCCGATTCTGAACACAGTATTTCCCAAAAATTGCAAAGCTATTTATGGTTATTCTGTTTCTATTTTTAAGTACATCAAACACTTCCAAATACCGAGGATTGGCTATTTCTTACACAAAGTTGCTTGCTGTACTCACAGCACTGGTAAATACAATTGCACATGCAGCAGTGATTATAACCCGAGTTATCTTCTAAATACAGCAAGCCTGTATTTATGGCCCTGGGCCATTACCTCCTCAATTCCTTCTTTCTGCCTTCAAACTACTGGTCAAGTACAGGTGTCTGTAATGCTTACAGACAGCTAAACATTATTAGAGACATTATCTAAATGCCATTTATAGGAAAAAAGCTTCCTATGACATTTTAACACAAAGTACACAAAATGTGCTAACTTTACTACTTTGTCATACAGTGGCAACCTCTTTACTATCTAGCGACTCGATGTTGCCAAAGTTGGGCTTTTTTGTCCATATATATATATACTATATACGCAGCAAAACAAAATGCACAATACTGAAAAATGGCACCTGAATCGGATGACCAGGTATGACTACACTAGCATATTACTTTTTGCAATTGCTCCCTTCCACCTCCTCCAAACCAATAAATGAGTACACGCAGTACCTGCCATTCTGCTCACAGACATGTGGCTTCCCCATTCCGTCTTCTAAAGTGTTTCATGTGAATGTTAGCAAAAAGATACCTAAAAAGTGGTACTTTACTATCTCTACATTTAACATACATTGGGCACTTCTAAACATCTAGAAACTAGATGTTTTCAAGTAAGGACTCAGTTTGTCCACTATATACACAACAGTCTTCACTGACTGCACACATGTAACTGTGTGCAATTATAATCTGAAAAGTGTCTTCAAAATATGAGCATTCTAGAACCTTTGTCCACTTACCCAGGAGGCTAGAATGCTCAACTTTCAGAAGCCTTTTTCTAGGAATTTTAGCACAGAACATACAAAGTCTACTAATTCTATTCTTGCCATATACTGGCAACCTCTCTAACATCTAGAAAGACTAGATGTGAGTTAGGACTCCTTTGTCCTTTATGTATACTATGCACACAAGAAAATAGAACAAAATGGGACAAGGTTCCTCTTCACTGTAAGCACTTTTCATTTCTTTCTCCTGGGAAGCAGGGCATATAGCACCATGCCGACAACTCAAACGGTTAACCGTCCTCCCTTCCCTCCCCCACCTACCCACACTCCATGCATTTCACAAGAATTTTAAGAGATGTTTACAAAATGTGTCATTTTCCTACTCCTACTTAAAAAATACAGCAGGCACTGCAGAATATCCAAGGTCCTTAAACACAGTCAGCTCTGCATACAGCAAGGGGGATGAGCTACACACAGATCAATGGCTGTCCCTGGAAAATGTCTTCGCCGGCCCCCTCTTCCTTCTCACAGGTCTTCTGTTCCATGTCCTCCAACCAGGGAACGGAACAAACACGGACGAGTGTGGCTCTGGCTGTGTCCCCTGGAGCTGGTCTCACGCCGCCATCGCAGGTCACTTCCAGAAGACGTTGCTATGGTCTTTACAAACCCATGGCACTGACAGGTGCACTTCCTGCCTCCTTTCTCACAGGTCGGCAACCTCTTCGCATCCAGAGGACAGGTGGACGCAAGGTTGTCTTTGAGAAGGTTGGGGAAGTTGAGAGCAGCCTTTCCATGCTATGGACACAGGCCTGCCAGCGGCCGGCAAACCTTGGTGGGCTCTGGTGGGCACCTGTGTCACCCGTGGCCATCACTCTACCGTTTCTCCGCAGGCACCAGCCCAACCTCCCAGGCCGCCAACCGTTGCCCCTGCCGCCATCGGGGCTCCGCTCACCTGGAAGGACCGTTAGGGTCTTTGTGTGTCCTTGTCGCAGGGTGTGGCCTCTCTGGGGGGCAGGGAGGTCACCCCAGGTCCCGGATCGGCGGGCTCCGTGGCCTAGAATGCGGGTGAGCTTCCAAGGCCTCCTGCGGTCTCCGTCCTCCACCCGTGAAAGCCTCCGCCGCCGTGGTCGCCTGGCTGCGCCATGCCCGCCACCACTCAAGGGCGCCAGGTCCTCGGCAGCCGGGCAAGGCCTTGGTCTGGACCCGGCAAGGTGGAGCACGGCCTCCCAGAGGCCACTGCAGCCATCAAGTCATTGTGGGGGGCACGGGGATGCGGGGAGCTCGCCGCCTCCAGTGCCCCCATGTCTGCAGGACAGGCCAATCCCCGGGGCCCTCTGCTCAGCCTCAGGCCTGGGGCCGCAAGGCTCCAAGGGCCCCGGGGAAGCCGACTGAGCTCCGTCCATCTCCCCTCTCGACCGAACTCGGCTGGCTGACTGTTTGCAGGAGCACTGGATGTTACTGGATCGTCCAACACTCTAGCCTAGGTTCCTTTCCAAGTGCAGTAGAAGGACTCCCAAGGTCAATGACACAAGGCAAGCCCCAATGGTCACCTTCCACTTTTCACCTTTCTTTGCATCCCATTGTCTCTGTTGTCTTTCCCTTTTTCTTTTCTTTCTTTTTCTCTTTCTTTCCCTCTCCTTCCTTCCTTCTTTCCTTCCTTCCCTTTTTTTTTTTTGTGCCAATCCTAGAGACTGAACTCAGAGCCCGGTGCTGTGTCTGAGCTTGTGTGTTCCACCTTAGAATCTGCCACTTGAACTACAGCTCCACTGACAGCTTTTTGCTGGTTAACTGGAGGTTAAGAGTCTCAGGAACTTTCCTTCCAGAACTGGCCTCAAATTATGATGCTTAGATTTCAGCCTCATGAGTAGTTACTCAGGATTGTAGGTGTGAGCCACCAGTGCCTGGCTAGCATCCTGTTTTCTAATAGCTCCTTTGAAGTCACATGACTACTGACAGACATAAGAGGCAAAAATAGACTGCCTCTTTATGGGAGGAGCTGAAAAATTGTTACATTGCTTATAGAGACATGCATGCATGCATGCATATCAGAATGTGAAGAATTGTAACCATTTCTGTTACTGTCCATGCTGTTAATGTTCCTCTCTTCCATTCCCCTTAAATGCACTTTACATTTAGAGTCTGCCTATAGGTTATGTCTACTTTATGCTGCCCAAAGGTAAGAGTACTTGATACTATAGAATTCTGTTGGTTGATATAAACATCATCATAAAATAATACAGGCTACTGAAGAGAAATGTTACTCATTTCCTGAATGAGTAACATGAGCAATTTAAAATCCATTTGGATTATATTTGCATGTACTATGGTTCTGAAACATGAAGCTAGTCTGTTTTTGTAGACGAGAATGATTTTCTATGAGAATCTGAAGGCAATCACACTCCAGATTATCCGTTCTGCCTTTGGACCCTAAGCTTTATTATGGCAGGATACATAATTGTGTGAGTGGGTGACTGACTTAATGAATGTATAATGAGGAAAGCATGGGTATAGAATAGGGAGCTATGTAAGAATGAAGATGGAAATTGGGGACAAAGCTGTATAGATAGAGGAAAAGAACAAGAGCTGCAGAGGAGAAGCAATGGTGGGGGAAGAGCAGAATGAGAGACAGGCAGAAGGGACTGGGAGGTCTGGCTGCTTAGCAGGTGCATTGGAAGAACTTAGCACTTCCTTCAAAATACGAATTAATCATTCAGCACTTCAGGCACAGGCTCTTTTGCATTGTTAAACTGTCTGCCTGCTTTTGCTTCAAACGTCAAGGCTTATTTTTGAAAGTGTATTTTTGGAGAGAACTCTAAAGGCCTTACATGGGCATAAAAACAATGACACGTTTAGCCATCTCCTCTGGATTGTTGGAGGCAGCTGACTTCTTAGCTCTTACTGAAGAATCCTTCTGCATTTCAAAATCTATCAGACTGTCTTAGTCTTTCTTCTCTGAAAGATGAAGACCTTCCTCAAATACTGTTGGACAAAAAAATTGTCTATGAAGCTAACAAGTGTTGTCATTTTTCTGTGCCGTGCAACTTTTATTTCAATCAAAGCCCATCTGCTTTTATTTAGTGTTGGTCTTGGGACTTGAACTCTGGGCCAGGGGACTGACCCTGAGCTCCATAATTCATAACCAATTGATTTTTTTTCAAATTATTTTTTGACCACATCCATTATATTAATAAAAACAAAGAGTGTGAGAATATTTGAAGTCAGTTCTAATTCTTTAAACTAAAACATGCAAGCTGGGTACTAATGACACATAACTGAAGCCATAACTACTCAGGATTTTGAGATCCCCTGGAGATCAAGCTTCAAAGCCAACTCCAACAGACAAATCTGTGAGACTCTTATTTTCAATCACCCAGCAAAAAGCCAGAAGTAGAGGTGTGGCTGAATCAGTAGAATACCAGCTTTTTTCTTTGAAATGGTTTTTTTAAATTGTGAAAATACTGTAAAGAGGAGTTACAATTACATGGGCAAGATAATGTATACATTTTTTTTATCAAGCATTTTAGCCTCCTCCTTTGTTTCCCCTTTCTATCCCTCGCCATCATCCTCCGCACCCGCACCAAAATTGTAAAGTTCATTTTTGACATAACAACTTGTACATCTCATTGTTGCAATGGGTCCACCTGTATCCCTATTTAAACGATTTGTTTTTCCCCTTCCTCTCCACAAATTATACCGACATAAAATACAGTGAAAGCAGGGGTTATACCATGGGGGAGGGACATCCAGCTTTGACTGAAAAAGCCAAGCATTCAAGTCACCCCGAAAACACACACACACACCACAAGCACACAGTGAAATATACATACTTCTCATCTTCTCAACCATTGGTTCCCCAAATGATTTGGGGCCTTCCTAGAAAACTTTTCTCCTCTCTCTTCTCAGTCTATCCAAAAACTATCAGGGCTGGGAATGTGACTTAATGGTAACGTGCTTGCCTAGCATGCATGAAGTCCTGGATTTGATTCTTCAGTACCACATAAATGGAAAAAGCCCAAAGTGGCACTGAGGCTCAAATAGTAGAGTGCTATCCTTGAGTAAAAGAGCTCAGGGACAGCGCCCAGGCCCAGACGCCAAGCCCTACAACTGATCCCCCCCTCCCATCCCACCTAAAAAAGAAACAGCAGCAGCAGCAGCAGGTCAGGAACTGTACCTAGGCATTGAGTTCAAACCTCAGGATTGGCAAAAACAAAACAAAAACTGTTCAGACATCTTAATCTCTACTTTTATTTTCAGAAAATCTTAGAAATAACTTCACTTACTGATTTATTTTGGATTGGGGTCACTCTGTTGGGTTTCTGATGAAAACTAGAGAAATTCCAGACCATTACAAATGACAGTATTTTTTCTTCTTTCTCTCCTTTTACTACAGGAACTGTTTTCTGTACCATTCAGTGTTTATTGAGCCTTCCCTTAGTTTCAGATAGTATAAGGGACAAAGAATGCAGAGAAGACTAAGACATGATTCCTCTAAAAAAGTTGTTCAGCACCAGAGAACAGACATATACAATGAATAACAGCTATAACAGAAACCAGCCTAGTTTGCATAATTTTCTGGAGCTTGAAGGAATGGGATGAGGTTATCTGCATCTAATGCATATGTTTATATGAAAGTTCATATAGTCCTTTTATTGCCACAATGACTGATACCTCTTAAACAGTAGTTAGAAAACGCAGAAGAGACTGAAAAATTCTTCCTGTCACCTTTAGCTGGTCCATAACAGACAGAGGTACTGTTCATAGCAGAAGTAAGTATATGAGTTTTTCATCATACATTGTGTTTGTCTTTTGCTAAGATCAGTAAAGTTACATGATTGTCATATTAAATGGAATCTTAAACATCTCTATTTGAACTTCAATGTCACCATTATTAATCACTCTTATTCATAAAACCCTTGCTTGATTTTTGTGATACGATTTTCTCTCTTCTTTTCCTTTTTTTATCTTTGCTTGTCTCAGCATTTTTATTGCTTAGTTTTTCTTTTGCTTACATCTTAAAATATTGTTTTCCTGGGTTTTGGCTCTCATACCATTTGCCACTGAATTCACACTCCCTAACTTTTCTTGTTCAAATTCATCCTGTAGTGATCTTGTCATTCCCAAACTTCCCTCTAAGCTCCAGATTCTATTTGTAAAGGTCTACCATGAGGGGGTAAAAAACAACCTGAAGATCAAAATGATGACAATCTTTGCATTTGGAAAAACTGAAGATCTAGGGGTCTGTG
This sequence comes from Dipodomys ordii, assembly GCF_000151885.1. Lineage (NCBI taxonomy): Eukaryota > Metazoa > Chordata > Mammalia > Rodentia > Heteromyidae > Dipodomys > Dipodomys ordii. The sequence continues at coordinate 2,870,172 of NW_012267381.1, forward strand.
GACAAATACCGGGAAATGCATACGATGATTCATTTTTAAAATAAAAAGCATAAGCTAGGTGCTGGTGACTCACAGTTGCAGTCCTCGCTGCTCAGGAGGCTGAGATCTGGGGATCACAGACTGAAAGCAGCCCAAGGAAGGCAAGTCCCCAATTAAGCACAAAAAAACCCAGAGGTGGATTTTTGGCTCAAGCAGTAGAGCACCAGCCTTGAACAAAAAATTCAAGAACAGCGCCCAGGCCCAGAGATCAAGCCCCAGTAGTGACACATGACCTTGCACGCAGGTGTGCTCATGCACGCATACGTGCGCGCGCGCGCACAAACACACACACACACAAATGAAATGCATAGGATGATAACAAAGACCCTGCTTTTTTCAGGGGCACAGAGGAGGGAGAATGCTGATGTGTGGAAGAGAAAAAAGGGGTGGATATTCATGTTTAGGTTTAATTATGATAATACTTTCTATAATATCATTTTCCAACATGGTGAACAACTCTTGTATTTTTTGAGGCTTTTAGTATGAGAAGATATTCATGCTGGGCATTAGTGACTCACACCTCCTAATCCTAGCAGCAGGCTGAGATCTGAGGATTGATGTTTGAAGCCAAGAAAGTACCACAAAGCCCAAAGTGAAGCTGTGACTCAAGTGGTAGAACACTAACCTTGAGCAAAGGAAGCACAAAGGCAGCACCCAGACCTTGAGTTCAAGCCCGAGCCCCAGGGAAAAAAAGAAGATATTGACAAATTCTTAGTTAATTTTGTTTTAGCAGTCCTGGGGTTTGAATTCAAACTTGTGCAAGGTCATTTGGCTGGCTCTACCACTTGAGCTATGCCTCCAGTCCTACTTTTTG
>NW_012267381.1:2874459-2878691 GCF_000151885.1 Dipodomys ordii
AGCTCTTCAGCTCAAGGCTAGCACTCTACCACTTGAGCCACAGCGCCACTTCCAGCTTTTTTCTTTTTTCTTATGTGGTACTGAGGAATCGAACCGAGGGCCTCATGCATGCTAGGCAAGCGCTCTACCACTGAGCCACCTTCCCAGCTTCAAGAAATAATTTTTTTTAATTACTTATACTCCATCAATCAGAAATGAAATAATCAGCCACCAGACATGCATGGCTCAAACCTGTAATCCTAGCTTTTTAGAAACCTCACATATAAGGATTCTGGTAGAAAACTAGCCCAGGCAGAGCTGAGGCTCAAGTACTTAAAGCACTGGCCTTGAGTGAACAAGCTGAGCAAGAACCCAAGTTCCTGAGTTCAGGCAGCAAAAAAATTAAGTTAGACTGAATCCTACTATTTATATAAATAAAATTACATTTGTATTTATATGTAAAAAGAATGTATATGCTTAGATACATTTACCTTAATATATTTAAAAAAGATATATAAACATATATTTGGAAAAAGAGTAAGCAGACAATAGTTTCTATCAATGTTCATATTGTTGAATAAGTGCTACATGTACTTAGAAGACTTGGAGGACTAGCTAGACTGGTCCCTTGGGAACCTCTATGGGAAATCCTTGGAATTTGATACTAGAGAAACTGTGGCTTAGACTAAAAAGGTCATCCCTTCTCCCATATTTTCCTAAACTGTTTCTTGTTACTATGATCTTCAGAATGTTCACAAACCATTTTTTTTCTTTTTTTTTCAGTCATGGGGCCTGAACTCTGGGTCTGGACGATGTCCCTCACCTCTTCAGCTCTTCAGCTCAAGGCTCTACCAGTTGAGCCACAGTGCCACTTCCGACTTTTTCTGATTATATGGTGCTGAGGAATCGAACCCAGGGCTTCATGCATGCAAGACAAGCACTCTGCCACTGAACCACCTTCCCAGCCCCGCCTTTTTGTTTCTGAAAATAAATTCCATTAAAAAATTTTAGCTGTGCCAGATGCTGGTGGGTCACTCCTGTAATCCTAGCTACTCAGGAGGCTGAGATCTGAGGATCACTGTTCAAAGCCAACCCAGGCAGGAAAAGTCTGTGAGACTCTTACCTCCAATAAACCACTCAGAAAACTGGAAGTGGCACTGTGGTTCAAGTGGTAGAGTCTTGAGTCTTGAGATGAAGAGCTGAGGGACAGCACCCAGGGAAGAGTTCAAGCCCTATGACTGACAAAAACAATTTGTCTTTAGTAATGTTCTATTGTGTAAAAAAATACTATGCAATAGTTTGCTGATAGATTTTATGAAGACAGTCCTGCCCAGTGCCCTTTACCATTCACAGGTTGAGTACCACAGGTATGCTTGCATCTCAGAAGCTATGCAGTGTCTGATTATAGTTGTCTAAATTTATAACGTTTAAACTTTTGCCAAAAATATTACCTAGAAAGGCAGTTAACTTATGGAACACAGAATAAAACAGCATTTATATATATATAGATAGATAGATAGATATGTATATATATACATATGTATATATAATGTATAGTTATATGTATATGTGTGTGTGTATACTTAAATCAATTACTGGGATGTGTTTAAAAACAGAACTATAGCTGGGCGCTAGTGGCTCATGCCTATAATCCTAGCTATTCAGGAGGTTGATATCTGAGGATCCCTGTTCAAAGCCAGCCCAGGCAGGAAAGTCTGTGAGATTCTTATCTTCAATTAACCACCAGAAAACCGGAAGTGGCACTGTGACTTAAGTGGTAGAGCAATCACCTCGAGCTGAAGAGCTGAAGGACAGGACCCAGGCACAGAGTTCAAGCCCCACAACTGACAAAAACAAAAACCACAGAACTATACTAGTTGTGAATAACAACATAATACACATTTCCCCCAGGAAGGTGGGAAGACAACCTACAACTATGTAGCATTCTAGCTTACCAAAACAGACAGAAGTAGAGCTGGAACTCAAGTGGTGAAGGACTATCCTTGAGCAAAAAGCTCAAAGATAGTGCCCGGGCTCTGAGTTCAAACCCCAGAACCAAGATAAACTATTGTTTTTATCCACTGAAGACACTGTTGTTTCAGGCTACCTTCTCCTCTTGGTCTCCATCTCAGCACCTTCTCCAGATATGACTGCAGCCAAGGGGGTCTGAACTTCAGGTTCCACTCTGGGTTCCAGGAAAAGGAGAGGCCAGAACAAGGCTCTCCTTGCTTCTGGGAATGAGCCAAGAGGCAGCAACACAGGAAGGAAGGAAACCTCTCAAGGCCGTTGGGACAGCCAATGAAATATGTGGTTAGAGAAGGTAAATGCAGCCAGAAAGACACTTGTCATAGCGAGAGGGAAGCCTCTGTGCAAATTATTGCAAAGGATCTCTTGCTTAGGGCACAAGAGCCTGAGGCAGATGCCCTGGTGTAGTTAACTGCTTAACTAGGCAGCAGCCCAGAAGCCTGGAGCAAAGATCTGAATTCATGGTGGTTGCTGGGCAGGTCTGACCTATGTAAGTAAGCTACATATTGAGATCCTTGCTCTAAAAAAATTAAATTAAATTAAATTTAAATTTAAAAGATGAGCGCTTGCCTCACTTGCATGAGGCCCTGGGTTTGATTCCTCAGCACCACATAAACAGAAAAGGCCAGAAGTAGTGCTGTGGCTCAAGTGACAGAGCGCTAGCCTTGAGCTGAAGGGCTGAGGGACAATGCCCAGGCCCAGAGTTCAGGCCCCACGGCTGACAAAAACAAAACAGGAATCCACCTGGGAGAGCCACCTGACTAGGGTGGGCTGGTGAGGTAGAAAAAGAGTTACCTACCTATCAGAGAAACCATCACACCATTCCCTATCCACCCCATCTCCACAAATGGCTGATGATTGGTCATTTCTCACCCTGCCACAGAAAAACAAAAAGTACCAATATCCTGCCACTCACTCTTTGGCCACTATTCAAGCATCCTGACTGATGAAGGAAACAAACAAGCAAAACCAGCCAGGCACAAGACAAAGGGGAAACCATCACCTAAAGAGGCACAGAGGGAGAGGAATTCTATTCTCTACAGAAGGAAGAGACTTTATCAAAAATAAGGATCAGGCACTAGTGGCTCACACCTGTAATCCAAGCTACTTAGGAGGCTGAGATCTCAGGATTGCCCTTAGAAGCCAGTTCCCCAAGAGATGCTTATCTCCAACTAACCACCTAATAAGTGGAAGTGGAATATGGCTCAGTGGTAGAGCACTAGCCTTGAACAAAAGAGCTCAAAACAGCATTCAGGCTCTGCTTTTGAATTTCATGACCTACTAAATACAAACAAAACACCATAAGGAAAGCTCTAGCCCTGGCCAAGTGGTCAAATTAGTTATTTGCAAGATGTATTTCAGAACTGAAGAGGGGTAGCCAAAAAAGTGGAGATCCTGGTGGAAAAGAGAAATAAAGACAAGATCACTGATAGGAGTTCCAGAGGGGGAAAAGGCCACAGATGAACGTGGGCACAATAAGGAGAATGTCTAGAAGCTGAATGAGACTGAGTCAGTACATCAGAAAATCCCAATAAACCCAAGCAGGCCAGGCGCCAGTGACTCATGTCTGCAGTCTTAGCTACTCAGGAGGCTGGGATCTGAGGATAGTGGTTCAAAGCCAGCCCGGACAGAAAAGTTCCTGAGACTTTTATCTCTAACTACTCAGAAAAACCCAGAAGTGGTGCTGTGGCACAAGTGGTAGAGTGGTTTAAGTAGCAAAGCAAATACATAGCAAGCATAAGGCCCTAATTTCAAGCCTTAGTGCCCCAAAAGAAAGCTGGGGGGGGAAAAAAAGAAAGAACAAATTGAATCCAATAATATATCAGGAGTTACCAGTCCATGACCTACTAGGGTATTATTCATGTTATTCCAGGAATGTAAAAGTAGTACACTTTGGGAAATCAATCAACATAATTCATTACACCTAATAAACTAAGAAGAAAAACCATGTTTTTTATTCATAGATACTAGAAGATACAATCACATTCTTTTGTGTTTGTGTGTGCCTGTACTGCTTGATCTTAGGATCTGGGCACCATCTCAGCTTTTTTGCTCAAGGTTGGCACTCTACCACTTGAGCAACATCTCTTCTCAAACCTCCATTCTTACTAGCTCTCAATAAAAATAGATAAGAGGGCTGGGAAGGTGGCTCAGTGGTAGAGTGCTTGCCTTGCATGCCTGAGGCCCTGGGTTCGATTCCTCAGCACCACATAAGCAAAAAGAAAAAA
>NW_012267381.1:2880311-2883133 GCF_000151885.1 Dipodomys ordii
ACAATATGAAAATGTGACAATCTTGTATTTACACCTTCTGGTAAGATGAAGAAAAAGCAGCATCTTATAGTTAATGAAACCTGTGTTTACAAATAATAGTGAGAAGTAAACTTCCGAAGTATTTCCTGTGGATGAGGCACTGTCCTAAGCTATCCCTGTATGAACTCTGGCAATCCTCTCAGCAATCTTTATCCTTTTCTTTCTTAAACTTTGTGTGTGTGTGTGTGTGTGTGTGTGTGTGTGTGTGTGTGTGTGTGCACGTGGGGTGGGGGTGGGGTAATGGGGTTTGAATTCAGGGCCTATGCTTAAGTCCTCTGCCTCCAGCTCTTTTTGCTTTTAAGTTATTTTTCAGTTAGCCACTCACATTTTTCCCCCAAAGTCAGCCTTGAACAAAAACCTCCCAATCTCTGCCTCCTAAGAAGCTGCAATTATTGGTATGAGCTATTACACTTGGCTAATGCTTTTCTTTAAACTTGGGGCATTCTGCTTGCTATGCAAACTCTGCCACTTGAGCCAGGTCTCTGGCCCTCTTTATGTCTCCACACTTTTGCTCAGGGAAGACCTTGCAGGGGTCCTTCTACCTACCGCCTTCCTGATCAGCTGGGATGACAAGCACATAGCACCAGCAGTCCCCTGGCCTGTTGGCTGACCTGAGTTCTTGACCAGGCTAGCTTTGAACTATAATCCCAATCTCAGCCTTACGAGTAGCATAGGTTACAATCCTCCTCTGAGGTTCAGAAAGGTTGAACATCCTGCTCAGGGGCTCATAATTAGGAGAACTGGAAAATCTGTATCAGGTAGCTTTCTTCTAAACTTTACATAATATTATATCTCAGACAGCATGAATCTACAATAATGGACTATGTAAATGAAAGCAGGATTTAATTAATTAATTTATTGTTTGATTAAGGCAGTCCTGGGGCTTGAACTCAGGGCTTGGGCTCTGCCTCTGAGCCTCTCTGTAATCAAGGCTAGAGCTCTAGCACTTGAGTCAGAGTGCCACTTCCAGCCTTTTCTGTTTATGTGGTACTGAGGTATCAAACCCAGGCCTTCATGCATACTAGGCAAGCACTCTATTCCTAAGCCACATTCCAAACCTGAAAGCAGCAATTTGATACCAGAATCCTAATTCTTCTGTTTACTGGTGTTTTTTTTTTAATGTTTCTTCCTATTTCCTCAGGTTTTTCTCTAATGAGTCATAGAGTCAAGACACCTTTCTCTTTCTCTGCTCACATTCTTGCTCTGGTGAAGGTGAGGACTCTGTGCTAAATACATGCTTTCCAAGTTCTATATGAAGAATTTCTGGAATCTTTATTGGAATGATTTTGGTATAGATAAGAATTTGGCAAAATCTACCTCCGTTATGTTCTAACATGTTTTCTTAGATTGTCTTTGTCTGTTTTACATCCATTAGTCACAAGGCCAAACTAGTTTATTCCTTCCCTGTGTTCTAGAACCATTTCATGAACAACCTCCTGGCTAATTCTCACACAGCTAGCCAATATTTCTTCTGCCTTACATCAACCCAGGGCATTTGACTAAACGTCCAGGAATAGCTCCTGAGACTCTAAAGTCAGCCAGCATGATTCAAGCTTGCCATTCCTAAGTTCTGTTTGTCCTACATTGCCCTGCATTTCCTAAAGAAAAAAAAAAGACAATGAAGATTCTGTTGTTGACTTTCCCTTCATTTCTTCCTGTCTCTGCCTCCTAACCAAAACCTGATGCTTCCTTCCCCATTGGCATTGCATGACAGGGATTCTCCTTTCTCTTAGAAATGATGAGTAAGAGGGACTGGGAGAGTTGATCAGTAGTAGAGTGCTTGCCTTGCATGCATGAGGCCCTGAGTTTGATTCCTCAGAGCCACATAAGCAGAAAAAGGCAGAAGTGTCTGTGGCTTAAGGGGTAGCACTTGCCTAGAGCTGAGGAGCTAAGAGATAGTGCCCAGGCCCAGACTTCAAGCCCCACATCTGGCAAAAAAAAAAAAAAGGGGGGAGGGGGCTAGGTGGATGAACCTGTGGCTCATGCTTGTAATCCTAGATACTTAAGAAGCTGAGAATAGGATGATTGCAGTTAGTTCAAGGCCAACCCAGGCATAAAAGTTTATGATATTCTTTAGCAACCCATAACTGGCACAGGGTTGCATTCCAGTTGATCCAAGCTATATGGGAGGCTGAGAGAGAATCGTAGTTGCCAGCTTGAGCAAAAAAGTTCATAGACTCCATCTCCAATGAATCAGAAAAAAGATGGGCAGGAGATGGGCTGAAGTGGTAGATCCCCAGCTATGAACAAGCAAGAGTGTCAGGAACTTGGTTCAAGCCCCTGCACCAGCACACCAAGAAGGAAAACGGGATAGAAGAGAAGTAAGGAGGGAGAGAGGGATGGAAGAAAGAGACGGAGAGAGGGAGGGAGGGAGGAAGGAAGGAAGGAAAGAAGGAAGGAAGAAAGGAAGGAAAGAAAGAAAGAAGGAAAGAAGAGAGGGAGGGAGACAGGAAGGAAGGGAGGGAGAGAAGCACAGAAGAGAGGGAGGCAGGAAGGAAGGAGGGAGGGAGGGAGGATGGGAAGAAGGGAGGAAGAGAGGAAGACAGGAAACAAAGAAAGGGGGGAGGGATGAAAGAGAAGAGAGAAAGAAATCAAAAAGAAGCAGAGGGAAAGAGAAGAGAGGAAATAATTTTTTTTGGGGGGGGGTCCGGTCGTGGGGACTGAACTCTGGGTTGGGCGCTGTCCCTCAGCTCTTCAGCTCAAGGCTAGCACTCTACCACTTGAGCCACAGCGCCACTTCCAGCTTTTTTCTTTTTTCTTATGTGGTACTGAGGAATCGAACC
>NW_012267382.1:0-1514 GCF_000151885.1 Dipodomys ordii
TGTTCCCTAACATGTACCCCACCATACATCCTAACTCTGACCCATACTCACATCCTAGCATGTGCCCTAACCCAAACTCATACCCTAATATGTACCCCAAGCCACTCACCAATCTTATGTCTCATTCTAAGCCATCTACTAACCCCAACCCATACATAACTGCACAACTAACACTTTATGCAATCCTACCCTAACAAGTTCACTAATCCTCACCTGTTCCATAATCAACCTTGAAGACTACTCCATATCCATACCATATCCATAACCCCAACCCATCCCACAGAGTTCTTCCTCACACATTCCCTAACCCTAAACCTTTCCTGGACCCTTACTCTAACATTTCCTCAAGTGCATCCCCAACATCACCCTTTGTCTACCATATTCCCTACACCCTTTCCTGACCTTAAGCCTGACCTATTCCATAATCCAAATGCTAGCCCTAACCTCACCAGATCGATAACTTTAACCCATAATCCTAACACTGACAATGACCCTGACTCTGACCCTAACCCACAACCCTAACCCATACCCTAGCACATGCTCCAACATGTACCCTATCAGTTATCCTAACACATACCTTTACTCTAAAACCCTAAACTGTAACACATACCCTAATAACAAATATAGTAAACAGTGTCACATTCTATCAAGTACCCTAACAAGTACTGTAAACCATACAGGTACATTTACATACACCCTATGATCTACCTTGAATTCACTTTAACACATACCCTAACACTTGCCCTTAACCCAAACTATAACCCTAATATACACTATAGCATATACCTTAACCCTAAAAATACCCAAACTCTAACACAAACCCTGACATATACCATAAACTTCATCCTAACTCAAACACATGCCATAACATATACTCTAAACACTAAAATGTGTGGTAACAACTACTCTTACATGCACTCTAATACATGCAGGTACTCTTATAGGTAAACTAGCATGTACCCCAAACATACCGTAATACATAACTTAACCCTAAGCCAAACCCTAACAAATACTCTAACATGTACCCTACTGGTTAACACAGACCCTAACCATTATTATGTACTCTAAAGCTTACATATACCCTAACAAGTACCCTAAACTTATCCCAACATACTTCCTAACATGTTGCCTAACCCAAACCATAACTGTAACCTTAACACATACCCAAACACGTACTCTAACACACACTCTAAACATTTACATGTATCCTAACAAGTACTCTAACATGTACTTCAAGTCATACATGTACCCGAACATGTGACAAAACATACCCTGTTTGCTAACATGTACTCTAAACACTAACTCATACCCTAACAAGGACCCTAACACTTATTCAAAACCATGCAAGTACCCTTAAATAAACTCAAACTTGTACCCAAAAGTAACCCAATGTATACCCTAATATGTGCCCTGACTTTAACATGTCTTTTAACCCTAAAAGATTTCCCAATAGTACTCTAACACATTAAACATACTCTAGACACACATACTCTAACAAATACCCTAACACATAC
>NW_012267382.1:2829-12896 GCF_000151885.1 Dipodomys ordii
CAGGACCCAGGGTGCAGTGAGAGCTGATTCCCCCAGAAGGTGTCTAGGCAGGCTCATCGTTATCTTCTCCTGAAGACAGGGTGAGGGGGGTGGGGGTGCAGTGAGGCTGATTCCCACCAGAGGGTGCTCTGGGTGTGTGCACCGTCCTTCTCAGGACCAGAGGGTCAGTGAACACTGATTCCCACCAGAGGGCGCTCTGGGTGTGTGTACCACCCTTCTCAGGACCAGAGGGTCAGTGAACACTGATTCCCACCAGAGGGCGCTCTACCCTTCTCAGGACCAGAGGGTGCAGTGAACACTTATTTTTTTTTTTTGTCCGGTCGTGGGGCCTGAACTCTGGGCCTGGGCGCTGTCCCTCAGCTCTTCAGCTCAAGGCTAGCGCTCTACCACTGGAGCCACAGCACCACTTCCGGCTTTTTGCTTATGTGGTGCTGAGGAATCGAACCCAGGGCCTCAGGCATGCAAGGCAAGCGCTCTACCACTGAGCCACCTTCCCAGCTCCAACAGTGAACACTTATTATCACCACATGGTGCTCTAGGTGTGCACACCATCCTCCTAGGACCCCAGGGCCTCCCACAAGCCCTCCCCTGGACCCCTCACTTCTGCTCCCTTGCCACACCCCTCCTGTGCTCTGCTCTTCCACAAGCCCCGCCCCTGGACCGCTCACTCCCAAGCTCTTGCCCCTCTCTTCTCATGGTCTGCCCTTCCACAAGCCCCCATTGATCTGCTCTCTTTTTCACGCTTGCCCTATCCCTCTCAACCTTTGACCCTCCACAAGCTCTGCCTCATTTCCAAGCTCTTGCTCCTCCCTTCTAGTGCTCTGCCCCTCCACAAGCCCCACCCCTGGGCCACTCACTTCTGTGCTCTTGCCCACCTCTCTCGTGCTCTGCTCCGCCCACAAAACCTGAAGGTGCAGTGAGCAGTGATTCTGGCCAGAGGGCGCTCTAGGTGTGCACACTGTGCTCCTCTCCTCCCGGCCAGGGGTGCAGTGATCACTGATTGCCACCGGATGGTGCTCTAGGTGTGCATACTGTCCTCCTCAGGACCCCAGGTCCTCCCACAAGCCCACCCCTGCACTGCTCACTTCCTCGCTCTTGCTCCATCCTTCTAACACTGTGCTCCATCAGCCCAGCCCCTGCACCTCTCACTTCCTTGCTGTTTCACCCACAAAACCTGAGGGTGCAATGAGCACTGATTCCCGCCAGAGGGTGCTCTAGGCTTGGGCATTGTCCTCCTCTTCTCAGGACCTTTGGTAGTGATGGCTGATCCCCACCGGAGGGCACGCTAGACAGGTGAGCACCTTGCTCCTCTCCTCAGGACCAGGGGGTGCAATGAGGGCTATTTCCCACCAGAGGGTGCTCTAGGCACGCTCATCGTCCTTTCCTCAAGACCAAAGGGTGCAGTGAGTGCTGATTCCCACCAGATGGTGCTCTAGATGTGTGCACTGTTCTTTTCTTCTCAGGTCCAGGGGTTGCAGTGACCACTGATTCCCACCAGATGATGCTCTAGGTATGTACACTGTCTTCTTCTCAGGTCCAGGGGGGTGCAGTGACCACTGATTCCCACCAGATGGTGCTCTAGGTGTGTACACTGTCTTCAGGACCCTTGGCCTCCCAGAAGCTCTGCCCCTGGACCACTCACTTCTGCTCCCTTGCCACAGCCCTCCTGTGCTCTGCTCTTCCACAAGCCCCGCCCCTGGACCACTCACTTCCTGCTCCTGCCCCACCCCTGCAGTGTTCCGTTCCTCTTCCTAGCCTGAAGCTGCAACTACTTCTTCTGCCCAGGATACCGTAAAACTTGAAGCCCTGATGAAGTGTCCCAAAGCCTCAGTGCCTGTTTGGTCTTGCAAAAACTTTAGTGTCCGAACCCCAGAGCAGTCTCATTCCAGTGTTATGGGGAAAAGAGTCCACCACTCAGCCTCACGTAAAAAGATGACTTTATTGGGGAAGTGGAGAGCTGACTGGCCAGGGATGCAGCACAGACTCGGGAGCTGAAACTGCAACCCCAAATGGCCCACAAGCCAAGGTTTTTAAAGGCAACATCCACAAGGTCCAGCCTGGCCACGCACAGGTGGCCAACGGGATTGTAACACAGACATAAGGGTTGCATGTTTATGTCCATGGCAAATGGGTTACAGTCCGTTTCCTAGGAAGTGTTTGAACTAACCTATCATTCTGGCTTGAACTGGCGTGCAAATTTGGGGTCCCCACACAAAGCAGGTGGATAGTCTTGCTCTTGGGATTTGTATATTCCAGAAACATAATGTCATATGCCTCTGCATCCTTGAAGCTGGGGTTTGTTACAAAGACAACTACAGGAGATTTATTACAAAGATAGCTACAGGAGGATACACAATGTGCACAGTGAGGCATCGACTCACTTGAAGCAGGAGGCAATCAATCACGGGGTGGGAAGCACAATGTTGCACAGCAGGCGCCATTCTACTTGGGCAGGGTATGAGATAGGGCAGAAGTCCGTGTGAAGGTCTCCCTTCATGGCCTCTCTTTGTTTTTAGTAAAGGATCAATTTCTCTCAGGCTGGGAAGGTGGCTCAGTGGTAGAGCACTTGCCTTGCTTGCATGAGGCCCTGGGTTCGATTCCTCAGCACCACATAAGCAAAAAAGAAAAAAAGCCAGAAGTGGTGCTGTGGCTCAAGTGGTAGAGCGCTAGCCTTGAGATGAAGAGCTGAGGGACAGCGCCTAGGCCCAGAGTTCAGGCCCCACGACTGGACCCCCCCCCCAAAAAAAAGGAAAAAAAGGGAAAAAAAGGATCAATTTCTCGGCTTAGTTTTCCTCACACAGTCTGGGACCTTAACAGTCTAGGAGACCCTTCCCACCTACACCAGCTCTCACTGAATTCTCACAGTGTCAGCTCAGGCCCAGCAGTCAGGGCCAGCAGTGATCTGCTGGGTGCCCAGGAAGGAGATGGAGCCCCAGAGGAGCCACGGGTCAATAGGGAGGTAGAGGCTGCCAGCAGAGGCAGGAGCATTGTAACGGGTTGTGTTCCCAAAGTTCATATATGGATGCTCTCATCAGCCGGTACCTGTGAATGTGACCTTACATGGAAATGGGCTCTGGGCAGATCAACTCCAGTTCCTGTTGTTATTGTGCCCCTAAAAGGGGGAAATTAGGTCCCAGAAATGCACCCAGGGATGATGCTCTGTAGAAACGTCACTCTGCTCTCACAGACTCAGAAGCTGAGAGAAGACCTAGAACATACCGTGCCTTGTACCTCCTGAGGGAATGTGGCCCAGAAGACACTGATTCCATGCTGCTGGACTTCAGAGCTGTGAACACAGATCTCTAAACCACCCAGTCTGCAGTGGTGTGTCAGAGCCACACTAGGGAAATAACACACAAGTGTTCCACTCTTTCCACACACACACAAAGTGCTCAATAGAATAGTGGGGGAAAGTATAATGATTGTTACACAAGAATATTGAGAGCATTCCACCTACTCTACCACATGAAAAAGGAAACATAGCTTTACTGAAGAGATCTAAGCATCTTTTAAAAACTCAATCTGAAATTCTACTTAGGGTTCTTGTCATCTAAGAAACCAGAAGGCCCTGGGCACCTGCCAAGGCCATACCTAGATCACACCACAGACTCAATCCTAGGGAGGAGGCCTGCGGAAGCCAGCGTTTTCCTCAACTGATGCCAGAGGTGCGTCCTCATCCTAGCAGCAGTGGGAAGTCCAGTGTGTATTTGCAGCCCTAATTCAATAGCATGCTCTTTATTAGACAGAGGTTCTGATTAAAACAATCAAAACATTAGCTGACAGAATGAGAGAGTCTAACAGTGAAATCTCAATGCTTGTCTTCAGCATTAGTCTGATAAAGAAAAAACCTTTTTATTTTTGCCTGTCCTGGGCCGTGAACTCAAGGCCTAGGTGCTGACCTGTCCTTTTGTGCTCAAGGCTACTACTCTTACCATTTGAAGAGATCTAAGCATCTACTTCTTTTTATAAAAAGTCATTTAGAGATAATAGTCTCACAGACTTTCTTGCCTGGCTGGCTGCAAAAGCTTTTATACTGCAATTTTAGTTTCTACCTATTAAAGTTTTTGAAAGCAAATACGACAAAAGCTAAACACAAGGTCCACTACTTCATAATGCAGAGTTGTTTGTCCAGAATCAAGGACACCATGAAGGATTTACCTTGACAGATCCATGGCTTCTAAAGGAGACTCAGTTTAAAGATGGAGCAGCCTGAGGCGTGTCTACTGGGAAGATACACTCTGCACATGTGGAGCATATATTAGGAAAGTGCCTCTTGTTGGTGCTCGGATGAGGCTACTGAGACCGTGTCCGTACCTGACCTTGGCAGGTATTGAAAACTCATTCTAACAGTTGAGGTTCCCCATGGCAGGCATGCTGGGGACATGCAGGGCTTTGGGGGTTTTCCTGGTGTCACAGGTCTGGAGATTTTCTCTAAGTTGTGCTACTTGGAGATGGTATAGCAAGCAAACACACCTACACTTGGAGATGACTTCTGAAGAACACAACGGGTCTTTCAATGACCTGCTTCCTGCTTATTTCAAAAGTTTTCTGACCTTAAACTTGACCTTATCTTCTCCACTGTTTTCTAGGAGAGTTTTGCTTTTTTCTCTCAGAGACTGGGAGGAAAAGCTTATTTTCTGTTTTGGGAATGTTTTCCCTGATGTTTTATTTAATTAGTGACTAGGGGTTGGCTGATAATTGAGGCATTCTTTGATCCTGAACTGCTTGTAATTAATGAGTAGATCCTACAAGAACAGAGGACCAGAAGAAATGGAGAAATGAGAGAGCATGAGACTTTATTACTATTATTATTAATTATTATCATTATTTAGAGCTGAGGAGCCAAGCACTGTGAATTCAGAGTGGAGGTTCAGTGTGTTCAATCAGTGGTTGAGGTCTGAACTGACTTCAGGACTGAAGTCTATCATTCTGCAGTCTCAGAGCCTCTGGGCAGGTCATTAACTTCTCCAAGCCCCATTTGCATTTGCAAAATACAGGAGTTCTTATATTTTTGTGTGTGCCAGTACTGGGGTTTGAACTGGGAGCTTTGTACTATTGCTAATTTTTTCTCTCAAAGCTGGTGCTCTAAGCCAAGTGCCGGTGGTTCATTCACATACCCCTACATACTCCTGGGGCTGAAATCTGGGGATCACAGTTTGAAGTCAGCCCAGGTTTTCTACATGAAAGTCTTATGTCCAATTAACTATCCCTTGCCACCCCTCCTCCCCCCAATAAAAGCCAAAGGTGGAGCTGTGGTTCAAGTGGTAGACCAGCAAAAAGTTCAGGGCGATTCCTCAGACCATGAGTTCAAGCCCCAGGACTGGCATACACACACACACACACACACACACACACACACACACACACACACATGTGCACTGCTACTCAAGCTCTTGAGCCACATGTCCACTTCCAGCTTTTTTTCTAGTTAACTGGGGATAAGAATCTTCCAAACTTTTCTGCCCAGGCTGGCTTTGAACAGTGGTCCTCAGAACTCAGCCTCCCGTGTAGCTAGGGTTAGAGGTGTCAGACATCAGCACAGTCAAGAGCTGCTTTTGCCCTCCAAATCTGTCACTGGGAGGCATGAGCTGATGTTTGTAACACACTCAGAATGTTGACAGGTTCAGAGAATACCACAGTCAGCTGCCGGTTCCATTTGTTGCATAGAAGGGGCTAAAAAAAATCTTTAGTCAGCCGGGGGTTGGTGGTTCACGCTGTCATCCTGGCTACTCAGGAGGCTGAGATCTGAGGATCTCAGTTCAAAGCCAGCCCAGGCAGAAAAGTCCATGAGACTCTTGTCTCCAATAAACCACCAGAAAACTGAAAGTGGCGCTGTAGGCTCAAGTGGTAGAGTGCTAGACATGAGCTGAAGAGCTCAGGGACAGTGCCCAGGCCCAGAGTTCAAGACCCACGACTAAAAACAAACAAACAAAAATATGAATTACTGTTCTTGTACATTGTAATTGATTACAACTTAACAGGTTAGGTTGATGCTCTTGAGTCTTGAAAGGTAAATATTAATGCTACATAAATGCATGAGTTTTGATACATTTTTTGTCTTTGCATTGTATAACTTTAGTGCATTAAAACTATTTTAATTGTCTTAGAAAATAGCACCATTTGGGAAAAAACTAGTGTTATGAAGAATGCAGATGCAATGTTTTTATTTTTATTTTCTATAACTTAAATTGGCTCCCTACTGTCTAAGTTGAAATTGTTAAGCTGAATAAAACTTTAAGCTGCAGATTTGATAACCGCTGTATAACAAGGAACATGTAAATGCTTACAAACAGCTTACAGATCTGCATGAGCAGTGAGTGTTTATAGCAAGTTCCCAATTGCACAGGATCCACGCCAGCTCAAAACGTAGATGCACACAATTACTCAGTTGAGCATTCTTAGAATAACTACTACACAAATTGACAATAGCTCATTCCCCACCCTTTATGTCCCTTTTCTTTTTCTCCTCTTCTTCCTTACCCTCCCTTCCTTCTTCCTCCCCCACTCCTCCCACCCCAAACTCATGAAAAGAGTCTATGAACTGAAAAGGCTCGAAAAGGGCTGGGCTGCCATGATTGATGGGCGTGTGTGTGCACTCGCACACATGTGTGTGCATGTGATAGTACAAGCTGCAGCTCCCACTGTGATCTACCTGTGGCTTCAAAGAAAATCACGCTGGGCGAAGAGTGATTTGCACAGTGTTTGTTTTCCTGTCTTGCACTTACAGTTATGGCCTATGGAATAGCATGGAAAACATTTGATGTTTTTCCCATAAAAATTGCTTTTGTTTAAAATTTCACTCCCTTAATTACTGTGAACATTGCCTATTTTTGTGCTTCGGATAGTCCTAGCAGAGGATCACAATGGCTCAATACCTATGTACATGTGACCATATCAGATGATGCTAAGCAAAATGAACTCCAAAATATGGAAACAAGAGGTTTTTCTTCGTTGTTGTTTTTATTGTACTATGTGAACTCCTTTTTTCTTTCGGTTCCCCCCGCCCCATGGTTTATCTCTTGTTACTGTATTTGATTTTTGTACCCTGTGTATTTTAAATATGCTTATCTGACAAAACGGTGAGACAAAGGACAAAGGGCAAACCAAGGCAACAGTGATACAAGACAATATGTTGGAAACGAACTTTACAACTGGGAGGGCATTGGGGGGAGGGAAAATGAGAGAAAAGGGAGGGAGTAACAATGTTCGACAAGAAATATACTTACTACTTTACATATATAGCTGTAACCCTCTGTATATCACCTTGACAATAAAATTAAATTAAAAACAGATACTGAATGGAAAACTCCATTGTGTGTTGCTAGACTGTTTTGGAAATATTTGGTCAAATGTATGTTAATTTGGCTGAGATGGAATAAAAAGCAATTATCTTTAGTTATTTAAAGAGTTTCAAGGCTTTTTTAAAATACAGTTTATATTAAAATAATTTATATTAATTTAGAGATGAAAATGTCTGTAAGAAAACACCTTCTTTGGGATTTTTTTGTGGTTATTGTCTTCTTTTGTTCTAAAACTTAGGCTGATATCTGGCCTTGACAAGTATAGTATGTTTTATTTTCCTGGGGGAGGAATAATGCTGTTTAGTTTTTATTTATTTTTTTGCTGTTTAGTTTTATACTATTGCTGTGTTGGTGAATTTTTTAATTGTGCTTTCTGCAATAAATTATATGAACTGGCAAGAAATGTGGAGCTCTTGCTATAGAGTATTCTAAAAGAAATGTTTCTTTAGTCATCATGGTGGTTAGCCTAGATGCTAATGGATGGTCACTTGGAGAAGCAGACCTGTCAGCATGGACTGAAGTGTGCATGCAGTGGATTCAGGACCCAGACAGATCACCTGGCTTTGAAAGCCTCCCTCCCATCCTGGAGTTGTAGGGTCTTCCATGCTGTCTTCGCACCCTTGTTTTTCAGGGCGTAGATGAGTGGGTGACACAATGGAAGAAGGACACGAACTTGGGCTGAGTGCTGCTGGCAGGAGTATAGAGTTACACCAAAGAACATGGTGACAACCACCATGTGGGAACTAAGTGGGAACTGTAGGTTCTGGTTGCCTTGTGCTTTTCTTCATCTGTTGGTAACTTTAGCACAGCCCTAGCAATGAGGGTGTAGGAGATGAGCACCAGAGGAGAGCCATCCCTGCAAAAGGGATGGCACCCAAGGCCGAGGAGAGACAATGAACAAGTCCGCTGTATTAGGGCAGACACCTCACAGAAGAAGTAGTCCATGGTGTGATGCCCACCGAGGGGAAGCTGGGGGTGAGTGTAGTCTGTAGCAGGGAATTGGCAAGGACACAGCTGCCAGACACACATGCCCAGGGATGCATGACGCGACTGTATCTGAGAGGATGGCAGATTGCCACATCGATCAAAGCCCATCACGGCCATCACTGCCAACAGTGCACCTTCACATCAATCCGTCCAAGGGAAGAGGTAGGCTGGGTGGTGCATCCCCAGGAGGAAGGAATAGGCGGGAATGGGCTCCCTTATTGGTATCCTGGCATTGGTGATCTTGTTGTGCCTGTGGTGCATATACTGGATTAGGAGCTCGCAGCACAGGAGTATGGCTATGGTGGTCCAGGCCTTCACTGCCATTGAGGCTGGACAGTCCCCCTACGCGTGGCTTGCCACGTTGCAGGAATAGCACAGGGTGCGAGGCAAACGCACTGCACTTGGGAATCACTCCCTGGCGTGAGCCCAAGAAGAGCATGTTGGGTTGCAAGTGGGTTGATGCCCAAGATCCCACCTCTGCAAAAAAGGCATCGGACAGGCCTGGTCATCACTGGGGAAGGCGCCCTTCAGGCGAAGACCAGTGCAAGGTCCTCTCATTAATGTTTTAGACAGAGGCCCAACCTCTACTCTTACCTGTTGCTTAATAAAACAAAAAAGGGGGAGCTGTGGAGAGCTGCGGGAGCCGCGACCAAAGACGGCTGCAAAAGCAAAAATGGCAGGGCCGCGTGGTGCGGCTGCAACCTAAGATGGCGCGGGCTTCCGCCTTCCTCGTGACGAGTGCTCTCTGTAAAAAACAACTCCTTATATGGCTATGACCTGGCTCCTAGTTTGCTTCCGTGTTTGCAGCCCTATCAGTATATGCCACATGGCGCTTCAGGATTGGCCATCCAGGAGGCTTATAACCGGAGCGCGGGGGCGGATGGGGAGGAGAGGCAGGAAGAAGCGGGCAGGAGAGAAGTAGGAGAAAAGAAGCTGTAAATAAGGTCCTGAATAAACTGTCTGAAAGAAGGACCTGTTGTCGCGTCATCCTTGCGGGTCGAGGCGGTGGCGACACCTGACCTCTTACACACCGGTTCCTACACTCTGCTTTTCCACTCTGTGTGATACTGACCTTACACACCAGTTCTTACACACTCTGCTTTTCCACTCTGTGTGACGCTGACCTCTTACACACCAGTTCTTACACACTCTGCTTTTCTACTCTGTGTGACGCTGACCTCTTACACACCAGTTCTTACACACTCTGCTTTTCCACTCTGTGTGACGCTGACCTCTTACACACCGGTTCTTACACACTCTGCTTTTCCACTCTGTGTGATGCTGACCTCTTACACACCAGTTCTTACACACCAGTTCTTACACACTCTGCTTTTCTACTCTGTGTGACCCTGACCTTACACACCGGTTCTTACACACTCTGCTTTTCCACTCTGTGTGATACTGACCTCTTACACACCGGTTCTTACACACTCTGCTTTTCCACTCTGTGTGACGCTGACCTCTTACACACCGGTTCTTACACACTCTGCTTTTCCACTCTGTGTGACCCTGACCTCTTACACACCGGTTCCTACACTCTGCTTTTCCACTCTGTGTGACGCTGACCTCTTACACACCGCTTCCTACACTCTGCTTTTCCACTCTGTGTGACGCTGACCTCTTACACACCACCGGTTCTTACACACTCTGCTTTTCCACTCTGTGTGACCCTAACCTTACACACCGGTTCCTACACACTCTGGGACTCCTGCTCGCTGCTAACCAGGGCCCTTCCCTGCTTCCTTAGGACTAGGGTCTCAGATGGGGAACAAGAGCTAA
>NW_012267382.1:12946-17311 GCF_000151885.1 Dipodomys ordii
CACATCAATCCGTCCAAGGGAAGAGGTAGGCTGGGTGGTGCATCCCCAGGAGGAAATGGACTTCTCTGGGCCCTAGAGGTTGGACAGAAGCTGCTGACAGTAGTGCAGGTGATGCAGAGTCCAGTAGTGACAAGTTGTCTATGAAGACAACTGGAGACTGGGCTCCATCATGAACTTCTAGCATGGTGGAGCTGTTGCCAATGAGGGTGAGAATGTGGGAGACCAGGAGCACTGCAAAGATGGGGAGCTGCAGCCATGTCTGCTCTGAGAAGCCCCGAAGGACAAATGTGTTGGGGAAAGATTTTCTCTTTCCATGACCTGCTTTACTCACATACAAATATATGTGTATATGTATGTATACATATAAGTATAAACATACATATACATATATTACCAAGGAAAGAGATAAGTAGAACTTTTCTATTTCCATAACTATGACAATGTGCACAAGTTTCCCAATCTATTGATAGGATGATTCCCTAATAGAATTCTTAAATATTGGGTGATTCTCTGTCATACTACCCTATGCTCTGCTTTGAAGTAGGGATAAAGTTAGTGTTGGAATGTCCCAAACATAACGGGTAATCTCTATACATTCAGTCAACTCTAATAACTTTACAATGTTATTCCCCCTTGTTCTCTCTGTCTTCTATGTCCTTCCTATCTTTAAAGTCCCTCCTGCCGCCATTTTTATCTTCCAGTCCAAACTGCTCTCATGTCACATAAATGCATCACACAGTCTTTTTCTCTAGCACATCACGTCCAGGAAAATTATTAAGGGAATTCATAACCAGTGTCGTTTTATTTTCTCAATCCAGTTGGATTAAGGATGTAGGAGGCTCAAATAGCAGATTTTAGTTTGAGAATGCTCAAGTAGCTACATAGTTATACAACTCTTTTCTTGTTGAAGGAGGCCATCAAATGAGACTTAGAGCCTTGCAGTTTCACTCAGCTATTGTAATAAAATATACAGGACATAAAATTGAGCAAAACATGTTTATGTGTAGTATATTTAAGTGTACAGATTAGTGGTATTGTGTATTTGTATTGTTCTCCATCACTACCATTCAACTCTAGAATCTATTTATCAGTCTAAGTAGTCCTAGTAAAATTACCTCCCTGTTCATTCATCCCTAACCCTAGATACTGTCATCCATCATTTCATTTTTAATCATCATTTTACTATATATGATTCCAACTAGTCTCTATACTTCAGAGAAATAGAATCACCCAATATTTGTTATTTTTTTCTATTGGCTTCTTACATATGAATAAGATCCAGATTCATCTATGTTGTGAAATAGGTATATTTGTTCAGAGAACATAGGTAGGTACATTTACACTAAATAGTCCCCAGTCAATGGAAAGAAAAGCTTCTGTAGCAGGAAGCTTGAATTACAGGAAAAAAAGTTATCTCTGATCACAGAAGAGGAAAAGAATCCATTTATTCTCTACAATGTTTTGAAAACATTAAACTTAGGGAGAGTTTAAATCTATGGAGAAAATGTGTAAGACTGTGTTTGAGTTTCATATTACACAATTGCAGGAATAATTGAAAAAGAAACAAATTTGGGCTGGGAACGTGGCTTGGTAGAGTACTTGCCTTGCATGCATGAGGCCCTGGCTTCGATTCCTCAGTACCACACAAGCAGAAAAAAGCCGGAAGTGGTGCTGTGGCTCAAGTGGTAGAGTGCTAGCCTTGAGCTGAATTGCTGAGGGACAGTGCCCAGGCCCAGAGTTCAGGCACCATGACCAAAAAAAAAAAAAAACAAAGAAAAGACAAATTTCAGGGGTCGTAGAAGAAAAAAATAGGAAAAAGAAAAAAGAAGAGCCAGAAAATTAGAAATGCAATAATTCCATAAAGAGTAACAAAACTATAAAAAATGGCCTATTAGAATTACATGTTCAGAATCACCTTAACTTGCATCTGTCACAATGATTATGTGAGGTGGGACAGAGGATTTTTGAGGTTCTCAAATCTCTGAAAACACTTTCTGCTTAACACCATCACCACTTCCTTTGGTCTCTATTCCAGGTGGCTTATCACTGAAAATGCAAGAGTCCTGTGGTTTACTTAGTGGGCTCAGCAATGGTCTACATCGACATGTGGAACAGATAATGAATGAATGCTGGCTGCAGTATGTCGCGACCGCCTCGACCCGTAAGGATGACGTGACAACAGGTTTTTTTTTTAGGCGGTTTATTTAGGACCTTGTTTACAGTTTTTTTTTTTTTTACTTTTTTTTTGTCCGCTTTTTTGGTTTTTTTTTCCTTGTTTTTTTTTTATCCGCCCCCGCGCTCCGGTTATAAGCCTCCTGGATGGCCAATCCTGAAGCGCCACGTGGCATATACCGATAGGGCTGCAAACACGGAAGCAAACTAGGAGCCAAGTCATAGCCATATAAGGAGTTGTTTTTTACAGAGAGCACTCGTCACGGGGAAGACGGAAGGCGGGAGCCCGCGCCATCTTAGGTCACAGCCGCACCACGCGGCCCTGCCATTTTTGCTTTTGCAGCCGTCTTTGGTCGTGGCTCCCGCAGCTCTCCACAGATGACACCTATCCTACAGACTTTTTTCAACCTCTCACCTTACACTTTTTCTGCATCCCTAATAGCCCCCTTTTCACTAAATATCTCCTAAGTTCCACACATGAGAGTCATCATGAGATACTTGTCTCTGTGAATCTGGCTTATCTGAACATAATAATCTCCAATACCATGTATGTTCCTGAAAATTACATGATTTCATTACGCATACAATTTTATTGTGGCTAGATACTATGTTCTTTATGTATTACTATGCTGATGGACACTTTACCTGATTCCATAGCTTGACTATGTGGTGGTGCTGCAGTAAACGTATGTATAGATAACTCTAGTGTATGGTGACTTTGATTCCATCAGGTAATAAGAGCAGAATCATGTGGTTCTATTTTAGTCTCCTATTTATTTCCATATGGGTTGGACTAATTTACATATTCACCAACAATGTATAATGTCTCCTTTTTGCCTGAGTCCTCACTTGTTTTAAGGCAAGAATTCAGAGGCCACATTTTGAGAGGTCGAATCTTGGGAGACTTTATTGGAGCACTACCAGTTTGTAGGCAGCCAAATTGTTACAAAGGCCTACAGCCCGCAAATACACTTAACACAATTAGGAAAGAAAGAACAAAAACAATACCAACAAACCAATGTAGCTCCAATAGAGAAATGAAATGGGAAGCTATGGTGATGTAAAATAGACAAGAGACAGGAGACAGAACATGAACACGGAAACACATGGCATGACATAATGGTACCTGTGTTATTCCAAACCTAAATAAGGTCAGCCCAGGGGGCAAGGTCACAGGAAATTCCTAGTTATTAACAGGTTATTAACGTGTCTGTCCAGTGTCTCCAGGGATTTGTGGCACACCCATTACATGAGAGTTGGGAGCTTCACCTTTTCCCACCCTGAAGACAAGATGCCAGACCCTACTATCCACCATGTGGCCAAGATGGCAGTGGCCAGACCTGTTCTCCCTACTCCATACTAATATTTGATCCTTTTTGTTTTCTTGGAGACAGTCATTATGAAAGAAATGAGACTGGATATGAGTGTAATTGTAATTGGTATTTTTGTCTTTCTTTACTCAAGTGGAAAATTTGGAACATAGAATTCTAACATTTTGATGAACTCCACATATTTTTTTCTCATATTCTATGACTTACTCATGCTTTAGATATCACAATAAAAGTATTTCCCTAAACAAAGTTTATAAAGACTCTCCTCAACTTTTTTCATGAAATCTTCGTAGTTTGGGGTTTTGTATTTAAATGAGGGATGTATTTTGTGTTAGTTTCTTGTTTATGGATCAATACTTTCTTCATTCCAATTTCCAGTTATTCTAGCTTTACTTGATGGAAGGACTCCTCTCATCTACAAAAGTTCTTGCATATATTTGTTGAAGATCATTTTTTCAGGTATGTAAATGTGCATGTGTGCTTTTGGTGGCTAATATGTTGCCTTTGATCTGTTTCTTTTTCAATTTTAATTTTATTGTCCAGGTGATGTACAGAGAGGGTACAGTTACATAAGTAAGTAGTGAGTACGTTTCTTGTCTAACTTGTTACCGCCTCCCTCATTTTTCTACTTGACCCCCTCTCCAATGCCCCCTCTCCAACATATCATTTCCAAAATATTGTCTTGTGAGTATTGCTGTTGCATAGGTACCCACTTTCTTCTTTGTCTCACCATTTTGTTCCCCTTCCTTTCCCTAGTTCAAATAAACATATATATATATATATATATATATATATATATATATATATATATATAATACCTAGTGTACCAAAGCAGAATCCAGTGACAACAGGGGATAAACCA
>NW_012267382.1:25068-27512 GCF_000151885.1 Dipodomys ordii
GTCGCAGCGGATCTCCCTGCAGGACGGGGCCGCGGGTGGGGACAGTCGTGGAAAAGACAGCAGGTCCCCACCCGGGGCCGCGGCCTGAAGATCCGGGGAGGTGGAGGTGGCCACACTGGCGGGAGCGTGACCAGCCCCGCAGCATGGCGTGGCCATGGCAACCGCGGCGGCCACGTTGGGGGCGTGGCCACGTTGGGGGCGTGGCCACGTTGGGGGCGTGGCCACGTTGGCGGCAGCCACATGGGGGCAGCCACATTGGGGGCGTGGCCATGTTGGCGGCGGCCATGTTGGGGTGTGGCCATGTTGGCAGCGGCCACGTTGGGGGCGTGGCCATGTTGGCAGCGGCCACGTTGGGGGCGTGGCCGTGTTGGCGGCGGCCACGTTGGGGGCGTGGCCGTGTTGGCGGCGGCCACGTTGGGGGCGTGGCCGTGTTGGCAGTAGCCGCACATCTGCTAGCACAGTGACGGAAGGAGCCCGGTCCTTCCATCCTCTAGACAGATACAGGACCTGCTAGCCGGGGCCTTCTCATTCCAGCCATCTTCTACTGGGTAAAGGGACGTATGTCCACTTCTGGAAAGCCCTGGCTACCAAGGGCGGCCGGGAAAACAAGTGAGGACAGAACCCGCATCTGGCCTGGGCAGCCAGGCTGTCATCAGGGGGAGGAAGAAAGGGCTTGGCGGACCAACCCCTGACCCTGCCCTGGCCTCCAAGGCTGCACCACAGTGCGGCAGAGCGTGGACACCTGAAACAGTGGCCACAGTGCCATCCCCCGATGCTGCCAGCACCTGGGTCCATAAAGGCATGTGGGAGGGAGGCCGTCACTAGGGAGATGCCTGCCTTGCGGCACTGGGGTTACGCCAAGGGCGTTTGAGGGACCCGTTCTCTCACCCAGTCCCTGCCAGGGCTGCTCAGTCACTCATCCACTCATCAGAGAGCCGTTATGGAGCACAAAATCTATGCTTCCACGGGCAAATACCTCCCTATTGTGTAAGTGGCAGACCTGAAACCTTCAATAGAAAAGATGTGAATATTTTTATTTTTTATTGCCTAAAAAAGCTAGAGACACAAGCATAAATTTTCATGGTGAAATCTCAGATTACTTTAATTCTTAGAATTTGTTTAAGATTAAGGTTGGCATTAAAGTTAGGGTTTAGGATTAGGTTTAGGGTGGTTAGACGTTAGGGTTGGGTTCAGGTTGGGATTGGGGTTAGGATGGATCATCTGGAAATGATCCTCTTCACTTATGGAAATGCAGCTGTTTCCATCCAAGCCAGAAAGGGAGCCACACTTCCCTTTCTGTCCATATAAGCAGGCTATTGGGCTCACTTTTTGAACCACCAGGTGTTGAAACATTAGGCACCCTACAAAAGGCTTCTGTATCTACCGGTCTTTTTTTTGGGGGGGGTGTCCGGTCGTGGGGCCTGAACTCTGGGCCTGGGCACTGTTCTTCAGCTCTTCAGCTCAAGGCTAGCGCTCTACCACTTGAGCCACAGCGCCACTTCCGGCTCTTTTTCTTTTTGCTTATGTGGTGCTGAGGAATCGAACCCAGGGTCTCAGGTATGCAAGGCAAGCGCTCTACACTGAGCCACCTTCCCAGCCCCCCCTTTTTTTTCTACTTTTAATCATTCATGGAAGGGGCTGTGCCAGTAATGTGAAAAGATGACAGAAGCAGCTGCAGAGCTGCAGCAACAGTAGAGGTGACAGCAGCTTCAGCTGCCCCAACAACAGTGATGGCAGCAAGAAAAATTCTAGAAGTCTCCAGCTGAAGAGTTACAGAGAGCCTATGGAGGCAAGGGCTGTGACGGTGGTAAAAAGAAGATGTGGGCCTTCCTCACAGAGTTGCCAAGGCTTAAGGACTAAGCCTGAAACACTCGAGACCTAAGATCTGGAAGCTTGCCTGTGGGCCTAGCACCAAGGCTTGCACCAGAGCTGTAACAACACAAGATCCGTCTTACGGCTTGCTGCATCCGCTGGAAATTGGGGAGAACAGCCGCTGCCAAGTGCTCTTACGGCTTGCTGCATCCGCTGGAAATTGGGGAGAACAGCCGCTGCCAAGTGCTGGGCCGCTAGTGGTTAACATCCAGGGCCGGGAGCGTCAAGCTGAGGTCTTAGAGCCGCGGTCTGGCTTCGGGGTCTGCCAGCAGCCCCCACGGGTGTCACCGGGGGAACTTCTCCTGTCTTCGACATGGCGGAGCTCAAGGGCTGACTGCGGCGCTAACCTTTCTGCAGCGTGGACCCGAGGCTGCTGAGACCATGACTCTGTCCAGTACTCCAGGTCTTCTTCTCTTTTCCGGACTCTACACCCCTGACCTAACCGTAACAAGCCTAGGGCTGTGAAACTGCAAACCGCACGGATGCACGCACCGCGGCCCAGCCGAGGCCTCGCAGCATCGCCGACCTCGGCGCCCTGCGCGGCCTCGCGCCTGCGCAGCAGCTCCTCACCC
>NW_012267382.1:28207-42691 GCF_000151885.1 Dipodomys ordii
GGGGGGGGGTCCTGGGGAAGCAGACCTCCAGGAGGGAGGTGTCCGGGACAATGAGTCCTTCAGGAGGGACGACTCTGGAGAGTCACCAAGGGTCAGAGTCCAGCAGGGAAGGAGATTGCCCCCTCCCCCAGAGAAGCACCAAGATCAGAGCCCTGCAGGGCAAAAGACCCCCCTTCTACCGTCACCCAACCCCGAGGAAAGGGCCCAGCCTCTGCCATGCAAGGAGAAAGAGGACAAGAGCAGGAGCGACGCAGGTCCTTCAGTTTGCACGCACCAGCAGGGATGGTCAGCTAGCAGCACCTCTGTTCTGTTTTGTAGGAAGACAGGGGCCTTCCAAATTTTTAAGCATATGCAAAATAGAAAACAAGCTATAGTGGTCCAGTTTTCATAGTTCCTGACCACTGACAAATCTTTTTATTCTTTACCATTTACTCTCCTATTTCATTATAAAGCAGTTCAGACATCATAATTATCCATAAATATTTCCATATATGTCTCTAAAGGTAAGTTCTCTTCAGAAAAGTGATACCATTGCCACTTTCATGTAGTAGCAGCAGTAATTCCTTTATTTCATCAAATATCTAGCCAGTTTCCAAATTTTGGTGTGATGGGAAGTTATACTTTTTTTCTCTCCATCACCACACAATTGCAGAGATTGCTTATATTTCTAAGGCACCTTATTCCTTTGGGTCCCTTCTTTTCTTCCTCCCTTTCCCCTTCAAATTTATTTGTTAAACAGTTGTCTTTATGTGATATCTCTGTTTTGATGTTGGTAAATACACCCTCATGTGCCATTCACTATGTTTTGTTTTTTGGGTCCGGTCGTGGGGCCTGAACTCTGGGCCTGGGCGCTGTCCCTCAGCTCTTCAGCTCTAGGCTAGCGCTCTACCACTTGAGCCACAGCGCCACTTCTGGCTTTTTTCGTTTTGCTTATGTGGTGCTGAGGAATAGAACCCAGGGCCTCAGGCATGCAAGGCAAGCGCTCTACCACTGAACCACCTTCCCAGCTCCTCACTATGTTGTTTTGTCTGTGAATATCCCCTGAATTTAGAATTTAGATCATAAGCTTTAATAAACATAAGTATCATTTTCAGCAGGTTTTTAATAGCTGATAGTGTGTGTGTGTGTGTGTGTGTGTGTGTGCACGCGCGCGTGTGCGCGCGTGCCCGTCCTGGGGCTTGAACTTTGCCTGGACTTTGAGCTTTTGTGCTGAAGCCAGCACTCCACCACTTGAGCTGCACTCCACTTCTGACTTTTGTTGGTTAATTGGAGATAAGAGTCTCATTGACTTTCTTGCACAGGCTGGCTTTGAACCACAATCCTCAGATCTCCATCTCCTGAGTAGCTAGGATTACAGGTGTGAGCTACTGGCACCCAGAGATAATGTCTTCTTATATCAGATGGCTCAAAATGTCTTTACATTATCATAATGTTAATATTGTAAGTAATTTCCTACATCTATTAATTCATTAGTGAGTTAAAATAGGTGCATGTAGTGACGAGAATATTACTATGAAATACCTTAAATAGAGGCTTCATAGTTAGCATTGGTTATACATAGGAAAGCTATTTGTATTAACTACAGTTGATTACATATTGTTGCAAGTTCTTATGTTTTTTATTATTTACTTATTTATTTAGTCAATTGTGGGCCCTGAACCCTGAGCCTGGGTGCTGTCCCTCAGCTCTTCAATTCAAGGCGAGTGATCTACCACTTGAGCCACAGCGCCACTTCTGGATTTTCTGCTTATGTGGTGCTGAGGAATTGAACCCAGGGCCTCGTGCTTGCAAGGCAAGCGCTCTACCACTGAGCCACCTTCCCAGCCCCTTGTGTTTTTTTAGAACTTTTGTAAACTTTGTAGAGCTTCCTCACTGATAATGTCACCTGCCAGTACAGTGACTTTCAACTCATTTTCAATTTTTTTAATACCCTCTTTTTTCTTTCCATGCTAGTTGATGGAACCTAGGGCCTTGAACACGCTAGGCAAGGGCTGTGCTTTGCTGAGCTACATCTCAAAGGATTAGTATTTTTGAGACTGAGTCTCACCACATTGGCTCTTCCTGCTCCTCTCCATCCTCCTGCCTTAGTGTCCTACAGCTAGGGTTGAAGGCTTAAAGGAAAGCAACTTGTTTGAATACGTTATAACTTTGTGAATGCTGATTCCAGTTTGACCACAGCCCCTACCATTGCTTTGAGTTTTATGAAGGGCATAACTGTGGTGTCATTGCAAACCATAGGGAAAGTCTGGCCAGGGAGGGGCCAAACTCATCTCTTACACATTAAAGATTAAAGGCGCTACTCTAACTAGAATAATGCCTTCACCTCATCCCAGATCCAGCTGGGATGTTGAATCCTCCCCCTGGCATTTCACCCTATTGGGTTTTGAAATGCTTAGTTTTGCTCCACAGGGCAAGACACACACAGAAAATTGAAGACTTGGCCAAAATGGTGAAAAAGTTGCAGAAGGGTCTTTCTTGTGTTTCCTCTGTGTTTGCGGAAGGGTCTTGTGTTTCCTCTGTGTTTGCGGAGGGTCTTGTGTTTCCTCTGTGTTTGCGGAAGGGTCTTGTGTTTCCTCTGTGTTTGCGGAGGGTCTTGTGTTTCCTCTGTGTTTGCGGAGGGTCTTGTGTTTCCTCTGTGTTTGCTGAAGTTCTGGGTTAGGCAGGTGTAGATTCCATTCCAGCCCCCACAAGTCAGAAACTCAGGAACCTATTCCCTCAACTCTCACTTTCTTTTACATTTTAATTCTTTTAGCCAAAAATAGTGGTGATTCAAAATTACAAAAATATAAGCAAACAGAATAAAAGATATTTTCCTCAAATCCTGTCCCAAGCCTCTTGCTGGCCACCCCACTTGGCTGGCACAGTACCCTTAGATCCCACACCAGGGCAGGCCTCTGTACTGACTGTCCCCCACTTTCACCCAGAGAGCTGCAGAGCCTGCAGTACTCACTTGATAGGGGACCTACAAGATACTTTTCCATACCCAAGAATCAGTTCCTACTCCTTCACTCTCGAAACTTTGCCCCACTTTACTTCTCTTGAATGAAGTTACCACCGCTTGACTCATTAGTCCCTAGTGTGAGCCCATGATGTAGCCCCTGTACACAGGAGATGCTCAGTGGATTTGTGTGGAGTGATAGCTGCAGAGGTACAGACTGTTGTGTTGCCATTTCAACCTCTCTTCCTCTCTGCAGTGGGAACTCTAGTGCCACAGATTGAGGTCCTGATTAACCGAGTTAATGAAGTTCAGCAAGGTGAGTTCAGAGACCTTGGCTGGCCGGGCGCTGGTGGCTCACGCCTGTAATCCTAGCTACTCAGGAGGCTGAGATCTGAGGATCGCGGTTCAAAGCCAGCCTGGGCAGGAAAGACCATGAGACTCCTATCTCCAATAAACCACTAGAAAACCGGAAGTGGCTCTGTAGCTCAAGTGGTAGAGCGCTTGCCTTGAGCTGAAGAACTGAGGGACAGCGCCCAGGCCCAGAGTTCAAGCCCCACGACGGACAAAAAAAAAAAAAAAACCAGAGACCTTGGCTGCTATTTAGGATCACTTGTGTGCTTTGCTTTAGCTCCAATGCAAAGTGAAAATACAGGAGCCCTTGGTCAAAAATATCCTCAAAATTACAGAATAGTAATAGCAGGCCACAAAATATGCACAATGTAAGTGCAGGGATGCCCTTCTGCATGAAAGTGCCACTATAGTTTTATGGCCTTGATACCACTTGAACCCAACAGGAAGATCCTGGGACTCTGAGCAACTCCAGGTTTGCGTGAAGAAAAATGTGAAATATCAGTTTTGAAAGACAATAATGCAGCTAGAGACTTCACTCAAACAATGTCTGTTCTACTCTTTGATAAGCTAAAAGGAAAGTCAGTGAAGAGCTGGGAGAGCCGAGAACTGTCTGGGACGCTCTGCAGAAGGAACTGGACGCGTGTAAGTTGGCTGGGGCCCACTAGAGGTCCCCACAGTGTCTCCAGCTTTTCCTGACCCAATATTCCAGACACTGAGCATCTTCATGGTCAAGGGGCCTGCTATCTCTCTAGCCTCCTGTTCTCTCCATCCCTGGATCTTCTAGTGGTGGGGGTCTGGAAATGCCCTCCGAATACACTCATGCTCCTTTTGTTCTCTTAAATAACTCATTCTTCATTCCTCTTTTCTCAGAACACTATTTGTTGCTGAGCTGAGATATCCCCCTCTCATAGATGCCTTCCCCAGTCACCCTACATAAAGACACCACCAAAGGCCTCCTCCAATCACCCTACATATAGACACCACCAATGCCTTCCCAGTCACCCTACATAAAGACACCACCAATGCCTTCCCAGTCACCCTACATAAAGACACCACCAAAGGCCTCCTCCAATCATCCTACATATAGACGCCACCAATGCCTTCCCAGTCACCCTACATATAGACACCACCAATGCCTTCCCAGTCACCCTACATAAAGACACCACCAATGCCTTCCCAGTCACCCTACATAAAGACACCACCAAAGGCCTCCTCCAATCATCCTACATATAGACGCCACCAATGCCTTCCCAGTCACCATACATAAAGACACCACTTTCTGATGGCTATTGCTTTCAAGCCCTAATGGGCATCACACAGGACCCTTGCACTCATATTCCAAATGTAAAGGTTGTTTGTGATGACAAGGGAGTATGAGTATCAAGGTGAGGAGGCTCACCTATAGGGGTCCAGGTTTGGTTTAGAGTCAGGGCTGTACCTAGTCTCCTGTGACTATCCCTGACAGTGTCTAGGTGATCTCTGATAAGTAAACATTCATTATGCTTTTCAGTACATGAAGAGAAAGTACGACTAAAGGAGATCTTCAGGAAAACGCAAGGTATTTTGAGCTCCTCCATCTTCAGACTGTTGCTATTGATCCTGCAGAAAGCCCTTGTTTCTGTAGTTGAGAAAGGCCTTGAAACCTCCTGAGGTTGCATCCCTCTATGGCTTACACCAGACTGGGAAATGTCAAAGCCCAGAAAGATATCCACAGTCTGACAGAATCTGAACCTGTTCTGTCTTCTCAAAGTGGATGCCTTGTCAGGCACTTATAGGACCCTATTGCTCTCTATAGAAACCCCAAGAATCCATCAGCTGCATTGCCAAGAAAAGGAAAATGAGGCCCAGAGGTAAGAGACTATGACCCTATTGATCTCCCAAATCTTCACAACACAGGAGTAGGTCGTCCTAACACCCCTCCCACCATGTTACAGATATGGATCTAAACAGAGGGGAAACTACTAGCTCCATTCCAGGAGAGTCAGAGAATGGCTGAGGATTGCCTTTCTTTCCAGGAAGCACACCCTGTTGCAAGAATGCCAGGAGAGGATTTCTTCTCTGAACTCCCAGATTGAGGAAGAGAAGAATAAACAGAGGCAGCTGAGGTAAACTCCAGTACATGAGGCTGGGGGCATCAGATCATATTGAGGATGTGTGAGAGGAGCTAGTCTAACTGAGCCCTGGAGGACCAAGGGGGTGAAGGTGCTCCTCATGGAGAAGAGTATGAGTAAGGTCCCTACGATGCCCGGCCCAGGCCAGGCTGCCGGCTCATAGCCTCATGCCTGTGTGGTTGGCCTCCAGGTTGGACTTTGAGCAGCAGCTGGAGATTCTGATGGGCCAACACAAGGACCTCTGGGAATTTCATGTGAGTCATTCAGATCCATGCCTCCTCACTCCCACATATTGCCCATTTGCAAGCCTTAGTCACCTATCACCACTATCACCCTGAATCCATTCCTCTGTTTGGTGTCCACATTGCTGGTCTGAACACCTACTCCTGCTGCCCTGTGTGTCCATTCAGTGGTCAGGAGGAACCTTGATAGCACCAGGGCTGAAGCCACCTATCCAGAACACTCCTGGATATGATGGGACTGTCACAGGCACAGGGGAGACAGCAGGGAACAGATGGCCAGTGTTTGCCTTGGGAAGCAATGTCCGTGGGGAAGAGGACTAGTGAATAGGCCATCACAGGGAGGGGAGGGAGACAGGAGCTACAGTGCCATGCTGGGGCAACAGCCAGAGTCGTAGGAGCTTTAGACTTTTCTGTGACTAAATACTTGCCACAGCAGCTATTTCTCACGAGAGGTCCGTGGTGGGGCAGGGGGTAAGGGGCAGGAATAGGCAGGGAATAGGAATGGCCAGTAGAAAAGACCCTAAATCTGGGCTTTGGCTGGTGTGCAGAGAGGAGCCAGGGTACTAGGAAATGAGATATGAGGGTCAAATGACCAGATCCAGGCAGACTTCTTTGAGATATGGGGGAGATAGGAGATGTAGACAGACCTTGGTTTTGTCCTCCTCAGAATCCGGAGCAGCCAGCAAGGGAGACCTGTGCCCTGGACAGCAACAAGGAGCAACTGCTGAAGGAAGGTAAGGCCAGGGCAGGAATAGGACCCTGCCCTGCCCTGCCCTTGCCTGCCCTCAGTGTTCACCTCCCCTTCCTTCTGCAGAGAAGCTGGTTGAGGTGAAGCTGGAGGACGTGAAGCAAGGGCTGCTCTCCCTGTGTGGTCCTGAGGGGCCCTCCACCCTCCGGGAGGGGTTCTCCCTCCGCAGCCCGGAAGTGGCAGCAGTGGTGTAAGATGCAAGGGAAGGGGTAGCCAGAGGAGGGAGTGGCTGATGCTAACCCCACCCCACCCTCAGGGAACTGTTTAAGGAGGAGAACAAGAAAGCTGAGGAGCTCCTGGGGGCTGCAGCCCAGCAACACCAGCAGCTGCGGCAGAGGTGCCAGCATCTGCAGCAGAAGCGGTGGAGGTGGGCAGGGAGCCCTTCTGACCGTCCCCAACCCAGGAAGGAGGATGAGGGCTGTCTTCTCCTCCCACCCCTCTCTTACATCATTCTGTTCCTCTTGGAACAACTTCCTAACTAGGCTGAAAGAGGACTTGGAAAAGCATGGGCCTCAGATCCTTGCTCAATCCCAGAGCACGCAAGAAGGGGCCACCTCGCAAAAGGAAGTGGGTGAGTCCTGGCATTAGGTGGCCAGGAGCAGAGATAGTTCCTGAGGGAGGGTAGGGAAGGGAAGCGAGAAGGTACTGAGGGTTCTAAGAGGGTGATCTTGAGCAAGAGCATTCCAGCAGGGGACACAGCTAAGGATGGGGACTGGACACACAGGTCAGAGAAAGGTGGGAAGGGTTAGCTTTGGGCTTGAGTGTAAGAAAACCCACCCTGCACCCTGACCTCCTCCCACAGGCCAGTCCTAAGTCTCTAGAAGTCTGTGAGGAAAAAGACCAGGAGCCACTCATCAAGCAGGGCCGTGATACAATGAAGACATGCCCCACACCAATCTTATCTCATGGGGATACATGAAATAAAAGATAAATTTTGTTACAGCTATCTCTGCTGAGTCTGGGCAGATGGGTGGGAGTGGCAGGGCCCAGGCAGAGGGATACAAATGTGGGCCTTCTCCAAAGGCTGAGAAGCCCTCCCTGTGATAATGTAATTCCTTCATGTAGACCTAGATTACTCAAATTCTCACAAAAAATGAAGCTAAATCTAGAATTCAAGGCCAGCCAGTTGCATACTATATAGCTACTCTCATTAAGAAAAAGTAATGTATGGGCTGGGAAGGTGGCTCAGTGGTAGAGAGCTTGCCTTGCATGCCGGAGGCCCTGGGTTTGATTCCTCAGCACTACATAAGAAAAAAGAAAAAAGACAGAAGTGGCGCTGTGGCCTTGAGCTAAAGAGCTGAGGGACAGTGCCCAGGCCCAGAGTTCAGGCCCCACGACAGGACCAAAAAATTTTTTTAAAAAAGAGAAAAAAAAATAATGTGATGGGAGCTGATGGTTCACACCCGTAATCCTAGCTACTTAGGAGGCTGAGATCTAAGGATCACAGTTCAAGGCCAGCTCAGCCAGAAAAGTCCCCAATGAGACAGACACTTATCTCCAAATAACCACTCAAAAAAAAAAGTGAGCTGTGGCTCAAAGTGGTATAATGCTCTCCATGAGCAAAAGAGCTCAGGGACAAAGCCCAGGCCCAGAGTTCAAGCCCTACAACCAACAAAAAAAAAAAAGGAAAAATATTATGACTAGATACCAACGGCTCACACCTATAATCAATCCCCTTCCATCTGGGGCTGAGATCAGAGGATTGTGGTTCAAAGCCAACCCAAGCAAGAATGTCTCTGAGACTCTTAAACTAGCCACACAAAAAACCTGAAACAAAGCTGTGGTCCAAGTGACAGAGTGCTAGCCTTGAGCACAAAAGTCAGGACCTGAGTTCTGAAAGACCCGAGACTTCTGAGATACTTTTGTCAATGGGAGGGCGTGAGAAGCGTGAGATATATATATAACCAGATAGACCGGTATTTGCCATTTTGTATTAGACCGGTATTTGCCATTTTGTACTTTCTTTAACTTGCCTTTCTGCTTCTGTACACATGCTTGCTAAACCTTGAAGAGTGCAGCTGCTATTCTACCCGCCCTTGAGCCCCTGACACTCCTGGATCTGGAGCTGAAATTAACGACCCTCTGGCAGGGAGTACCTGACACATTCCAGACCACTTTCTCTGGGCCTAGGATCGGAGATAGTGGCTGCCCGGCAACCACTTCCCCCAGGGTCAGGGTCAGAGATAGTGGCCATCTGGCAACCACTTCTAAATTACCCTAAAAGTACCCTCTAGTTAGTTTAGAGCACAATAGCTCACTAGGCTGACCAATTATTAGCCCCAGCCCTTTTTCCGCTTTGTACTGTGCCAATCATCCGCTAGAATTATGATTTAAATTTCCCGAGTGGTGTATTGATTCATTGCCAATACATACTGAGGCCTTACCCCTACCAAAGAACATATAAAAGGTGCTGTAACCCTGAGCTGGGGGCCTCTCTCTGTACTCGGACATCAGTGCACAGAGGGGTCCGTGCTCGAGCTCGTCAATAAACATCTCATTGCCGCTTGCATTGATCTTTGGTCTCTGGTGGTCTTTTTAGGCGCTTCAAGTCTCTGGGCATTACAGGCGCCCCAGAAAACTCAGACTCCAGGCCGGGAGATGCAATAAGCAAGAGGAGTTTATTTGACGTTTGCGCAAACGGTCTCTCTGCCTCGGCACAGGAGAGAGCCCCGAGCAGCGGTTACAAGCATTTTTAAAGGCAAAAACCACAAGCATTAGCATATAACACCAGGTGTCCCCCGGATTGGCCCATTTAAAAGTCACTATACACTCCAGCAATCATTTTTACTATGCGGGGAAGTTTATAACACTCTTTGTAAAACAGTTGACTCAGGGCAAGTATAGGGGGAGCGGTCACCCTGGAGGGGAGTTTACATAGTTACAGGCTTGTGATTGATTAACATTTGGCCTAGTTTGCTGGACTTGCCAGGTGGTCCTTATCTTGGGTCCCATTCTTGGGTCCCATTTGACCACTTGGGGAATTTACTTGTTTGTTCTTTATTTATGACCACAGGCCTTGTCCCAGGCCAGCATCTAGGCTCCAAGACTCTTTACTCAATTCCTTATTTCCAGAAAATGGGGGGTTAGTGCTAGGGCGAGCAAGTTTACAAAAGCAAAATCAGCAGTTAGCAATTGTAAAATGTAACTCTAATTTTTAATTTTTCAAGTTCAAGCCCAGGGACCAGCATACATACACCCACACAAAGAAAGGAAGGAAGGAAGGAAGGTTTTGTATCTGTTATTTTAAGTTTATCAGTTAAAGGATGATGTTAAGTATCAGAAAGGAAGATCTGTATGGGTTATGAGGAAATTTTGGAGTAAAGGGTGAGCTGTTGGTATCTAGCCATAATACTTTTTCCTTTTCCTTTTTTTAGTTGGTTGTAGGGGTTGAACTCAGGGCCCAAGCTCTGTCCCTGAGCTCTTTTGCTCATGAAGAGCACTCTACCATTTGAACCACAGCTCAGATGTAGTGCACTTTTGTTGAATATACCACAATAGAATTGGTGCAAAAGTAAAGGTATGAGGCTGTGACTGCTTAGTGGTAGAGCATTTGCCCAGCATTTGCAAGTCCTGTGTTTGACCATCAGCACCACAAACAAAATTGTTAGGATGATTTTTAAAGCCAATATTGAAACATATAATAAAAAAATAAGTAAAATAAGAATTCATTAGAAAATAATAATCTTAGTAAGTTGGAAAAACTTAAATGTATAAAAGAGAGTTATAAGGAAAAATGAACACCTTAATAAAACTAGTATACAGAGAATTAACAAAAGTAGATATTGGAGCCAAGTGCCAGTGGCTAATGACTGTAATCCTAGCTACCCAGGAGGCTAAGATCTGAGGATCTTGGTTTAAAACTAGCCTGGGCAGGAAAGTCTGTAAGACTCTTAACTCCAATTAACCACCCCCCAAAAAAACTGGAAGTGGAGCTGTGGCTCAAGTTATAGAGCTCTAGTCTTCAGGAGGGAAAAAAAGCTCAAGGACAGAGCCCCAGTCCTGAGTTCAAGCCCCAAGACTAGCACTAAATAACAGACAAATATTCATTCTCTCTCTGGCAAATTAGGTGAAAATGTATATTATATAATTCTAAAAAATATGTTATAAGCTAATCATAATCAAATAGTATAGTACTGGAAATTAGACAAATAAGCTAATCATAATCAAATAGTGTAGGACTGGAAATTAGACAAATAAGCTAATCATAATCAAATAGTGTAGGACTGGAAATTAGACAAATAGGCCAGTGGAACTAAAGAGGGAGAGAGAGAGAGAGAGAGAGAGAGAGAGAGATTAAGAGAACCTTGCATTCTAGGCACTTGAGAATAAGAGATTGAACTACTAAGCCCAAAAAAAGAAATTCTAATGAAATAAAGCAAGTGTTGGACACTTTGGTATCTATGTGACAAAGAAATGCTGTTGTGCCCTTTCTAGATCCTAGTCAATGTCACCACCGAGGAAAATAAACATCTAAACACAAAAACAACAAAAGTCTCAGATTAATTATTTTAAAGTGTATCAAAACTATGAAAATGAAATATTTGTAAATTGGGTAAAATTAGAATATTCTATACAAATTATATTAAGATTTAAAATATAAAATTTTAAATAAAAATATTAAAATAAAAATTCTACTCATTAAATGATGTCATTCAGGAAACAAAGATAAGCAAAAATGTAGAGACCATTATATCTTCACATATAATTTAATACTTATTTTTGTTGGTCGTGGGGTTTGAACTCAGGGCCTAGTGCTATACCTGAGCTTCTGTGCTCAAGGGCAGTGCTCTACCACTTTGAGCCACAGTGCCACTTCAATTTTCTGGTGGTTAAAAGTCTCATAGACATTCCTGCCAAGGCTATATTTGAACCGTGATCCTAGAACTCAGCCTCCTGAGTAACTAGGATTACAGGAGTGAGCCACCAGCACATAGCTAACTGGATATTTTTAATAGGAAAAGATAGCCCATCAGGAAGGAAGTCAAGAAACTAATATCTACCTCAAACAGGAAACTTCCAAATGTTCAGTAACTATGAAATGTGCTATATATCTTTAGTAATTAAAATAAATTAAAAGCACCACTGGTCAACAAACTACCGATAAAAAAGAGGAACAATTCAATTTCTGTGACCCAAGTTGCAGAATAGCTTAGTATATACAGAAAACTGGCTGTGGACAATGTATGCTAAACTTTCCCATACGAACAGTAAAATGGCAAAGATCAATTCATACCTTTCAGTAATAACACTGAATATTAAGAGTCTTAATTCTCCAAGCAAAAGACATAGAATGATAAGCAGGATTAAAAAGCAAGACCTGACCACTTGTTGCCTACAAGAACCACATCTTACTGACAAAAGAACACATTGGCTTATGGTGAAGGAAAAAAAAAGATATCAAGAGACAATAACTAGTAACATACATGCACCAAATGTTGGTGCATTCCACATCATCAGATGGACATTACTGGATTTAAAAGCCCAGATAGCTCTCAAGACAGTGATGGTAGGAGACTCTATTATCTTGCTTTCCTCATTAGATAGGTCACCCAGATGAAAAATCTGCAAACAAACTGCAGAAGTAAATGATACCATACACCAATGTGGGAATGGAGGAGAATTTATAAGGGAGAATTATAGGGGGTGGGTATGATCAAGAGGAAATA
This sequence comes from Dipodomys ordii, assembly GCF_000151885.1. Classification (NCBI taxonomy): domain Eukaryota; kingdom Metazoa; phylum Chordata; class Mammalia; order Rodentia; family Heteromyidae; genus Dipodomys; species Dipodomys ordii. The sequence continues at coordinate 40,264 of NW_012267382.1, forward strand.
AACATATTTGGATGTATCAAGATGGAAACTCCTTCTACAACCAGTAGACAATAATAAAAATCTTCACAAAACTACCAAAAAGGAGTGAAAGACTATCATCCTCATTTTAGAGGAGAAGACATGACACCAAGAGAGTTTGATTAGCTGACACAGATTGCCAGCATTTATTACCAAACTGAGACTGATCTTCCAACCTATATCATGATTATAAGCCTTCAGGCTTGCTGATGATCTCCTCCACACTCAAACTCCAGGCAAATCAATACATTTAGGGGAAAATGTAGGAAGGCTACACAGAGAGGGAAAAAGAGGGTCCAGTGGGTATAGGCATGGTGCCAGGGGCTATGTAGACTGCAGTCGGAAGACAGTGATTGTGGTGTCTGAAGTGGGTGCTCGCCATGCTGCGGGCACTCAGAAAGAGCTACTTGCAGTAGAAAATGTGAACACTGAGGCCATACTGACTCATGATCTGACTGCAGACATACTGTGTCCCTGGAGGCCATCATCTATGACATGACATTGACCTCACCTCCAAGTCATCCTCAACTCCAGCACTGCTTACTGGCTTGGTGTCCAGGTATCACAGTGGTGTCGAGTGCACAGAGCAAGGTCTCTCCCTGAGGAGAGGTGAAACCAGTCACACTCCACCTCCTATGCATTTGTGGCCAGATGAGAGGCGAAAGACACGTCCTGTCAGCCCTCCAGGTCCTGTCACCATCCATCACCAACGGTGTGCCACAGTGAGCCACGCCAGCACTGACAATGCAAATGTCCAAGACATGTCTTCTTCAGGGCGTGTAACTCTATTTCCACCACTTTCTTGCAGAGTTAACACTAAGGAAGTATTACTAATGAAAAAGCTAAACAAAGCCTCTAGCTCCACTTGCCTTTACTGGAGTTTAAGGATCTAATCTTGGAGACCCTGCAGTTGGGCGTATGCTGTTGGTTTCCCACTAGCTGTAATGCAGAATAACCTTTGACTAAAGCCACTGAACCGGTTAAAAACTTTTCTCCAGCAAAGGCTACCTCCCCTGTGCGCACAGGAATGCTGTGCACTGGGGAAAACCAGTTGTTTGCTACTGTTCCTGTTCTCTAGGGGGAAATTAGCTGTTTGCTATTGTCCCATGTTCTCTGGAGGAAAGATGCTTTTTCAGTTACTAATGGTTACAGAATTAACTATTCCTAGGAACAAGAACTAAAATGACAAGAGTCGTAACACCCTATAATCAGTAACTTCTCTTGAGCTTTACAGATGCAGAAGATGCAGTGGCAGACAGAGAGCAGCAGACCATGCATCAGAGGACCAACCACCTGACATCTGAAACTGCCCTGGTGACTGCCTGTCTGATGTGCCCACACAACCCAGAGAGCCCTAAACCAGAAACTCCACGGCAGGAAGGTCTTTGCCAGAAATGGCCTCATCTCCTTTGGTTTGCTAGCTTTCCAAAGGCTGTCTTTTCCTCACCCCAACAACTTGTCTTCAACCAGCCCGGGCAGTACTGAGGTTTGGCCTCAAGGACTCATACTGCTTGCTAAGCAGACACTACGGCTTGAGCCATTCTACCGTCCTTTGTAATTTCTTATTTTTGAAATAGGGTCTTGCTGCATGTCCAGGCTGTTCTGGACCACGGACTTCCTACTCGTGTTTCCCTGTATTGTTGGGATAATAGCCATGTGCCACAGAGCACCGCCCTTGGTGGGAATAGAGTCTGACAAACTTTTTATCCAGATGGGCCTTGAACTGTAATTCCTTCCATCTCTCTTACAAGCAAAAGCCATTCCATATGGAAAGTCACTGGCTTTGTTTCAGTAGCATCCTGGACCATGGGCCTTCTGGAACGCACATCAAGTTGGTGACCAAGGCTTGAGGATGGGGTTTATATCCTACCTGTAACAGGTATGAAGCAAACTCCGAGGTCCGGGAAATGTTCCACTGAAAAGGCCACTGTGGTGGCATCTTCATGAAGGTATACCAAGGAAGTCTCTCTCATTAAATGTCTAAAATGGATTAAATTTTATGATATATAAATTACACTTCAATAATGCTAATAAAGAAGGGAAAATATGGTGAGAAAGTGGGCTGGTCCCGAGAATGGAAGCCACTAAATACTGTCCAAAGTGCTGAAGTTGTTGCAGTATTTTTTTTTGGTCGCTTGTGGGGTTAGAACTCTGGGCCTGGGCACTGTCCCTCAGCTCTTCAGTTCAAGGCAAGCGCTCTACCACTTGAGCCACAGAGCCACTTCCAGTTTTCTAGTGGTTTATTGGAGATAAGAGTCGCATGGACTTTCCTGCCCAGGCAGGCTTTGAACCACAGTCCTCAGATCTCAGCATCCTGAGTAGCTAGCTGTGGCATGAGCTACACGCCCCCAGCTGGCTTGGAGTATGCTTAATGATAGCTAGATAGCTTCCAAGGAGTGGATCTTCTGGG
>NW_012267382.1:45856-74240 GCF_000151885.1 Dipodomys ordii
GAGGTAAGAGTCTCATGGACTTTTCTGCCCGGGCTGACTCTCAACTGTGATCCTCAGATCTCAGCCTCCTCCTGAGTAGCTAGGTTTACAGGCATGAGCCACCAGCGCCCAGCAAAAAATATGGTTTTGAGATACTCTATGTCCAGAAAAGTAGACACAATTTAACAATGAATTTAAAAACACATTCCATCCAAAACATTGAATTGATAAAAGATGTAATCTAACTTCTCTGAACAGGGAGGAACATGCTCAGATCATGTTCTACATACAAACCGGGGCATGGCAGGACTGGGTGTGGTCCATGTTGGAGTGATGGCAAGACAGACAAGGAATGGAAATGAGGAGTGGAGGATGTGACCCAGGAAAGCATTACTCTGGGACCCTGCTTACCTGCAGAAAATGGCTTAAAATAGTCGCTGTACTTGAACTTCCCATTTTCATTCAAAAAGTGCTCTGGCTTAAATTTATCTGGTTCTGGAAATTCTTGGCTGTCATACAAAAGTGAATCCAGGGCTGGAATTACAACTGTGCCCTAGAAAAAGTAGACACATTGGTCAGTCAGCTTTAGAAAATATGGTCTTTCACCTGGAACTCCCAATGAATAAAAGATTATCTGATTTTTGTTGTGCAGGATATTAAATATCTAGTTAAGAAAGTTGTTTAGTTAAGGACTAGATGGGAAATAACCAGGGGTCAATCCTAAATGAGATGACAACCTGAAACTTTTCACAGGATAAAAAGCCGGTCTTGGTTGGTGATTTTGGCTCCCGGGGTTAGAATGTGCTACGATTTCCAGGCCTCCTTTAGGGATGTACTCTCCGAGTATGCCTGTTTCTCTAGTCACCACGTCACGCGAGAACATCCCTGGCAGTAGGGTGGGAGTGCTGACCTGGACCACCATCCAGTCACCCTCATGACAGAAGCCCTGGAATTCCTGTCTGGACCCCAGCAGGCAAAGGGTGAGCCAGTCATCAGGACAAGGCTCACAGGAGGCATTGCATCTTGTCTCTGGCTCACAGGAGGCATTGCATCTTGTCTCTGGCTCACAGGAGGCATTGCATCTTGTCTCTGACCTTGGGAATCCGGTATCCTCGGAACATGATGTCCCGCATCACCTCATGGGGAAGGCTGGAGGGCACAAGGTTGATGAATCTCTGAATCTCATGCACCACAGCATCCATGTAGGGCATCTCCAGCCTGTCTTTGACGGCAGGGACACGACTTGGCCCAATAACCCTGTCGATTTCTTCATGAAGTTTCTCTGCCAAGATATGAATGAGATCCAGTTAAAGAGCTGATCCTGATCAAAGCAATTGTAAGCCCATATGGACATGTCTAAAAAAAACCCTTTGTACAACGATGTTAATACAAATGTGGGAACAAGTGAATAAGTAATTGATTTTCCATCCACATCCTCCCGTGTATCTAATCAGTTTTCCATCTACCTACCCATGTTTCTACTCATCTGCCCATACATCATTCTACCACACATCCACACATCCACCTACTCTTCTGCCCACCAGTCTGTTATATACTTATCCTTCTATCCATGCACCACAAGTTTAAGATCATAACATTTATGGCATGTTTTTAATTTGGAACCCCAGGTAATTCAAATGCAAAGAAGACCTAAGGTCTCACATTTCTGGATGTGAGATTATTCAGTCAACAAATAGTTTGTTATCCATTATCTTACCTAATTATTGTTTATCCAGCTATTGTTAGGAAAAAAGAACAACAAAAAGATCTTGGAAGTTACTCCTTGGAAGGAAATACTTGTGTGATTATCACTCCTGGCTGCTTTACTCTATGCTTCAGAAAATATAAAGGAAACATAATAGAACTTTTCCATCTTTGGGGATTAAGCCTTGAGCATACTACACAAACATTTGCCACTCAAATTATGCTGCAACTTTTCACTTATGCGCATGCATGTGTGTGTGTGTGTGTGTGTGTGTGTGTGTGTGTACAAAAGTGTGTGTGTGTGTTGTTCCTGGAGCTTGAACGTAGGGCCTGGACACTGTCCCTGGTTTGATGCTCAAGGCTCGTGTTCTACCACTTGAGCTATTGCTCCCCTTTCAGCTTTTGGTGGACTAATTGGAGATCGTCTCATCAACATTCCTGCCATATCTGTATTTGATTAACCATTCTAAGATCTTAGTCTCCCGAGTAGCTAGTATTACAGGCATGAACCTCCAGTGCCTAGATTTTTATTTTGTTTTGAGACTGAGTCTCACCACTCCCTTTTGCTGGCCAACACCTACAGAGTAGCTTGAATTACAAATGTGTCCCATAATACCTGTCCTCAGACTACTTGGAATCTGAAAGTCCCTCTCTGCTAGAGGTAACACAGCCATTAGAAAATTTCTCAATCATTCTGTTTGAAATCACCAAATAAACTTTAGGAAACATTAGATGAAAAAGCAAACTTCAATGTGTCATTTATAGCATGGAAACCAGGTAGAGGATTAAGCTGTATACAGCAAAGATGTGAATGGGCATTGAGTTAATAGTAAATGCTCTGAGGGACAATCACCCAGTAAACTTTAGGAAACATTAGATGAAAAAGCAAACTTCAATATGTCATTTATAGCATGGAAACCAGGTAGAGGATTAAGCTGTATACAGCAAAGATGTGAATGGGCATTGAGTTAATAGTAAATGCTCTGAGGGACAATAGGTAACAAACCTGAAACAGCGCCATCTCTGGGCAGGCAGGCAGGAGTTGGTAGGGCTTTGGCTGTCTCTGACCATGTACATGTTAAATCTGGCAATGAGCGTTGGGGAGTTGTCATATTTACTTTATGTCTCTATTAGGAATTCCTCATAATTAATAACTTTTCTGTCGGTGGTGGAGCTCACACTCTGGATCTGGGCACTGTCCCTGAGCTTTTCAGCTCCAGGCAAGCGCTCTACCATGACAGCCACATCATCACTCCCCTTTTCTGGTGGTTAATTGGAGATAAGAGTCTCATGGAGTTTCAAACACAGAATAGCTTTGAAGCACAATCCTCAGATCTTGTCCTCCTGAATGGCTAGGATTACAGGCATGAACCACTGGTACCTGGCTTCAAAATTAATCATTTTAAATCTTTCTTAGATCATGGTTCTCATGGTACAGTGATCTATACTTAGTTCTCGACGCACAGTGGTCACAAGTTCTTATTTTATTTTGGTCGGTTGTGGGGTTGAACTCTGGGCCTGGCGCTGTCCCTCAGCTCTTCAGCTCAAGGCAAGCACTCTAGCACTTGAGCTGCAGCGTCACTTCCGGTTTTCTGGGGGCATATTGGACATAGGAGTCTCACGGTCTTTCCTGCCCAGGATCCCTCTGAACCACGATCTTCAAATCTCAGCCTCCTGAGTACCTACGATTATAGGCATGAGCCACTGGCACGCGGCTTGGTAAAAAGTTTTTCTATGGGCCTGAAGCATCACTCAGGGATAGAGTACATGCTTATATGCACAAAGACCTGGGTTCAATCCCCTATTGCAAAAAAAAGTTTTTTCTTATACATGTTGCCCATGCATACAATCTCTCTCTCTAGACGTCTGGCTCCTTCATCCTTCACATTTCTGTGTGACAAAAACCAAAAATGTTTCTGGCTGAAGGACCAGGGATCAAGCCTGACCCTGGAGCTCTCATGCACCCACTGCCTGGGGCCATGGCTTCATTCCACACTGGCTCTCAAGACCTGGTGAGCTGGAAGAACACAGCACACTGAAGGACTGCCCTTTGCCCAGAACTTAGTCCAGGTCCAGTCAGCAGCAAGTGTGCTTGCAGCAGTGCTCTGGACAGAGTGTACCAAGGAAAAACGGTGACAGGGCTCCAGATCTACGGGTGCCCTCACCCCACTTCTCGTTACTTGGAGGTTAGCACCAACAAGCTGTTTCCATTGAATTGTCCTCACCTTGCCTCTACCTGGCCGGGGGCGGGGCAGGGCATGACCTCTGCACACCAAGCCCAGGCCTCCTTGCCTGCACCAGGCCTGCTCCAGACATGGAGCCTACCTGCCTATGTGCGGCTGGGAAGTCTGTGGAATGATGTGGCTCTGAGGAAGCTTTGGATTGCTTCTCTCTAGGTTCCATCTTCAGTTGTCCCAAGACAACTCCAGCCTTGTCCCTGAACCCAGCTCTGCCTAAGCCCAGGCTCCTCTGGAGGCAGCTGAACACTGTTGTCACTGTCATAAAGACGTTGTTTATAAGGCAGAATGCAGGCTGATGTCCTCTCCCTCCTTCAGTGAGGAGCTTCTCTTTTTTGTAACCAGAGGCTCTGGTGGGGCTTGGGATAACAGTGTTCAGAGGAACCACAGGGACATCTCCCCTTAAAGGAAGTCATTCCATGATCCTGAGAAAGGGAACAAGCAGCTGTAGCTGACAGCTGAGGCCTAAAGGCTTAAGACTAGCCATGCAGAGACTCAACCATGACACACAGGCTTCTGTTTGCTATGTGCATACCTTCAATCTCGGGGTATTTCATTAGAATCAGGAGCCCATATCTCAGAGTGGTACTGGTAGTTTCTGTCCCTGCAAAGAACATGTCTGCCAAGGTCACAGCAATACTTTCCAGTGTGTACACAGGCTCTTTGCTATGTTTTTCCTGTGGAGTAGGAGACAGACAGGTACTGGGTGAGACGTTGCCCCCAGGTGCTGAAAGTGATGTCTATTGCCCTTCAGCAGAGTAGAACCAGTGGTATGACAGGATCTCCTGGTTCAACCAGGACTTGATCATCTCTACCTCACAGATAGGCAAACAGAGGCTCTTAGAACACAAGCTAACAGGAGGACAAAGCTCCTCAACAAGGCCACAGAGCTATCTCCATCAACAGAGCTAGGGCTCTCCTGGGGGAACTGAGGAACTCTAGCCTCAGCTTTTGGGCCTCCAGCTGCATGAGCTGCTGAGTCTTCTTCCAGACTTGGGCAGGGAGGGCTCAGCTGAGGAGAAGAAGTCTCAGCCTCAGAAGCCATCCATGGGGAATTAGCATGCATTGACATGTTATAAAAGGGTACTAGAGGCCTCACCAAATGGGCCAGACTAGTCCAAGGGGTTACAAAACCATGAAACTGGGGAGGGCCAGAACCTCGAGAAGTCCAGCACTGCTGAGGAATAAGTGCCACCAGCTGTTCTGAGGAATTCTGAAAGCACTACAGCCCTATCCTGCCTGGGAAACTGAAGGAGAGATCCACCCGCCCATCCACCCTTCTCCAATCCTCCCAAGAGTGGAAAGAAGAGCTCAGTGGTCATGCTGAGCCCAATGTGTCTTAAACAATAAAAGAGCATCAAGAGCAACCAGGGTGAACACTCTAGATGCCAGCAAGTGGGATATGGCCTCAGTCTGAAAAGTATACCACATCCTCCTTCTATTCTATGCCAGATACCTTCTCCATTTCCACCAGCAGGCAGTCAGTCACATCACGGGGACAGTTGAGATCCAAAGACTGGAGATGTTCCTTGGCTTTTTCAAGTGTGTACTGTTTTATTTCAGACACATTTTTAAGCAGTTTTCTGTGGCTTCCAGGAAGGAAGCGTAGGTAGCCCGATGAACTGTTATAAAGCTAAAAGGAAGAATATGTTACTGTATTATTTTCTGGATGCCACACCATTTTATGTGCTGGGATCATAAACCCCAAACATCAATTCATGCCTGAGATAACCATACAATTTAGGATATTTTGTGCAACAATGTCTTTGTGGTAAGAGTAATTATTCTCCCAGGCGTTATATCTCTGTGATGAAAATGTGCTGACTTGTGGATGAAAAGCATGGTTGGGTTAGGACAAAGATACTCATGGACGCATAGACATCTCTTAAAGGGCTCCTGGAACTATCTAGTCAAATACTTTGTGACCTGCTCCTGTTCTAGGGCTTTTCTAAACCTTTCTATCCCATATGACCTAAATTGACCCTCTATTTCTATGGTAACTGTACAACCAAAGATTAATGAAAAGGAACCAAATAACTACCTGAACCCAAGCAGTGCTTAGCAAGTGGAAGTCCTCATTGAACAAACGCATGAGCCTATGAACCGTCCTGTCATTATAATCGAAGCGCCTGTTGAAGAGGATGTCGGCGATGACATTGCAGGGTGCACAACCAATGAGAAAAGTAGGGTCAAAGGGCTGGCCTGGAAAACAGGTGAGATGTTAGAGCCCATGTTGGGTAAGGACACTAGCCATGGCTGGCTAGCCATCCCCTCAGACTCCATTGAGTCCGCACCAGTCCCTGTGAGAACAGGGCCTTCTCAACTGTCTTCACGTTTCAGTGCTCTCTAGAGTGCATCTTGCACACCAAGTTACAGAGTAGAACTGGAAATGAATCAAGAGAGCAGTGCCTGAGAAGCATCGTCACTCTCTCCTGAGAGGAGAGTAGCTGCCTACCACTTCCAGGTTGTTCAGAGCCTTCTCGGGGCCTGTCCAGGACCCTCCTCCCTCGGTCTGCCTGGGAAGACTCACCCTGGGTCTTCCTGAGCTCCTCCACCAGGAAGCGAGCCTCCCTCTGGATGCGCTCCTCATTGCCCTGTTTCCCCATCCCATGGTCTCGGAGGATGCTCAGGGAAAACCGGCGGACATCCCTCCAGGTGTGAGAATTGTTGAAAATTACTCCTGAAAAATAGGGGCCAGCAGAATTTACTCCAATTGCACAAGTCTCAAATAAACAGGAGGACTGGGGTGACCCCATCAGAGGCTCAGTACCAGTTGTGATGTGAAACTGTGGAACAAGTCCCCAAGAAGGGAAGGTACAGGCCTTGTTTCTCTGGCACGTTCAACCCATCCTGGATGTCTGTGTCTTAGCAGCAGTTTATTTTCTTTGGTTTTACACTTACCGCTAGTCTTCTCCATGCTAAACAAAAATGAAACCCCACAAATGGCCAAATCAAAAGCACTAGCCATTTTCTGCCTATCAACAAAATTCTTGTGTGGCCTTCTGTTCCCATGGATTTTAACCATCAAGTTTGAAACATCTCAACTCTCAGCACTGTGGCTTTGCAACACTCTCATTCACGAAGCTCTGAAGGCCTCCGGACTCTGCTGTGGGCACCTCAAGCTGGGAAGACTGAGCAATTCCCCCTCAGCAAGTCTTCTAGGACACAGTCCTACCCTGCCTTTCCCTCCTCCAGAATGTGGCCTGCTGGACTCTCAGGAGCATGGAAACACTTGGAATGAACAGATCTAAAACCACTTTCTTTTGTCCTTGAAAGTGTTAATAGAGACTTGCGTCCCTTGCAACGAGTTTCAGCCGTCCAGGGCCGCCACAGCCCCACTCTGTTCCTGCCAAGCAGAGTCTCTGGCGCCTTGTGCTTCCTGTACTCCAGAGGCCCCTGTCCCTTCCTCTCTACCTCCTCCCTCCTCTTCATTTATCCATGGCCCTTCTCCAACAAGTGTATGTGGGCACCTGCTGTCTATAAGGTACTTGCTGGGCACTGGGCATTCTGGGATAAGCAATTCACAGCACCTACTCCACAAAAACTTCACAGCAGCTTTCATATAAGGACAACCCATCCCCAAACGGCCTGAAGGTCTTTTGGCTTTCTTTTTCCTTTCCTTCTTTTTTATAAATGTCTGAGACCAGGACAAAAGTCAGCAGCTAACGCTTTTGCTCTTTGGCTACTGCTCCACCAATTAAGCTGGCCCCTAACCCTCATTTTGTCTTTCTGATTTCATACTGTCATTGCTGTCAGTACGATTGTTTGGGTAGGACTTGGGAGGGGCATGTGCCTGTCCCTAGTGGGCCTGACCATACTTGCTTCCTAGGAGGTGGACTCACCTTTGTTCTCATGCTCCTTGAAGGCAGGGATGTCCGCTCTGCCAGAGAACTCATTCTTGTATTTCAACAGCCCCTCCTTCACGGCCTTGTAGCCATGCAGGACCACAATACGGTTAAAACCCAGGTGCAGAGTGAAGACGGGCCCGAAGCGCTCTGCCAGCTGTGGGGAGCAGCACAGAGTGGGTCAGGAACAACACTGCCAGGCATTATTAAGACTTTGGCTGTGGAGGGATCTGGGGAAAGACTGCCTTTGTCTAGCCTGATGTGGGGACACTCCCCACAAAAGGCTGCATTACTTGCAGGGACACCCTCTTTTCACCTGGACACCAAATCTGGGGACATTGGTCCCTCAGGTCTCTTCCCTGTGGCAATAGACCCCATGATGCTGCCCGCTGACCTACAGTCTGTGGCCCCATAGCCTGTGTCCTCTCTGCAGTGCTTAATAACACCCTAAGGCAAATGTCAAGCGCCAGATCTGCTTGATGGCATTTGGCTTCAGTCAACTCACACAACATGCCCAGGACACAGGGCCTGATGTTCTGGTGAAACGTCACGGCCCAGCACTTACCTGTTGTCTTTTCTTTGGCATCTAATGGTGTGACACCAGCCAAGATGCACCTGACATTACCTCACAGCTGGCCCGGGCCAATGCCAGACACATCAGCCTCACAGTCATCCCACTACATGGTCCTTGTGTGGCAAAGCCATTCTGCATGCTGCATGCCTGAGGTGTACCATTGGTTATCACTCTTGGATATTACTATTAATTCCGTTAATTCTTAACTAGGCTAGTACTGGATAACAATTTAAAACCCTCACATAAGATAATTCCCAAGCTTTGTCACTAAAATAACAATGTTTATATTACCTTGTTTAAGGACTTAGGAACATCCTTCAAATCCACACTGAAAAAGTTCCCAACAATAGGCAGTGGGAAGGGCCCCGGGGGCAGGTTCCAGCTGCTGAGTATCTGCCTCCAGAAGGATATGACCAGGAGGGAGACCATCCACACCAGCAGAGCCACGGTGATACCAAGGGCAGCCATGGCATCTGGGGTCCTGGGCTGACTTGTAGGGATGACCTGCATGGAAAACAAGACTTTTATAATGCATTATTGAGAGGAGGGTGACCCACAGACCAATGACACTTGCTCTTTCCCTTGGCCCCAGGGATTGGCTGGTTATTAGCTGCCACTGGGCAGCACTTCAAAGTGTGATCCCTAGAGTAGTTGCCTATTGGAAGTTGCATCTGTGGTTTGGCAAGGATGAGGCTGGGTTTGCCAATATGTGATCCTTGTCACATTGCCAGTAAACACATCAACCATTCACCAGCCCATAGGCCAGTCCTGGGGGTGGGAGACTGCCCTCCCCCTTGATACAGCAAGGGCGTTCAGATCATGTTTACGTGAGTTTGATGGGGTACGGTTATGTAATGTAACATGAGGCATATGTGACTGGTCCAGACAGGCTAGAGGTTAAGTAGTGCAAACATCTTCTACCTTCCAATCAGAATTGTCTTAGCTGCCCCAGGACACTTGGATCACCACTTGGAAATTGTGGAGAAGGGAAAATTAACTTATGAGCCCTCTTCCAATTTGGGAAATCAACTAGAAAATTCAGTGGGAAGAAAAAGCAAAGAAAAGCAGTTGACTAATTTTTAGAGTTAGTCTCTAGTTTTAAAAGGTACACCAATATACATAGTATGTGCCTTTTGCTGAATATAGCATGTATCTCTAGCTAATATGTGCATTTGTGTGTGGAGGGGGTCTATATATTACTGAGGCTCTAACCTGAGGCCTTATTCAGGTATATAACTTGTACAGGGCATAATTTTGTTGTAGAGAATTAAGTGGAAATCTTGCTCCATTATCACTCTTTCTTTTTTAATTTAATTTCGTTGTAAATGTGATACACAGAAGTTGCAGTTGCGTAAGTAATGAGGACATTTCTTGTTGAACCTGTAACTCCCCTTGTGTTTTCCCACTTCCCCCCTACCCTCCCCCCCGCTCCCCCATCCCCTTCTCCCAAATTTGTAAAGGTCATTTCCAACATCATGTCTTGTGGGTATCGCTGTTGCCCTGGCTCACCTTTTGTCCTTGGTTATTACCCTTTGTTATTACCCTTTCCTTCCCCAAATCAGATAAACTTATATACAAGAAACAGGTAACAAAATCATAATCACTGACAACAATGGGTAAAACAAAGGAAAAAAGAAAAAAATATCACATAGTACATTAAGAAATGAAAAAAAACTCATTTCCAAAACCTTCAGTCCTTTTTTTTTTTTTTTACTTGTAAGTCATGGGTCTAACTCTGGGCCAGGGCACCGTCCCTCAGCTCTTCAGCTCAAGGTGAGCGCTGTATCACTTGAACCACAGCATCACTTCCAGTTTTCTAGTGGTTTATTGGAGATAAGAGTCCCATAGACTTTCCTGCCTGGGCTGGCTTTGAACTGTGATCCTCAGATCTCAGCTTCCTGAGTAGCTAGGATTACAGGTGCTCAGGAATATAATCCTAGCTACGTAAGAGGCTGAGATATCAGCATTGAGATTTGAAGCAGTCCAATAGGACAAAGCTGTGAAACTCCTATCTGCAATTGACAAGAAAAAAAGTGGAAATGTGGCTCAAGTGGTAGAGCACCAGCCTTGAGTAAAAGGAGTCAAGGAAGAGAACAAGGCCCTGTGCTCAAAACTAGTACTGACTCTCTCTCTTCATCTCTCCTTCTCATATATATATATATATAGTATTAAGTTCTTTATTGCATTTTTTCTGTCAGTGAGTTAAATCTGGAAGACTGTGTTTTTGAAATATGTTGTTTTGTTTATCTAGGGGTAATAATGAAGCTCCACATTTCTCTGCTTCTTCTATTATTTCCTTCAAATAGTCCACTTTCCTTAGAGCTATCTCTAGGTATTTTATGGAGATTTTTTGTGTGTGGTAATAATGAAGGTACTGATTTTTACTGTCTTCTGCCTGGTAATCTGTAAAGATCTTGGTTTGTGTATTGCCATCCTGGGCTTTTCTACATCTCTGGGGATATTAGAAAATAAATATCACAGTGGATTACTTATAAATGTTAGGATGTAGGACTTTGTGCTTGCAGGGTAGTCACTGTACCTCTGAGCCAAGCCCCAAGTGCTTTCCGGTTCAGCTGTTTGGGGGATGGTGGGTCTAGTGTTATCCTGGCTGGCACAGACATCAGTCCTCCTATTTTTGCTCCTACATACAGCTGAGATGACAGGTATGCACCACCACACCCAACTATCGGCTTGGTCAAGATGGGTCTCACTAGCTTTTCCTCCAGCTGGCTCTGAATGATGATCCTCCTGGCCTCTGCCTCCTGAGTAGTCAGGTTACAGGTGTGAGCCACTGTGCCTCTCTGAAAAGATACTCTTAATTGGAAAAGTAAAACACCCAAACAATATGGTGATGGATGAAGCCCAAAGTGAGTCCAAGCTCACCTCCCCGAGGTAGCTTCCACATTTTAAACTTCATTAAGAAAGAAAACATGCAACTAATTCTCTTTTTATGATTTTGAATTTTATTTTATGCCTTCTAAAATATTTCTTTTGTAATTTTATTCTGTATATCAGGGAGCTTGAATTGTTGTCCAGGGCCCTTTTGTTTTGACCTGAAGAACTTCGTTAGTGTTTCTTGTAAGACGGGACTGCTTATGGCCTGCTCCCAGTTATATTTCTCTTCTTTTCATGTATGCAGAGTTTTTGGTTGGCAAGACTTTGCTCTCAGCATTTTGAATGCACCATCCCCACCTTCTGTTCCCAGGTTTGAAATAAGGACTTATCTGATTATAACCAGGTTAAAGTAGGAAGAAATAGAACAAAGAAATATTTCCTGCTCTCTGCTTAGGAAATGGGAGTTGAAGACTCCCCTAGCACTTCTTATGTGAATCTGATGCTGTGTGAGAAATGAGGCTCTCCATGGTATCTTGCTCTGTTCCGCTGCTTTCCAGAGTGTTTATCTGCACTATCACATATCTAGGTGTTTCTGCATTCACTTCGTCTGTGTGGACTTTGCTAAGGTTCTCGCACGTATAGATCCATGTTTTCTGTCAGATATGGGAGGTTTCAGTCACTATTTCTCTTTTAATTTTTTAACTCTAATGTCTACATGGATTTAAATTCAACACAGCAGGTTATGAGTACAAAGCATCTCAGTCAATGTCACCTCTTACATTGCTCTCTACTATCTTTCCCAACCTCATCCACCCCCCAAGTTACATGGTTCCATTGTCACATATGCACATTGACCACTATGACTGTATTTGCCCATCTTGCCTCTCTCCATTCTGTCACCACACTTTGACTTTTCTCTGCTCCTGACAACACGTATTTCAGACTTACACCGTTGCAATTTTCCCCTGTAAATGCCATACTTTAGACCATATGTTTATGTATATATGCATATACCCCTATGTATGTTTTCATATCTGCTTATAATTTATAACTTCCATATAATAGAAAACAGATTCCCTTTGTCTCTCTCAGCCTGACTGACTGCACACCCATGTACATACACATGTGTCTGTGTGTCACAATTTTCAACTCATTTATCTGTTGTGGTCAGCCACTACTCTTTTAAATAGTTTTTTTTATATTCTTCTTTTCTCTTCTTTTTGGACTGGATATTATTGATGACTTACAGGCCTCTGAGGCTCTGTCCTAAGATTTATTTTTAATGTTAAAAATGTTGCTAATGTTCCCATTTTCCTTCTAGAAGGAAAGACTCCAAAGCTTCTTCCTCTCTCTTTCTGGAAGAAATTTTCTTACCTATCCTTTGCAACAGGACAATGAGAGCACTTCCAATGACATTTACAAAAATCAGAGATGTTTTAAATATTGGTTATAACATGGCCTATCCTGGAGCTGGGAAGGTGGCTCAGTGGTAGAGGGCTTGCCTTGCATGCCTGAGGCCCTGGGTTCAATTCCTCAGCACCCCATAAGCAAAAAGAAAAAAGCTGGAAGTGGCGCTGTGGCTCAAGTGGTAGAGCACTAGCCTTGAGCTGAAGAGCCAAGGGATAGCGCCCAGGCCCAGAGTTCAGGCCCACGACCTGAACCAAAAAAAAAAAAAAAACCAATAACATGGCCTATCCTATCTGCAAAAGTTTGAAAAGTAGTATCGGTTATGTCATCACCACTGGTTATTACAGACACAGATCATTACTGCTAGTCACTACAGCACAGGTCATCAACAGTCATCCTGGAGCCACAAGTCATCCTCAGTGATCACTACAGCATAGGTCATCCCCACTGATCACTAAAGACACAAGTCATCTCCAGTGATCACTACAGACACAAGTCTTCCCCAATGATCATTACAGACACAAGTCATCCCAGTGATTACTACAGACACAAGTCATCCCCAGTGATCACTACAAACACAAGTCTTCCCCAATGATCACTACAAACACAAGTCTTCCCCAGTGATCACTACAAACACAAGTCTTCCCCAGTGATCATTACAGCATAGGTCATTACCAGTGATCACTACAGACACAAGTCTTCCCCAGTGATCATTACAGACACAAGTCATCCCAGTGATCACTATAAACACATGTCTTCCCCAGTGATCATTACAGCATAGGTCATCACCAGTGATCAGTACAGCCCAAATCATCCCCAGTGATCACTAAAGACACAAGTCATCACCAGTGATCACTACAGACACAAGTCATCACCAGTGATCACTAGCCCAAGTTATCACCAGTGATGATTACAGACACTAGTCATCATCACCGATCATTACAGACACAAGTCATCCCCAGTGATCAGTACAGACACAGATCATTACTGCTCATCACTATAGCACAGGTCATCAACAGTGATCACTGGATCCACAAGCTGACACTCGTGGTCATTACAGCTACAAGTCATCATTGCTGGTGATTACAGCCACCAGTCATCACTGCTGGTCACTACAGCCACAAGTTATCTCCTGTGATCATCATGGCCACCAATTGTCACCACTGGACATTACACAAACAAGTCATCACTTCTGGTCATTATAGCCAGTCATCACCACTGGCCATTACAGCTACCAGTCATCAATGCTGGTCACTACAGCCACATAGTGTCAGAGCCTGCCAGAATTGGAATCAACGAGAACCTGAATAGGGGGGTAAGGATTAAGAAAGACAGAAGACAATAGAGCCAGAGGGCTGTCAGTCAATACTGCCGCCGCCCCGAGTTTATTTTACAGTGGCCTTATATACAAGCTCCAAGGAACAAGGGAAATTCCAGAGAAACAATTACTGACACACCCCTCTCGGGTCAAAAACATTCAACTTCCTTATCTGACCACTAAGTTCCTCCTGGCTCACAGCAGCTGCTTTCTTTAGCAAAACAACATGTTCTTTCTGTTTTTTCTACAACTTGTTGGAACAAACAAGCTTGAACTCCCTTGACCTAACAGGCCAAGATGGATCCCAAATTCAAGATGGAGTCACTGTGGGCTCCCACAATTCCCCGTTTTTTATTTTTTAAGACTCCATCAAGTCTCTCAGAGTGCCTGCCTTAGGTTGTTTCTTTCGCACTCCAGACTTACCTGTCATCTGAACATGAACTCCATCATTCATGTCCTGTCTTACATTGAAAGGAGGCAAAGAAAGCTTACCCATCATTGACTACCAGCCTCTGACATTAAGGGAATGCATAGAGCTTAACTCCATGGAGTTCTGAGCTCACTTTCCATAAGGAATTATTCACAATTAGCTTGATGATCATGGGCAGACATATAATGCCTACTAACACACATCCACCAACACCTACTATGCCACCTAAAAGGGAAGTAAAAGGGGACCAAGAGGGCAGTGTGGCTTTGAGCCCATGAAGGATATCAGCTGCAGTCACAGCAGTATCAAACTTAGGAGTCTAGCATTTTTAAGATTTAAAATTTCTTGATGCAATTCTATTAATTCCAAAGATATGTTTTCATGATGCCATATTCCTTGCAAATGTCTCTTAATTTTGTCCCAACCAATAGCCCTTTGATTATAAACCTTAGGGGTCACAGAAATCCACTGGAAATCTGCATGACAATCCAATCAAGCTCTAATTTTTAATCCTTGAATTTTACCTCCTAGATACATCCTACAAAGCTCCAGCCTCATGTCTATGTCTTTCTGGGTACCTAATACCATGGTTACATTTTTTGCTATATCAGTAAGAAAATGGGCATTTTGAACAGTTTGAGACAAGGCAATAGCCATGGTAGTCGCCGTAGCAATCAAGGATACCAAGGCCAAGATTCCCGCTATGACCAGGCCAACCATCCTCCTAGATCTACTCAAAGCTCTCTACATTTCTTCCAGCACTTGTAACACTTTGTCCACATACCAAGGACCAGACACATTAACAGGCACCATAGCAAAAGAAGGTTGCTGAAACACCATAATTTGGGTACTATTAGGTACCTTAAAGATACAATTAGTAAGATTACAATTCTCAGAGGTAGCATTAAATTCTTGATCATTCATACTAATATTTATCAAGCCTACAAGCAAAACATAAGGTGGAGTAACACAAGCAGTCACAGATGAATACTCCACCTTCCCCCGGGGGTTGAGGTTTCACTTCGTCCATTGCTAAGCAAGCTTCCAGATCCACACGTGAGGAGCCCCTGAATCAGCACACCGAAGTCCTGCAGACAGTCCATTTTCCCATTCAAGAGTATTTGCCTGGCTCGGATCTTGATAGCCAGGCCAATCAAGGATGAACCCAGGTGAATCAGTCACGTTATAATGCATAGGATTATCAGTATAACACCACCTTCAGGGAAGGGACTTGTTACTACACCCCTTGTCCTCCCAGCAGGGGGGAAATCTCTGCAGTGGAATACCAGCGGTCTGTTCACCCATAGGTAACCATATGTGAGCTCCCAAAAGACAGTTCCCGTGGGAACTGTAGACTGGCTAATCTTTAGACACCCAGGATAAGATGTATTCTTGGCAAACCAGATGGGCAATCTGACACCGGAACCAGAATAGTTGAATCCTGTCTCACTCTGTATTCCCAATCTGTCCACTGCAGGTTAGTCTAACAAATGAGTGTTGTTCACCAGGACCACGATTTCTCTGCCCTCCCACATGGCAGGATGAAGGATAGGCAGGTCAGGAACGTAGGCCCGGTATGTCTCACCCCTTGCCCCCAGGATCAGCATCAGGATTACCAGCCAAACAAGAACCTCGTTTCTGCTCCCCACACTGCACCAGTCTCTCAGGCAGCCAGCGAGCTTCATTGTCCTCCTTTAGCAGCACGAAATTCCCAGGCAGCAGGACCACTGAGAGGGAAGTTGTTGTTAATAACATCAGGGTTAGTGGTGGGCTGCCTGTCATCTCTGGAACCAATTTTCGGGCTTCAGTCAGGATTCTTCCACGCTCCTTGGTGTTTGTGAAAAGGGCCTGGAGGAGCTGCTGGCAGGCACCCCGGGAGGCTGATGTGTGAACTGTAAGCATGATGCCCACTTTGATCCTCAGCTCCACCCAGACCCACCTGAACTCCCATCTACCTCACTTCCTATCCCAAGATCCTGCTGCTACCTAGAGGAGGCTGCCACGTGCTCTCTCTCCAGGGGAAATATGGCTGCTCTAGTAAACCTTCTAATAATCTTTCTCTTGTGCCTGCCTGCTTCCACATGGTCCCCTGACAAGGATGTGAAGAATCCTTTCATTGGTGGCTCTATGGGGATAGGTTCCCTGGTGGATTTGCTTCACCCCTCCACTTCGGACGGGCGTCCGAACAGCTTCCCTGGGACCTAGCCTCAGATCCTACACTCCTATTGCCAGAGGACCAACAAGGTAACTTTCTCCTGACTGAGCTCTTTACCTGCTGCCCAACACCAGCTAATTCAGTCCTTCCTCCGGGTAAGTGATCACTGTGCAGGCTCCGTGCATCTCTCGGGGAGGCCTCTGGGGCCCCTCCAAAAGCTTGGCCAAATACCAAGCGGATGGCCTCCGTGGCCGAGGGACACTATGGAGAAATGTGGTGACATTTCCCACTGGTTGTTTCCCACTTTTCACGCCAAATGCACTGTTGGGGAGGCTCACAGTCAAATTTTGGTTCCACCATCACTTGCCATGGAAAAGGACAGAACTAAGTTTCCTTACAGTCAAACCTGGCCCCAAATTTAAAACCGCTTGTGTGAGTGCTCTGGCAGGTAGAACTCCTCTCTCTATTAATCTCTCCCTTCCAGCTGAAGGTAAAAGTATGGATGAGTTTAAGTTTAAACTCCTCCTCTGTGGATGCCTCTCCTCTTCTGCACCCCCCAGGTACCCCCTCTTCTGCGGGACCCCTCCTCTGCCTTTGCAGTGTGGGATGGTGGAACCGGAAGCTCCAGTTGTGCCAGAAGCAATGCACCCTCACTGTCAAAACCTTTAGCTCTCTCTAGCATGGACCGCGTGGTGGATTTGCCATCTTGGCATCATGGGAGCTCAGCTGCTATTTCACACCGACCTCAACTTGATTCTGTGACCCTCCCCCTCTGACCCGAGCAGCACTGCCCTTATACATGTCACGTGTTTGTTCTTGTCTCCTGTTTACTAAAAGGTCATTGTTGGCAAAGTTTTGTGTTTTAAACTGACCACTTGGTTCCATCATAATTAGGCAAAGTAATTCCAAAAAATCTTAAATGGCCAATTTTAAAATCTAAGCATGCTCTATAATCCGTGTACAAACATGTCTGTCTACTTGTCTATATGTAAACACCATGGTTTCAAGGTTACCAATTACTCTGCTTACTAAAAATCTTTGTCAATGAAAGCTGAGATTTAATCTAAATTGCTTTAAAACTTTGTGATCTGACTATAAGCCAAAAAAACAAAGGCTAAGGTTTTAATTCTCCATTTTCTCCCGTGTGAGAAACTAATGAGAGAACAAGAGTCACTATCTTGCTCAGGCGACAGTTTTATGTTTAACTTTTTGCCTTTGTTCTAAGCACTGTTGACCAAGGTGTTCTTGAGAAGTGTCATTATGCCGAGAGGTATTATTAAGTTAAAATTAACCTGCACAAATTATGAGAAAGAGCTGTGTGTCCCGAAACCACCTCAGATGGTCCAGCCAGTCCTGTAACTCCCTGCTGATGCTAACCGCCCTGGAATGTTCCCCTAATCCCAAGCCAATCAGATTTTTACTCATATGTAATTTTGCTTAAACACCTGGTTAATGTAACTTTTTGGTTTTTGCCTTTAAACCCTGCTGGAATGTTGCTCAGAGCCTCTTCACATCACCGGTTACCAAGTGTGCGGAAAACCAAGCTCAAGCTTGCAATAAATGACTCTTGTTGTTTGCATTAATTGTGGTCTCTGGTGGTCTGTAAGGGGGCATCCGAAAACGGGTACTTCAGATGGGGGCTTGTCCGGGATGCCCCCCAGAAGCCCACCCAGACACCTGATCAGCGAGTTGTCTAGCCAGCCAGTAAGTGGGGGTGCAGCTGCTTTGTGTTAAGTGTTTTGTTTCTGACTTGCAAGTAGGGTTTTGTGGCAGGCAAGAAACCTTGGCAGACGCACTATAAGGTAGCCAGCAGGGCCAGTGGGAGACGTCCCCTGGATCCCCAGGGGGTAAACTATCCAGGAAGGGGTTCGAGTCCCCAGATAGTTTTAGCAGGGGTTCGAGTTCCCAGTCTGGCACTTTTGAAGGGGTTCGAGTACCCTGGTGTGTCTGGCACTGCCCATCTAACAGTCTACAATGCACTGCTGTCCTTGTCTTGTCTGTGTTTGTCGTTTTAATCCGGTGCCTCTTTTTCCTTGTTCATTTTAAAACTGCCACTGACCACCCGCAAGTGACCCCAGCAAGATCCCAGCCTCAGGCCTTGGCCAAGGGGGGTCTGAGCATGGGGGAGAACCTGTCAGTCTGAGGGGATGGCCGCTAGGGACTTTTTTCCCTTGCCCCAAGATGACTGGGAATTCTCCTGGGTCAACCAGAAATCTAAAAGAAAAATCCTCCAGAATGAGTAGAGGGGGTTTGAGTCCCCTGTTAAGTGGATTTGAGATGTCGCCCCATTCACTGAGACCTGATTTTGTCTTTGTGGCCACTTGTCTGTCTTGTTTACTTAGGTGTGTTTTCTATTCTGTTTTCTGAGGTGGGGAAGTTCTGGGTGAGGGTGGCCAGCTCACTCAGCAGACTCTGGATTCAGCTTGCTGAGTGAGAACAGCACAGAGTTCTGGTAGGGAAGAACTGGGGGCCCATTGGTCCCCAACTCAGCCTTCTGTTGTTGTCTTGTCTAGTTCTGTTTTAAAGTTGGTACCAGTTTTAAGTATGGGGCCTTGGTTTTTGTGTTTATTTGTGTTTTTGTTATTTATTTGATTATCTCTGGGGGAATAAAAGTTCCAGCCTCTAGCTGGGCTAGGTCACAGACCTGCTATGCCCCCTTCCCTGTGAGGCATGGAAGGTTGCTGAGCTAGTTTGATTCCCTTCAAGCCTCAGGCTTCATTTTCTCCTTGTGGAGGCTGCCAGCGGGGAGGGTGTAAAAGGCTCTGTGCCTGGTTTGGACTTTTCAGCTAGTCCTAACAATGTAAAATTGGATTAAAAAAATCAGGCCAGTTAGTTTCAGGTGACCCCCTCCCCCAGCCCTCCTCCAACTGAAGGACTTCAAAAGACCATTGGTGAATTACCTTGCTAAACAAGCAAGCTCTGGGAAAATGAAGCTCAACAAAAGTACCTAGTTTAAAAGAAATACTGTCTTAAATTTTTGTTTAAAAACTTTAAAAAATGTATGTACAACTAATTTTGATTTTTGTGTGCTTTAGTATCTGTGTGTGTTTTGTATGTATTTCTAAACATGTTCAAGATAATAATTGTCAGCATGCTGTAACAATTGGGTGATTTAAGTTTAAAATGTAAAAGGTTATGAGGTTTGGACATTACCAAAAATTTTAAAGAACTTTCACGTTGTTTTAAATGGCTAAGAATTCTTTAACTTAAAAATTAAAAAAATCTGGTATTTAAAAATATAATATTTTAAAATGCATTGGCAGTTTGAAATTTAGTTCCCTTGGCTAAAATTTGAGGATAAATACTAAAAATTTAAGTGTAAAGGTTAGTTTAACACTGTCAAAAACATTACCTGTTCTTTTTTTTTTTTTTTTTTGTCAGTCGTGGGGCTTGAACTCTGGGCCTGGGCGCTGTCCCTCAGCTCTTCAGCTCAAGGCAAGCGCTCTACCACATGAGCTACAACGCCACTTCCGGTTTTCTGGTGGTTTATTGGAGATAGGAGTCTCACGGTCTCTCCTGCCTGGGCTGGCTTTGAACCGTGATCCTCAGATCTCAGCCTCCTGAGTAGCTAGGATTACAGGCGTGAGTCAACAGCGCCCAGCAAACATTACCTGTTCTGTCTGTCTAAAACTGTATATTTTATTCAAAAACCAAAAAATAAAAAAGGAAAAAAAAGCCAACAAGAGATCTATCTTAGGGGTGAGGGGTGAAGTGCAGTTCAGCTGGTCATGCATGGTGGGACAGGCGCTGAGAGGAGTCCACACATGGTGGAAGAGGGCAAGCTGACGCAAACGCAGTTCATCTAACCCTAGAGTCGGATTGGGTGCGTGCCCATTCCATAGGAGGGGCCACGTGCCCAGTGGCCCTTCTTTGTTCTGTTCCTTTTCCCTGCAGATAGACACTGAAAACATGATGGTAAAAATTAGTGATGTGGTGATCTGATTAGTATTGCTAAAACTGCCCCTTGGATGTGTCAAAATTAAAATTAAGGTCTTAAAAAGTTATTTGTATAATGTAACTTGCTTTTAATGATGTTCTACAATTAGGATGTTTCTAAAAGTCATAAAGGTATTAAGTCTAGCTTCTTGGCACAATGATGGGGACTATAATTCTTGCATTAAGAAAAAATTGTCATTTAAGTTTAAAAATTTTAATGTATATTTGTTTTAAAACAAGCAGCCAAAAGACAATGAATGACACTTGGCCTCAAAATTTTAAGGAATCTTTTCAAAACGCAAATGAAAACTAAAGTATTAAAAAAAAATAAAAGGCTTTAAAAATTTAGAAATGAATTTTTGAATGTAAAGTTTAAAAGTAAAATTGTTTTTAACATTTGCCTCAAAGTGCACAAAGGAAAAAATTAGAATTACCAAAATAATTGCTATTTCAGTTTGCTCTTGTAAGTTTTTGTAACAGTTTTCAGCAAGCCCAGAGCAAAGCACAAAGGATTCTTACAAGTTTGTCAGATGTAACCCTGGCTCTTAATAAGTTCCAGGTAAAAGCATGCTTAAAAGCTATTTCTATGTTGACCACCTTGCTGCTTTTAATTAAAGTGGCACTTTTATAAGACTCATTGATCTGCAAACTGGTTCAAAGCCAGCCCAGGGAGAAAAAATCCCTGTGAGACTGTCACCTCTACTCAGCCAGCAGAGTGCTGAAAGAGCAAGCAAAGTTGCTTTAGGACTCAAAGTGGCAGAGTGCTAGCCTTGAGCTGGAGAGCTGAGGGACAACACTCAGGCCCCAAGTTCAAGTCCAGCGACCAACTAAGGGGCATTTATCCCAGTGTAGAGAAGACACTCCTGGGACAAAAGCAATGGTCGAGCATCCAGAGGCAGTAAGCCACTGCTTGGATGGTTACAAAACTAAGTCTTTTGTGTCTATTTACAAAAATATCTGGTTAGTAAAAAAGTTGTAATTTTGGTAGATTGTCCTGGGCTATTGTCTAAACAGTCTTAAAAACCAACGGGGCCACAGCCTGCCAAACCTATGCACTTTATCCTTAACCAGTCTGTGTAGAAATTTGCAGCCCAGCACGAGGTGTGACAGTCCCTTGGAGCCACTGGGAGACCCTGCTGCTGCTGCTGCACACCCTAACGGGTACAGTTTGAAGACAGCCTGACAGTCACCTGGAGGAAATCTACATTGTCACCCAGACCCCCTCCTCCGTGCTAAAAGTAGACTGAACTCCTGCCTGGTTCTATCACCTGAGACTGCATCCCGGTAGAAAGCTGCTAAAACTAAGATCTTGTGGGACATTCTTTTTGGTGATATCCAGAAACCCTCTCTTCCCACAGTGGATTTTGGGGGCAAGGATATCACTGGCTTGCTTGCCTTAGGCATTCCAATGCATAGTGACTGGAAATCCACTCTATGGTCACAGCCTAGTTTGGCTCTGGTATGGTAATAACCTGAGTGTGTTATCAATGCAGGTAGTAATGAGACCCAGTCCTGCTCTTAGCCTTAAAATCTAGCAAGCTTCTGCATCCCAGTGGTGCCTGGAGGCTGTTCTGAGATAACTCAGTTCCATAAGCCTCAGGAAAAAATGGAAAGTTTTAAACTCTAGCCACAAAAACACTCAAAAAGTTGGGGGAAAAAAGATAGTTAAAAAAAAGCCTTGAAAAATAAATTTTAAAAAAGGTATCCTCTGAATAAACACAAATTTAAAGTAAAAATTGTCTTAAAGTGTTTATTTAAAAAAAAGCCTCCAAAAGTTTAAGTATGTAGCAAATGGCATAAGTATGTCTTAAAAATTAAAGCTTATAAGTACAGCTGGTATAAAATTAAGTTAGCTGTAATATATAAAGTCAGAACTAAAAAAAAAAAAAGTAAGGGCCTTTGGTACTGTTAATTTTGTTACTCACAATCGGACCTTGTAAAACACAATCAGCACAGTCCATCTATTAGTTCTGAAATCCCAGTAGCAAACTGTAAATATAAAAAAACTGTGCCAATCGGGGACCATGATTGGTCCCTGACACTCTAGAAGAGGAGGGAATGAGAAACTAAGGAGAGAACAAGAGTCACTATCTTGCTCAGGCAACAGTTTTATGTTTAACTTTCTGCCTTTGTTCTAAGCACTGTTGACCAAGGTGTTCTTGAGAAGTGTGATTATGCCGAGAGGTATTATTAAGTTAAAATTAACCTGCACAAATTACCAGAAAGAGCTGTGTGTCCCGAAACCACCTCAGATGGTCCAGCCAGTCCTGTAACTCCCTGCTGATGCTAACTGCCCTGGAATGTTCCCCTAATCCCGAGCCAATCAAATTTGTACTTGTATGTAATTTTGCTTAAACACCTGGTTAATGTAACTTTTTGTAACTTTGGGGCTTTTGCCTTTATAAACCCTGCTGGAATGTTGCTCAGGGCCTCTTAGCGTCACCAGTTACCAAGTGTGTGGAGAACCAAGCTCAAGCTTGCAAAAAATGACTCTTTGCTGTTTGCATTAATCGTGGCCTCTGGTGGTCTGTAAGGGGGCATCTGAAAACGGGGTACTTCACCGTGCACTGATCAACTCCCTTTAAGATCAAGGAACCAGAGTGAAACCAGTGGCACCAGCCTGCAAAAGCCAGTGGGAACGGGGTCTAAGCCAATATATGTAGAAATTCCGCAGGTAACAGCCGGAGGTGTGACCGAAGCCACAGCCTCGCCCAGACTCCGGCCTTGTTCCAGCACATGCTCCAGCACACGCTCCAGAACACGTGACAGGAGCCAGCTAATTTGGGGTAAAACCCAAGCCATCTTAGATATTTGTTTCTGTAATGTTAATCCCCACAAGTTAGATCAGCAGGGGTGTGTGACCAAATGATAAACCTTCAGCCTAGAGGTAAAGGGTGCAGCCCCAGGTTTCAATGAAGCATTTAAATGCAAATTAAAGTAACTTTAGAAAAAAGGATTAAAAATGTGGCATCCCCTTTTGTAAAAAAAAAAAAAAAAAATGGAAGTTGTAGGGAGTGGCTGGCCTCCCAGACCAAAAAGTTTAAAAGATAAAATTGTCCTAAAGGTTTATTTCAAGATTTAAAAAAAAAAGATAAATTAGGATTACCAGAGACCTGAGATTGTGTCCCTATTAAGATCTGCCTAAATCAGGTTCCTCAGCAGCCAGAAAAATGCTTTTATACACCAGAGTGTGAAACAGCCTCCGCTGCTGTAGCCCAAGCTATGAGCCACTTTAAATGGCTGCCGGAGCCAATGGGAGTGCTTAGAGCGCCAATCAGTTGCAGGTTAAAAACATCTACAGGGTTTTATTAAAAAACTCTGGCTAGTAATTGTTAGTCAATTGTTAACAAGTTATTGGTAACCTCTATCTCATTGATCTCCTTGTTGCTTTAATTGGAAATAAAAAGGGCTTTTGTAACACAGACTCCTTTTGCCACATTTCAAAGCCATCCCGGGCACAAAGAATCCCTCTAAAACTCCATCTCCCAGCCAATCAGCACAGAGCCAGGCTGGAGGCATGGCTGGAGACTAACCTCTAAGTATCTAGCGGAAGGCTGAAAGTGGCATTGTGACTCTAAGTGGTAGAGCATTAGCCTGGAGCAGAAGAGCTCAGGGACAATGCCCAGGCCTTGAGTACAAACCTGGTAAATGCCAACTGGGACAAGCTATCCCTCCAGAACAAAGTCAGTCAGTCCTGACAATGGGAAACCATGGAGAGGAGTAAGAGATGACATCCTAAATGGAGTCACTTTATGCTCGCCCTTTCAAAATTAACCAGAGCCAGGAGATCAAGAGAAATAGTTGCTTGCCCACCTATGTCCATACCTGTCTACCTTCTAACTGGACAGAAAGTTAACAGTCTTACCTTTGTTGCCTGCTATTTGTATTTATAG
The DNA here is from genome assembly GCF_000151885.1 of Dipodomys ordii. Classification (NCBI taxonomy): domain Eukaryota; kingdom Metazoa; phylum Chordata; class Mammalia; order Rodentia; family Heteromyidae; genus Dipodomys; species Dipodomys ordii. The sequence continues at coordinate 70,170 of NW_012267382.1, forward strand.
TAGCCTCTGACTGGTATTCCCAACTGGTGCATTATACTCTCCCCTGCCCAGTTACCCAAAAGACCCTAGACACCCCTTCCTGCCTTCCTTGCCCGGAGTCCAGTTATTCCTCCTTCCCTGTAATGATGTTAGGAGGAGCCAAAACTAACACCATTTTTAATATACCAGGAGTACCACCTCCTCCTAAAAATCAAAATACTGGTTTTTCACAAGCCCCCAGGGTCAGGAAACATGCTGTTCGTTGAGACCCCAGGAAATGTGAAAGCCCTGCTGCTTGTTGTGATAAGGTTGTGGGATCTGCAGCCCTGTTTGGTTATCAATAGTGCAGACAGGATCTGCAGCCTTGTCTGGTTAACAATGGTAGAACAGCCTAGCCACCTTTACCCTTCCAGGAAGGAGCAGCTTTATTTCTGCCCCCAAGAATAAGAATATCCACCTGCTTTGTGTGGGAACCCCCAAATTCACACACTAACTCAAACCAAAATGATGTTAGTTCAAACAGTTACTTTGAGATGGACTGAAACCCGATTGACCACTGACATAAATATGCAATGTGTTACAATCCCGTTGGCCACCTGCATGTGGCCAAGCTGGACCACATGGATTTTGCCTTTAAAAACCCTGGTTTGTGGACTGTTCAGGGTCACAGTTTCAGCTCCCAAGTCTGTGCTGCGTCCCTGGCCAGTCAGCTGTTAGGTTTTTAGAAAGAGGTAGAGCTGAGTAAGAACTGCACCACGCACGTGGTATTCAGGTAAAGGGTAGGTTTATTCAGTAGACCTGCTGGGACCAGGCAAGGTTGGCACTCCACGTGGCTGGGAAAGGACTGGGAATGAGAGAGATGGGAAAGAGAGGAAAGAGCTAGAAAAGAGCAGAGAGAGGGGTAAGAACAGTAGCACTCACGTGGTATCCAGGTAAGGGGTAGGTTAGAAAAGAGAGGAAAGAGCTAGAGCAGAGAGAGAGAGCAGAGAGAGCTAGAAAAGCAAGAGCAAGAGCAAGAGCAAGAGCAAGCAGCATCTGAGCCTGGGCTAGGCCTTATGTAGGGTATGGGCGGGGAAAGGTGTGGCCACATCAAATTCAGATGTGACCTCAGCGGATGCAGATGTGACCTCTTCCAGGTGTCCCAGTTGCCTAGGTAACACAGGTAATGGGTGGAGACTTTGCTGCGAGGAGGGTGGAGTCTGTTAGCCATCCAGGAGCGGACCTTACATCAGCTATCCACTTCCCCAATAAAGTCATCTCTTTACTTGAGGCTGTCTCTGAGTAGCAGACTCTCTCCCCATAACAATGGGCTGCAATTGGGCTTATACTCCAAATGTTACTTTTCTGGCCCGTGGCCAATGTGTGTTCTCCTATGTTATTCATGTTAACTGACCCTGTCAACTTGTCAGCTTTTTGCCTGATTTTTCCAAGCCTCTTTCAACAGGATAACATCCCTGCCCAGGATACCACCTGGGGACAAGTCAAGGCCATCCTGTTCTTACAGGCAACTGGAGGTATCACTTACACTGCCCTGCCTTGCCCAGCACAGACCCAGACCCTAAAGACTCCACTCCAAGGATTCCTTGATGCTCCCAGGCCAGCAGGAAGTAGCCAAAAGAGGCCATGACACCTGCTGGCTCTGGTAGCTTTAAATATCTCTGTTACCTCCTCCTCAGGTTACTGTGAACCTAAAAGCAGAAAAAGTCTTATTACCCCTCCTCCAGGATGCCAGGAGTCAGGTACCATGCTATATCTCCAATCCAAGACAAAAAAGGCAATTTCAGGTCTTTGATAGCTCCCTCTGGGTATCAATCCCTCCATGGCATATTCCTCTCTTGGGGTACTAACAACAATTTTTTGCCTTTTATTAATTGCTTGCATGGAAAAAGGAGGACCTTTACCAACCACTGTCAGGCAGATGCCTCTTGGCCAAGCAATGAAACAGGGACCCCTGACCACTTCGTCCCTTTACAGCAGGATGTAGCTCCAGAAGAAACGACCTCTGCCCATATCCCCTTAATATTTATTAAACAACAGAGTGGGGAATGTAAGTATTATGCCCACCTTTGGTCCTCAGCTCTACCCAGACCTGCTGGCCTCTCCCTCTCTCCGCCTAGACCCACCAGAACTCCCATCTACCTTACTTCCTATCCCTGAGAACTGCTGCTGTCTAGATAGTGGAGGCTGCCATGTGTCTCTCTGGGGGAGGGGAAGGAGGATATGGCCCCTCTAATGAACCTTCTAATAATCTTTTTCCTGTGCCTGCCTCCGCACAGTCCCCTGACATGGATGTGAAGGATCCTTTCATTGATCCTTTATTGAACAAAACAGTGTGTGAAAGGCTAATTAAATCTTTAGGATTGTCAGAAACGCATTTTGGGTTCTCCAGTTACACAAATCTCTAGTAGTAAAAGGGTTAGTTACCAGCTTCATCAGGGGGCCCTGCAGCACGCAGGGGCAGGGCAGTTGAATCTGCCGGCCTGGGGGAGTCGCCCTGTTAGCTCTCCCTTGGGTCCCCGCGGCCGGTCCCTCTATGGCTGCTGCTCCACCACCATCGGGCAATGGGGGCAGATTAACCTCCACACCGCCCGCTGGCAGTGGTGGCTGGTAAGGTGGGGGGAAAATTAGATCTTCCTTGACACCACCCTGTAGGAAAGGATAAAGAGGCACCAAGGCTGAGCTTTTGGTATCATTTTGCCCTGTTCTGTCGGTGTGGTCTCAGAACACCAGGATCTTTTTCAGCGATTGTTCCTGAGAGGGCAAAAAGTGTTTTAACTAAAGGGGAGGGTTTTTAACCAGACTTTGCCAGACCAGAATGTACATAATTTGGTCTGAGTGGCCGTTTCTTCCTGGAAAGAAAAATCACATTCTTTATAGATGGTAGCGAGATCAAAGGTTCCCTCAGCTGGCCATCCAGGAGGGCCATTCTACATGGCAAAGTGTAATTAATTTTTCCTTTCTAATTTCTACACTCAAATTATGTGCCCTTCCCTTTACATCCTTAAAATTGTAAGTCAAAAGGGAAAGAGGAGTAATCTCCCATTTCGACTTTCACAGAGTAAAATATACACACAGACAAAAACTGTAGCCACACAGAGAGACAAAAAGAAAATACCTCCTGTCGACCATAGGAAAACCAAAAGTAGGACGTCGGGCTAACGCACACCGATCCCTGGGAGAGACCTGCTTCGTCCCATCATAGGGGTCTGGCACATCTTCCAAGACCCCTGTTTGTCTTATGCCAACCTCACAAATACAGATATCGGGCCCCAGAAACAAAGCAACAAAACGAAAGAAAGCAGACGATGAGACTCACTGATCCATAGTACACTCTCCGGTTCGGGGGTCTCGGGAAACCAAGGGCAAATTTTCTCTACAAATTCTAAAATCTTTTGTAATTGTTGATGCTCTACTTTAGCACCCCCAGCTTTTAACATATTCTTAAGCAATGTACAAACAGCTGTCTACTATTACCTTGGCTCATATTTACACTTATGCCCGAGTGACTCACCGTGTGAGGATTAAGAAAAGACAGAGACAGAATAGAGCTGGGGGGCTGTCTGTCAATACTGCAGCCGCCCTGAGTTTATTTTACAATGGCCTTATATACAAGCTCCAAGGAACAAGGGAAATTCCACAGAAACAATTACTGACACCATCTCAGGGTCAAAAACATTCAACTTCCTTATCTGACCACTAAGTTCCTCCTGGCTCATAGCAGCTGCTTTCTTTAGCAAAACAACATGTTCTTTCTGCTTTTTCTACAACTTGCTGGAACAAACAAGCTTGAACTCCCTTGACCTACAGGCCAAGATGGATCCCAAATTCAAGATGGAGTGGCTCCCACACAAGTTCTCTCCTGTGATTATTATGGCCACAAATTGTCACCACTGGACATTACACAAACAAGTCATCACAGCTGGTCACTACAGCCACCAGTCATCACCGCTGGTCACTACAGCCACCAGTCATCACCACTGATCACTACAGCCACCAGTCATCACCGCTGATCACTACAGCCACCAGTCATCACAGCTGGTCACTACAGCTACCAGTCATCACTGCTGGTCATTCCAGCCACCAGTCATCACC
>NW_012267382.1:80655-81884 GCF_000151885.1 Dipodomys ordii
AAAAAAAAAAAAAGATTTCTCATTATAAATAGTAACCATCACAGAGGCAAAATCTTTCCAAGTACAACAAAAGCACCAAATGTACAACATCAGTGTCCAAAGGGCAAGACAGCTTGGACTAGTGACAAAGTTTTCCATATCAAAGAATTGAGAATTATGTGATGTATTCTCTTATCTGCCAATTGGTTCTTCCTCCAAGTCTGAACTGTTATGTAACATTCTGGGAGCAAACAACATTGTTTTCCTACAAACAGCACCAAGAATTGGCTACAGAGTGGAGAAAGCAGCCTGCTAGGCCCTGAATAGGCTGCAGCTTACCCAGAAACCCAAGGGAAATGCAAAGCATCACATCAGTGGTGCTTGACTACCAAAAGCCAGAGTCACAAGTCAGAAACTTGGGACAAATGCTGCCTCGTGTCTTTAATACTGAATGATATGGGGCTTCCCATGTAAATCATAACTGAATGATATGGGCCTTCCCATGTAAATCACAAAGAATGCTAACATAATGAGCACCAAGCACCTATTCCCAATCCAACATTGACATCCCAACAGCATCACATTCAGAGCTGATGGTCATTCTGAAATGTGCTCCCGATCTTCCACATGGTCTTCTTTCTTTATAGTATCAATCTCATGACGTGTGCATTCCAAAAGACATGAATTTTGCCATTATTGTCTTTGCAATCTATATCCAGGTATGATATGTAGCTATGGTTTAGTGACATTGGTGTTTCACAGTTATAAATGTTTACTCACAGCCCTGACAAACTAGTCCTGACTGTTCTTCAGTGAAGGGTCTTCTGGGAATGTTGTTCTACAAGTTTCTGGGACACTACACAAGACTACCTCTGGTCCAGAGAGCAACTAGAAGTCTGACATGTAGGTACTGTTCCATTTCCCAAGTATTCCAAGCCATCTTCACATTTACCAGCAAGCCCTAGAAGACACAGCCTCACCAGTACTTGGTACTCACACATTTCATCCAGTGAGTAAGAAACAGTATTTAACTATGTTCCACCTTTCATTTCTTTGATCATGAATGAAGAAGAGAACCTCTGTTTTAAGGGATGCTTTATACATTCTGGCTAATAATCTTTGCTCGGTTTTAGATGTGCATGATTTTTCCACTTCTGGGTTATCTTTCTTTACCCTTCCCTCCCTAACTTCTTTCCTTCCTTCCTTTCTTTTCCTTTCTTTCTTCCCTCCCTCCCTCCCTCCCTCCCTCC
>NW_012267382.1:83742-84639 GCF_000151885.1 Dipodomys ordii
TCATCACCGCTGATCACTACAGCCACCAGTCATCACAGCTGGTCACTACAGCTACCAGTCATCACTGCTGGTCATTCCAGCCACCAGTCATCACCACTGATCACTACAGCCACCAGTCATCACAGCTGGTCACTGCAGCCACCAGTCATCACAGCTGGTCACTACAGCCACCAGTCATCACCGCTGGTCACTACAGCTACCAGTCATCACAGCTGGTCACTACAGCTACCAGTCATCACAGCTGGTCATTACAGCCACCAGTCATCACCGCTGATCACTACAGCCACCAGTCATCACTGCTGGTCACTACAGCCACCAGTCATCACAGCTGGTCATTACAGCCACCAGTCATCACCGCTGGTCACTACAACCACCAGTCATCACCACTGATCACTACAGCCACCAGTCATCACCGCTGGTCACTACAGCCACCAGTCATCACCGCTGGTCACTACAGCCACCAGTCATCACAGCTGGTCATTACAGCCACCAGTCATCACCGCTGGTCACTACAGCTACCAGTCATCACAGCTGGTCATTACAGCTACCAGTCATCACAGCTGGTCATTCCAGCCACCAGTCATCACAGCTGGTCACTACAGCCACCAGTCATCACCACTGATCACTACAGCCACCAGTCATCACAGCTGGTCACTGCAGCCACCAGTCATCACCGCTGGTCACTACAGCCACCAGTCATCACTGCTGGTCATTACAGCCACTAGTCATCACCGCTGGTCATTCCAGCCACCAGTCATCACAGCTGGTCACTACAGCCACCAGTCATCACAGCTGGTCACTGCAGCCACCAGTCATCACAGCTGGTCACTACAGCTACCAGTCATCACTGCTGGTCATTCCAGCCACCAGTCATCACCGCTGGTCACTACAGCCACC
>NW_012267382.1:94799-99690 GCF_000151885.1 Dipodomys ordii
TCTCTCCTTTCCTCCCTCCCTTCCTTCCTTCCTTCCTTCCTTCCCTCCTTCCTTCTTTCCAAACAGATATTCTCAAATATCCAGCCTTAACTATGAGTTTAGCACTTTTGAGGGGAATTTGAAGATTCCTCTATACCCTAGAAAGGTTAGAAAGATAGTTGCCTGCTTGTTACATTTATTTCCAGAACCCATGTAGAATTTATCTTGATGAATGATGAGAACTAAGGATGATAATTATGTAGACTCAAATGTCTCAATACCCACCCAGGGTTCTCAGTTCCTTCTTACGCACAAATCAAGTTTCCCTACAGGGAATCTGTCAGAAGTCAATCAGTCCTTGGGCCAATGACATGTTGCTTACCAACAAAGATTTATAGTAAGTCTTGAAATTGAATATGGCAAGTTCTATCACCATATATGTTTTTTTCAGGAGTGCCTTGACCCTTCATTGTGCCATATAAATTTCAAGACAAACTTCTTCAAAATCATTTTTGGGATTTTGATTGGAATTGCATTGAATCAAACTAAATGCCTTTAAATATTCCTTCTACTATCTATGGTATATATCCAAGGCCATTTATTTAAGCCATTTAACTGTTTTCAATACATTTTATAATTTTCATTATCTAGATTTAGAGATCTGACAGGATTTTTTCTTTTTCTTTTCTTTTTTTTTTTTTTGTTGTTGTTGGTGGTGGTGGTTGTGGAGCTTGAACTCTGGGCCTGAGCACTGTCCCTCCTCTTCAGCTCAAGGCAAGCACTCTACCACTTGAGACAGCACCACTTCCAGTTTTCTGGTGGTTTATTGGAGATAAGAGTCTCACGGACTTTGCTGCCCGGGCTGGCTTTGAATCATGATCCTCAGATCTCAGCCTTCAAAGTAGCCAGGATCACAGGCATGAGCCACTGGTGCCCAGCACTGCTGGTGTTTTAAATGGACAAACCAACCAAGTTAACACAGCATACAAAGAAACAAAAGAGCCTTTTCACCAAGATGGCGCCGAAAGCAAAGAAGGGAGCTCCTGCCACTTCTAAAGCAGAAGCCAAGTAAAAGGCTTTGAAGCCAAGAAGGCAGTGCTGAAAGGTGTCCACAGCCACAAAAAGAAGAGAATATGCACTTCATCCACCTTCCAGCAGCCCGAGACTCTGCACAATGAAGACAGCCCAAATACCTGTGAAGAGTGCTCCGAGGAGAAACAAGTGGACCACTGTGCTATCATCCAGTTCCCCCTGTGCACTGAGTCAGCCATGAAGAAAACAGAGGACAACCACCCACTTGTGTTCATGTGTTCATGTCACAGCCAACAAGCATCAGACCAAACCGTGACACTGACGTGGGGAAGGGCAATTCCCTGACCAGACCTGATGGAGAGAAGGCATATGTTCCACTGACACCTGATGATGATACTTTAGATGTTGCCAACAAAACTGCAATCACCTAACTGAGTCCAGCTGGCTCATTATAAATCTATTTTTCCACCAAAAGAAAAGAAACAAAAGAAAATGTAGTTCTGGGGCTGGGAAGGTGGCTCAGTGGTAGAGTGCATGCCTACCAGAGGCCCTGGGTTCGATTCCTGAGCACCACATAAGCAAAAAGAAAAAAGCTGGAAGTGGCGTTGTGGCTCAAGTGGTAGAACACTAGCCTTGAGCTGAAGAGCTGAGGGACAGTGCCCAGGTCCAGAGTTCAGGCCCCATGATCGGACCCAAAAAAACAAAAAAACAAACCAAAAGAAAATGTAGTTCTAAAGAACAAAATAAAGTATTAGAAACTGACCATCAGGAAGCTTAAGATTCATGAACTACCTAAGGAACTAAAAAAAAAAAAAACTATTGAAAAGATGTTTAATGAGCCTAAACAAGAACACAGAAAACTGAATAAGGTGAATGAGAATATGAACAGAAATAAAAATTGCGAACAAAAACATGTATAAATTAGGTAAAAATTTCAGTAATGATGGCTGACCCATAAAGAAAATGAAACTATGTGATTTACTGCAAAATAGATAGAACTGGATATCATTTCATACTGACTGACATAATCTAAGCCCAAAAAGCCAAATAAAACACTTTTTTTTTTTGGTCGTGGGGCTTGAACTCTGGGCTTGGGCGCTATCCCTGCGCTCTTCAGCTCAAGGCGAGCGCTCTACCGCTTGAGCCACAGCATCACTTCCAGTTTTCTAGTGGTTTACTGGAGATAAGAGTCTCATGGACTTTTCTGCCAGGGCTGGCTTTGAACTCTGATCCTCAGATCTCAGCCTCCTAAGTAGCTAGGATTCCAGGTGTGAGCCACCGGCACACGGCTACAAACATTTTTTTTTATAACACACATTTTTTTATCTGTAGAATCAAAACCTAAAATAATGATGATGATGATGATGACAATGATGTTATAAAAATAATAATGAGGTGGGCGCTGGTGACTCACGCCTATAATCCTAGCTTACTCAGGAAGCTGAGATCTGAGGATCACGGTTCAAAGCCAGCCCAGGCAGGAAAGGCCATGAAACTCTTATCAATAAACCACTCAGAAAACTAGAAGTGGCACTGTGGCTCAAGTGGTAGAGTGCTGGCCTTGAGCTGAAGAGCTGAGTGACAGTGCCCAGGCCCAGAGTTCAAGCCCCATGACCAACAAAAAAGTAAAAATTTTTAAAAAATGTGAATGTAAAAAGGGGACCTTGAGGGGATGGTGTTCAACAGAAGGGGGAAAGGGTACTGAGTAGTGAAGAGGATCAAAGTATATATTGCTATGTATATGTATGATGATTGCATAATGAAACCCATTAAACACTTGGAAGAGGTAGGAGAGGAGTATGAGATATAATAAGCACCCATCTAAAGCACTCATCTATGGAGAGTTATATTAAAAAAATACACCTTGAACTATTATGCATGCCAGTCGAAAATGTTTTAATAGATCTAAATAAAAATAATGGCTGAGGGCTGGGAAGGTGGCTCAGTGGTAGAGTGCTTGCCTTGCATGCATGAGGACCTGGGTTCGATTCCTCAGCACCACATAGGCAGAAAAAGCTGGAAGTGGTGCTATGTCTCAGGTGGTAGAGCACTCACCTTGAGCTGAGGAGCTGAAAGACAGAGCCCAGGCCCAGAGTTCAGGCCCCATGACCCACAAAAAAGAATAATAATAATGGCTGAGAAATTATAAAATTGAGTAAGAAATAGCTATCAAAATTTAAGAGACTCCATTATCTCCAACTAGGTTATACACAAAACATGTAACTATAAAAATCAGTGATACACAAATTAAAGCAAAAATAAGAAAAACAATAAAACAGCTGGGAACTGGTGACTCACACCTATAATCCTTCCTATTCAGGAGGTAGGATTTGAGGATGGAGTTTCAAAGCCAGCCCAAGCAGGAAAGTCCATGAAACTCTTATTTCCTATTAGCTATCAAAAAAAGTCAGGCTCAAGTAGTAGAATATTAGCCTTGAGAGGAAAAAAAAAGTTAAGGGCCAGTGCCCAGGCTGAGTTCAAGCTTCAGTATCTGTGTGTGGGTGCATGTGCGCACACACACACACACACACACACACACACACACACACAAAAGTACATGAAAAAACACTGGTAGATGTTTCTCTATGAACCTCCCTTGTTCTATGTATTCTAATAAAAATAGCTGAAAAAACTATGTAAATGACATTAGAGAAACTAATTTTGATGTCATTAATATAGGACAGTGGCTTAATACTGAGATATTTAGAAATACACCTATTCTCTAAGGTACACAAAAGCAATGGAAGATCTATCAGATCATCAGGCCTGACAGGAAAAGGGAATGACTTTGGCAGCCACTGTGAAAGTACTGGGAGATCACTGTAGGGAAGACTTAAGAGGTTTCAAAGGCATGGAAATGTTCCATCTGCCCAGGAAAAGGACCTCTTCCCTGTTTTCCCTCTGTGTGCATGAAACCTCTTCCCTAGAAGTTCCCACTCAGGGTCCCAGGTAATGGACCTGGGAGCAGCAGGAGGTCCCCCAGGCTCTGAGGTCACTTCCTCTTCCTCTGAGGTCAAGTCCTCACCTGGCCCTCCTGCCCTCTCCCTACATAACCTCAGTTCTGCCATCAGTCAGTCTCTACACACCTCCATCTGTGTGGACCTGTAGTTTGGTTACCCTAAACTTTTTGGCCTGAACAACCATGGCAGTCTCCTTTTGGAGAACCTTACATAGTGGTACGGAAACTTGGAGAAGATAATGTCAGGAGTCACTGGACTCACTCCTTTCTCTTTCCAAGGGTCAGTTCACCTCCTGACTCCCTCCATAGACCCAAACTGCTGAAGGGACCCCACCTCAAACTCCTTTTGGAGAAACTTAAAGGAAACAGGACAGAAATATCCTTTTGTTACAGAAAGAAAAATAATCTAGGCTTCAAAAATCACTTCCATTGGAACAATGCCTCTCAATCCATACTTTTTTGTGTGTGTGTGAAAATACTGTACAGAGGGGTTACAATTACATGAGCAAGGTAATGAGTTCATTTCTTATCAAGCATTGTTGCCTCCTTTGTTTCCCCTTACCATCCCTTCCCAACCCTCCTGCTCCCTCTCCTCCCCCCCCCCACCAAAGTTGTAAAGTTCGTTTTTCTACATAACATCTTGTACATCTCATTGTTGCAATAGGTCCACCTGTATCCCTATTTAAATGATTTGTTTTTTCCCTTCCCCTCCAGAAATTATAACAACATCAAATACAGTGAAAACAGGGTTGTACCTTTGGGGAGGGACATACAAAGCAACAAAGAAATCATCTTATAAGTATGTTAGATACAACAGCAAGAAAGAAAAACCATTTAACTATTTAAGTCCTATGTTAGGGTTCATTTCGCCTAACATCAACTTATCTGACCATTTCTGCTTGTCTCAGACATATACTAGTT
>NW_012267382.1:99740-101941 GCF_000151885.1 Dipodomys ordii
CAGCCACCAGTCATCACAGCTGGTCACTACAGCTACCAGTCATCACTGCTGGTCATTCCAGCCACCAGTCATCACCGCTGGTCACTACAGCCACCAGTCATCACCGCTGATCACTACAGCCACCAGTCATCACAGCTGGTCACTACAGCTACCAGTAGTCACCTCTGGTCATTACAGCTACCAGTCATCACAGCTGGTCACTACAGCTACCAGTCATCACAGCTGGTCACTACAGCTACCAGTCATCACCGCTGGTCATTACAGCCACCAGTCATCACTGCTGATCACTACAGCCACCAATCATCACAGCTGGTCACTACAGCTACCAGTAGTCACCTCTGGTCATTACAGCTACCAGTCATCACCGCTGGTCACTACAGCTACCAGTCATCACAGCTGGTCATTACAGCTACCAGTCATCACAGCTGGTCATTACAGCTACCAGTCATCACAGCTGGTCACTACAGCTACCAGTAGTCACCTCTGGTCATTACAGCCACAGCATTGCCTGTTTCTAGTACTTTTCTGGTGTATCTTGGTTAATTCTAGCACAGGTTTGATATAATTGGAATGTTTTTCCTTTTAACAGGAGAACTAATCATGTTTATCATGATTCCCTGGTAAAACTGGCACTGTGTGTGTGTGTGTGTATAAACAGACATGTCCACCTCTGAGCACATTTCTTTTTTTTTTTTTCCAGTCGTGGGGCCTGAACTCTGGGCCTGGGCTCTGTCCCTCAGCTCTTCAGCTCAAGGCTAGCGCTCTACCACTTGAGCCACAGCGCCACTTCCGGCTTTTTTTTTTTTGCTTATGTGGTGCTAAGGAATCGAACCCAGGGCCTCAGGCATGCAAGGCAAGCGCTCTACCACTGAGCCACCTTCCCAGCCCTGAGCACATTTCTTTCTATGTCTTTTTATTTGTTCCTTCTCTTTTTGATGTTTTGGAATTACAATGGCTTTTTATTCATCTATTAGTAGCTACTGTGTAATTGGACATTTTATAAGTTCTAATTATTTATGTTCTTAATTAATTGGAATTCATAGTTTCTGTTGAATAAGGAGATATTTTCAGTTTCAGAATAATAGTTTTAAATTTGTCCAAATATATTTTCCACTTTGTTAATTATGTTTTACAACAACATTAATATTTACAGTTAAGTGATTACTTGTGCTTTACTGGTATTATGTCTTGTCTTTCACATCATATTTTGTCTGATTGGATGCCTGCTCCCAGTTATGTAGACTCTTCTATACTTAGAACCAGATTTTACGGGGAGAAGACAGGCTACACAAAGGACATATGTGAAATATCCATTTTCCTGCCCCTTGGTCTCTTCCACACAGTTAAGTTTGCTTAGAGGCAGATCAGATGTCTCCCTACCTTCATATTCACAAGAAGGTGTGGAGAGCTGCGGGAGCCGTGACCAAAGACGGCTGCAAAAGCAAAAATGGCAGGGCCGCGTGGTGCGGCTGCGACCTAAGATGGCGCGGGCTCCCGCCTTCCGTCTTCCTCGTGACGAGTGCTCTCTGTAAAAAACAACTCCTTATATGGCTATGACCTGGCTCCTAGTTTGCTTCCGTGTTTGCAGTCCTATCAGTATATGCCACGTGGCGCTTCAGGATTGGCCATCCAGGAGGCTTATAACCGGAGCGCTGGGGCGGATGAGAAGAAGGAAGAAGCGGGCAGGAGAGAAGTAGGAGAAAAGAAGCTGTAAATAAGGTCCTGAATAAACCGTCTGAAAGAAGGACCTGTTGTCGCGTCATCCTTGCGGGTCGAGGCGGTCGCGACAAGAAGGAGTATGAAATATGCCAGAAGAGGGCTGGGAAGGTGGCTCAGTGGTAGAGCACTTGCCTTGCATGCATGAGGCCCTGGGTTCAATTCCTCAGCACCACATAAGCAGGGGAAAAAAAAGCCGGAAGTGACGCTGAGGCTCAAGTGGTAGAGCGCTAGCCTTGAGCTGAAGAGCTGAGGGACAGCGCCCAGGCCCAGAGTTCAGGCCCCATGACCAGAAAAAAAAAAGAATTATGCCAGAAGATCTCTTAAGAGGACACATAACAGCCATAGCTCCTTAGGCATGATGGAAGATAGAAGAATGCTAAACTTCTGGGAAGCTAGAAAGCTACAAAATAAATACAGAGTAGAGCAGGGGTAGTGTTGTAAACCACTCCAAAGAGTTGATGTGAGGGCTCTCCTCTAGGAAT
>NW_012267382.1:109591-114086 GCF_000151885.1 Dipodomys ordii
TCTTCAGCTCAAGGCTAGCGCTCTACCACTTGAGCCGCCACTTCCAGCTTTTTTCTTTTTGCTTATGTGGTGCTGAGGAATCGAACCCAGGGCCTCTGGCATGCAAGGCAAGTGCTCTACCACTGAGCCACCTTCCCAGCCCCGATTTGCATGTCTTTTATGGCAAGGGAGGTTGAGCATTTCTTCATGTGTCTATTGGCCATCCTTCTTTCCTCTTCAGAGAAGTTTCTCTTTAAGTCTCCCAACAACAAATCCTCAAAGAAACAACTGCCCAATAAATAAGTGGGCTAAAGACTCAATCCATACTTTAAAGCTGCCTTCTTCTTCAACTTCCACCTCCTTCATTCCTACTTACATATATGTATGTGGATAGCTTCTCTTTTCTCTTCCCATTCCAAGGATTTTCCCTTTGTTCCTGAAAGGTAACAAGGTGTGGCTTAGAGACTACAAGACCTGTTTATTGGAAAATAGGACGCAATTTTTGCCTGGGATTCTCAAAGTGATTCCCACACCATTACTGTCCTCAGTAGAGAGGTTATAAATAAGAATCTAGAAAATAATTTCTTCAAATGCTGTTTCCTAACAGACCCATAATAATACTCAGGAAGCCTTTTCAGATCACAGATAAAGGGAAGGAATTTAACATGTAGGCCACAATATTTTATTCCACTGAATTTCCATAAGTACCACCCAAGAAAGGTGATGATTAAAGATAAGAGTACCTTGAATCTTTTTTTTCTTCTTTGTTTGTTTGCCAGTCCTGGGTCTCAAGGCCTGGGCACTGTCTCCGAGCTTCTTTTACTCATAGCTAACACTCTACCACTTGAGTCACAGCACCACTTCCAGCTTTTTCTGTTTATGTAGTACTGAGGAATGGAAACTAGGGCTTTATGCATGCTAGCCAAGTGCTCTACCACTAAGCCACATCCTCAGCCTTGAATCTTTCTTGACTATATAAACACCTATTTTTCCCCCTTAAAAGCAGGAATCTGAAACTCACTCATGAAATTTCCAAGAGATATTCCTTACAGGAAAAGAAAAATTGGCTCTTGCTCTTGCTCTTCTTTTCTGCTCTCTCTCTCTTGCTCTTGCTGCTCTTTTCTTGCTCTCTCTGTTCTATTCTAGCTCTCTGTTCTTTTCTTGCTCTCTTTCCCAGCCACGTGGAGTGCCAACCTTGCCTGGTCGCAGCAGGTCTACCCCTTACCTGAATACCACGTGAGTGCTACTGTTCTTACCCCTCTCTCTGCTCTTTTCTAGCTCTTTTCTCTCTCTTTCCTCTCTTCCCAGCTCTCTCTCTCTCATTCCCAGGCCTTTCCCAGCCACATGGAGTGCCAACCTTGCCTGGTCCCAGCAGGTCTACTGAATAAACCCCTTACCTGAATACCACGTGCGTGGTGCAGTTCTTACTCGGCTACCTCTCTATTTAAAATTAAAAAAAAAAAGAAAAATTGGTAGTAAATAAACAATTCTATAGGGAAGTTGTTCTCACCTAACCCGTAGTTTCCTAACATCCCTATATAAATTCTTCTGGGCAAGATCCAAAGGAGCCCTACTTCTCTTGAGAGAAATCAATGGCCACATCTGAAATAGCAATAAAAATATGAGTAAATATATAGTATATTGATTTTATACTTATTGACAAGAGTTCTTAATCTGATCCAAAATGAAACGAGAGAACTGTTGCTGACAGAGGCAAATGGCTTTAATAATTCAACATGATTCTCTTTAACAGTGATTTTTTTACTGCATTATCTCACTCTGAGAAAAGATGACATGAAATTCTCAAGAAAAGTGTAGTAACACACTTGCACCAAATATAAAAGAAACATTACAGGGGCTGGGAAGGTGGCTCAGTGGTAGAGTGCTTGCCTCGCATGCATGAGGCCCTGTGTTTGATTCCTCAGCACCACATAAGCAGAAAAAGCCGGAAGTGGTGCTGTGGCTCAAGTAGTAGAGCACTAGCCTTGAGCTGAAGAGCTGAGGGACAGCGCCCAGGTCCTAAGTTCAGGCCCCACAGCCGACAAAAAAAAAAAGAAAGAAAGAAAGAAAGAAAGAAAGAAAAAGAAAGGAAACATTAAAGAATCAAGAACATACATTTAAAGTGCTGCACTTACATTATACAAGATAAACTATGCATGTTTCCCAGATGAGACTATCATAAGTAACTTTCCTAGGAATGGTTCCCAACATACATCCCTACATCCTTGCCTACATGCAGTTCCCTTCTGAAGTGTCCCTGTGCTTTGCAATTTAACTCACTTTGGCCAACAGGGAATCAAAAAAAATTTGAAAAGTTTGGCCTAAGTATTTGCCCTGTGTTTTGCCTTCTTGGAACACTTTTACCTGATAAAAACCCTAGGGCTGTTTTGTGGGATATATCCTACATCTGGCCTTAGCCAAGAGCAAACACAAACCATGAAACATGTAAGCAGTCCTCTTGAAGGAGCCAGCCTATTAAGACACAGGTGACCACAGCTTCAGGTGGGGCCTGTTCAACACCAGCATAGATATTATGCTGTCCCAGCCCCAAAGGCTTATAGTCAAGAACAAATTAAGGCTAGGTGCTGGTGGCTCATACCAGTAATCCTAGCTATTCAGGAGGCTGAGATCTGACGATCACAATTCAAAGCCAGCCCAGGCAGGAGAGTTTGAGATGCTTATCTCCAATTAACCACCAAAAAGCCAGAAGTAGGGTTGTGGCTCAAGTGGTAAAGTGTTAGCCTTTAGCAAAAAAGCTCAGGGATGTCACCCGGCCCTTAGTTCAAACCCCAGGACAAGCACAGAAAATAAATAAAAAATAGAATAAAATAAAATCCTTTCAAATAAGTAAATTTTGAGTGCTACATTATATACCCCCCCAGCATACTGGTGAAGAAGTTTACTGCTACAAGTTTTCCTCTAAGGAGGGTCTTCCAAAATACTTCATACATAGTGTTTTCATTTTCAATCACCTCTTTGTATTTTAATTTCCCTTCTGATTTCTTTTTTGAATCTTGTAATTTTATTATTAGTTCCACTTATTTTGATTTCCCAAATCTGCTAATAATTTTCAAATTTATACTATCATAGAAGAGCACAGATGCTATCTTAGAGAAATTTTATGTGAAATTCAAAAAGTTCTGTTTGTGTTGAATAAAATGTTTTTAACATGTTTTTAATTCCAAAACTAATCACTTATTTCAATAGTCTATTCCATTTTTCTCTTTTAACTAGCTATTCTAACCATACTTCCTCTTCCTTCCCATCTCTTTCCCTTCCTTTCCCCTACATTTAGAAACTGTATGCTGAGCGACTGACCGTCCTACTTCTATAATGGCCAAAATGCAGTTACACATAAACTATTAAACAAAATTAAGCCCAACCAACTGACATGGTAACGGGTGCTTGCAAGTTGCTTTTGCGAAAAAGTATTGAACTCCTTACCTGGGACCATGAATTAACTAAAAGCAGAAGAAAAGCTTGGCATCTGTGCCTTCGTCTTGTATGTGTCTATGCCCTAGGAAGGACAACACTAACTGATAACACCAATTTATAAGGAAGGTGAAGGAAAGTGTCTCAAAGAGAACATTGGAGCCTTCTCAGTGATGACTTCTCCAGAATCCCTCCCTAAACTAGTACTGAAGTGATGACCCGTAGATGATACTTTGACCAGGACACTTAGTAACTATGCGTGCCTCTACCCCTCGGCCACCAGCTATTTACATTTGCAGCACATGTCTGTACCCTGAAGACGGCCGAGGGGAGCTGAATTGCTGTCGTCCCAGGGGATGCCTACGCTGTGGAATAAATCTCCTTTCTCTGCTCTATGCTGTGTCTCATTTGGCTTTGAGGTACACGTGGCTAGCCCTAACGTGCAAACTGTGGTCTGAAAACCCAGTTTCAGATTCACCCTGTGCATGAGTCTCATCACAGTGCATTGCTTTGAGGATTTCCCGGATGCTATGGTGACCTTCATAAACAGTGATGCGGATATACAAAGGAAACCAACCATGGAGGACGAAATCTCAGAGAAAACATTACAACAAGCGTCCGGGAGCTTGTGTTCCGCCCTTGCTGAGAGCGCCGCGCGTGCCGCGCCTGCGCGCTTCCCCCGGCCGCCATCGCCGCCTCCTGCGGCATCCGGGTCATTGCTGTGAGCGCCGCGCGCGTGCCGCGCCTGCGGGGCCTCTGCGCAGACCCTGGCCGCGGGGCGCCCACCTGAGGGCGGCCGACAAACTCTCAGAAAGGCGGGAAGCCGCCCTGCGGCCACGGGGCAGAGCGCTGGCCGGGACCAGAGCACTGGAGCAGTGCCCGGGCGAGGGTTCGAGCCCCGGGAAGACAGGAGGGGAGAGGGGGGAAGGGGAGGGGAGGCGGAGGGACCCTCACGCAGCCAGCGCCCTCCTGCGGGGAGCGGAAGCCGCGGCCGCCTCTCCGACGCGTGGCCCTCGGTGCGGGAGGAGGAGGCCGCGCGGAGGTCGATAAAGGCGGGGCGCCATCCCGTCACAGGGGCGAGGGC
>NW_012267382.1:115676-123132 GCF_000151885.1 Dipodomys ordii
GCGGGGCCGGACCGGCCGCGGGAGGCCCGGGCGGCTCCCAGACAGAGTGCAGAATCCAGGCATTTCTAGCGGAGTCCGATTCCCGACCCTAGAGTTGCAGGCTTTGCTGACAGGCATTTTCAGCACAGAAAGGGGGTCAGCCTCCATCACAGTCCTGAGAGGAGCGAGCCCTGACTGACTTTGTTGAGCTGACAGAGAAAAAGGCCTCCGAGTGCCCCAGGCGGGTGCGGGGGTCGGGAGAGGCCGACCCGACGCAGCAGGAGGCCTAGAGCCAGGGCCCGCCACGGGCCAGGCCCGGGCCTGTGCCTGGGCAGCCTGGGCGTGGGCTGTGACTGTCCCTTCGCAGGAGGAGAGTCACACTCGCCTCATAAAACAGGTATGTAGCCAGAAAAAAGAACAAACACAGACGGTGTCCCTGGACATCGTCACTAGTTAGACTGTGCACAGGCTGCAGGCCCCATGCGAAGCACAGCTGAGGGAAGAGACAGGCACTCGCCTCTTTTTACCCTGTAGGTCAGCTCATACTGTAGGCCGTTGGTAGTGGTAGTCTTGAATTCAAGAATGTCCCAAGGAGAGAGATGGGAGTGAGTTTGAGACGTCTTCGGATGAGGCAGATGGGGTAGATGTGGTCTAGGGGCTCGCTTAGAAATACAGAGAAATGCAGAGATCACCAAACAATAAGGGACTGGTTCAACCCATTATTCTTCTACAAGTGTGTCAACAGGAAAAGGTCCCCCCCCACTCTCTGTGAGTTGTGGGGCTTGAACTCTGGGCCTGGGCGCTGTCCCTCAGCTCTTCAAGGCTAGTGCTCTACCACTTGAGTCACAGCACCACTTCCAGTTTTCTGAGTGGTTTATTGGAGGTAAGAGTCTCACAGACTTTCTTGCCTGGCTTGGATCGTGATCCTCAGATCTCAGCCTCCTGAGTAGCTGGGATGACAGACATGAGCCACCAGCGCCCGGCCAAGGTTTCCTTTCTTGATTATGGATTTTTCTTAGTGGCACAGGATCTTGTCCAGCTCTGACAGCCAGCTTGCCCTTTCCTAGGTGGACAAGTCCCCCTCTGCTTTCCAACTATAAGACCTCAGTCCTGACCTCCTTTACAGACCAGCCCTTCCCTGAGAGGGGCGCAGCGGTGAGCACCAGAAATGAGCCTCAGTCCCAGATCCCCGGCTGTACCTGGGTTTCCCAGGCATCGCCCACTGAGCTCTGACTTTTTGGTAAGTAAACACCCTGTGGCAAGCATGGGAATTTAACCTTGGTCCTCCCAGCCCCCTCAAGTCCTGCCTGTTGACCTCTTGATAGCTCTGGAGCCCTCGCTCTTCCTACCCCACATGGGCCTACCTATTTCCTCCACCCCTGCAGTCCTCATCTGAGGCAGAGTAGGTTGTCTCTTAACCTGAATCTTCCAAGGTTCCCTGATGTCACTAAACTCAGAGATACAGCTGACAAGCCTTTGTAATCACTCTCAGCCTGCCTGCATTCCCCCAAGCCTGGATGTTTCCAGAAGAGTTCAGTGAGAAACAAACAGGATTTTGCAGTCACCCTGAACCCTCTACTCCCCAGTGCTTAGTACTCCCAGAACAGCTCAGTGAGTTGCTGACAGGCTTTTGCAATTACCCTGACCCTGCACCCCACTGCCCAATGCATGCTCCCCAGGCATTGCTTAGGAACCACAAATAACTATGCTTAATACCTAAGCCTCAGGTCAGGATAATGGAACAAACAGTGCTGGAGTGTTTTAAACAGAGATAACTGACTTAACACAAAGTCCTTGGAAAACAGATGGCATTTATGTTCTAATAAGCTTTGCACTGATGAATCCCATTACAAATGTCAACTGTACATCCAAGTGTACAAGTTCAGTACTGCACTATTCACAAAGCCAGGTTATGGAAACAGCCTAGATGTCCTATACTAGGTGAGTAGACTCAAAAAGTGTGGTACCTATACACAGTGGAATTTTACCCAGCCATTAGAAAGACTAAGGTTATGTCATTTGCAGGGAAATGGATGGACCTAGAGAACAAATCATATTAAGTGAGGCAAACAGCACATGTTTTCTCTCATATGTAGAAGCTAGATCTAAATACTCTGGAACATGATATCTAGGACCCTAGATACTCACACACAGTGAGAGCAAAGGAGGACACTCCTATGAACTCCAGAAAATGCAAATGAGGGGGGTTTTCTTCTTCTTTTTTTTTTCTCCAGTCCTGGGGCTTGAACTCAGGGTTGACTCAAGGTTAGCACTCTACCACTTCAGCCACAGCACCACTTCTGGTTTTCTGTGGATGTGGTACTGAGGAACCAAACCCAGGCCTTGATGTGTGCTAGGTAAGCACTCTACCACCAAGCTACATTCCCAGCCCCATAAAGGTTTATTTTTGTTGTTGTTGTTGTTTTTGTTTCCTTTTCATCTTGTTTGTTCATTTATCTCTCTTTGGGATAGCAAAAGAGATACAGAAATGGAGGGATAAGTGGTGAACAAATGCTGCAGTGGTGCTCACTAGAAACTAAGTTGAAAATGAACTATACAAGGTGACATTGTCCAATTGTCTTTACCTACTGCATTTAACTGTAACCCCTTGTATATCATCTTTATGATAACAATTTTAAAAAGTAAAAATTAGGGCTGGGAAGGTGGCTCAGTGGTAGAGTGCTTGCCTTGTATGCATGAGGCCCTGGGTTCGATTCCTCAGTACCACATATGCAGAAAAAGCCGCAAGTGGCGCTGTGGCTCAAGTGGTAGAGCACTAGCCTTGAGCTGAAGAGCTGAGGGACAGCACCCAGGCCCAGAGTTCAGGCCCCACAACAGGCAAAAAAAAAAAAAGTAAAAATTAAAAGCCAGATGCTGGTGGCTCATGCTTGTACTACTAGCTAACCAGGAGGCTAAGATCTGAGGATTGCAGTTCAAAGCCAACCCAGGCAATAAAATCCATGCGACTCTTATGCCTAATTAGCCACCTGAAAACTAGAAGTGGTGCTGTGGCTCAAAGTGGTGAAACACTAGCCTTGAGCAAAATTGATCAGAGACAGTGCTCAGGCCCTGAGCTCAAGCCCCGTGACCAACACACACAAAAAAGCTCAGGGACAACACCTAGGCCCCAGGACCAGAGCGCGAGTGCGCGCGCGCGCACACACACACACAGAGAGAAGAGGTCTCAAGCCTGCTTCTCCATGTGTGTCTCTGCCACAAGTATGGCACAAGCAACAGAGTGGATAGAAGACCTTTCCTGGGAGGATCTGCCTCTGGGACAAACCAACCTGCCCTCAGGGGGCCTGTTGAGAGCAAATTCTCTTCCCAAATCCCAGAAGGCTCCTGACTGACCTGGGCCAAAGCCCCGTCTCCACAACGGTTTCCCAGTCCACAAGTTCTGGCCCATCCACCCAGCTTTCTTACTCCTGCACCATTCCTACTATCCCACTGGTTCTTCTTATTCTTTTACTTTCTTTTTTTGTTTTTTGTCAGTCATGGTGCTTGAACTCTGGGCAGGCCTGAGCACTGTCCCGCAGCTCTTCAGCTTAAGGCGAGCACTCTACCACTTGAGCCACTGTATCACTTTCAGTTTTCTGAGTGGTTTATTGGAGATCAGAGTCATGGACTTTCCTGCCTGGGCTGGCTTTGAACCGTGATCCTCAGATCTCAGCCTCCTGAGTAGCTAGGATTACAGGCATGAGCTATGAGTGCCCTGCTGGTTCTTTTTCTAAAATAAGCCTGAACCAAAATTCCTAATCACCATACTCAACTCTAACCCCTAACCCAGCCCCAACTCATAACATAAACCCCTTACCTAATCCCCGCCCCTAAACTCTAACCTTAACCTTAGCTCCAGGCAGTACAAAGTAATACATTTACCTGTGATTTATTTCAACAAACCTCCTGCCTCCCAAGGTGTGAGAACAAACTGTCATGGAAATTTGCAAAGGTACTTCAGGACCATTCTGGTCAAATTCCATAGGGACAGATTCATCTAGCATTGTCCTTAAGGTCTTTTGTTTGTTTGGGGTTTGGGGTTTGGGGCGTATGTCTTCAGAAGAATAAGGGGCACAGAGGTGGTAGGTACAAACTGATTTTAACGGTGGTCCAACAAACTTGAGCAGCCAGAAGTAACAAGTCAAGGAAGAGTGACTCCAAACAGCTCAATCAGGCAAGCATTGCTCAGGACGTCACTGGAAGGCAAGTATTGGGGGTAAGAGTTCACAGCATGAGACTCTTTGGCTATGTGACAGGAATGTCACCAGGAGAGAGACACAGGCAGCAGAGAAACTCTCCAGTGCTCAGCACTGATGAGACACCAGTGGAGATTCTGTAGCTGACAGTGCGTGGGCCAGGCTATAGAACAATGTATGTTTAGCTGAGGTAGTGGGATTGAAGAAGAGGGAAAATGGCAAACTGTATATCACAAAGGGATGCCAAAGGGCAATGGAAAGTGTAGGTGTCAGGCCAGACAGTAGAGCCAACCCTATACATCGGAAAGCTTCAGAAGCACAGAGGCCTGGGCCCAGCCTGGGGGGACGCTGTACCATCAGTCTAGACTCACTGACCTACCAAGACAGGCTCCATTGCAAGGCAGGCAGGCCAGCTCCGCCAGGACCACGCCTCACCCACAGTACTTTGCTATAGATAGCTTCATTATACATATCTTCTTCCTTTTTTGAATTCTGCATAAATTTGTCTGTGGAATTAATTTTATGCTAGCAAAGGAGGTTACAGACGATTCATCAAAGCAAGAGTCTAAGTGACACTGGCTTCAAGGACAGGACTAGAGGGACCCCTGAGCCAGGGGGCTGCGTCTGGCCAAGAGACACTCAGGGCCAGCTGGAGGCAAGTGAGTGGAGGAATGCCAAGAGCCATGCGGAACAGGCCCCAATGAGGATGTGGGTGAAAGACCCCAGACTCCTGGGATACTTCCGTCAACGGGAGGGCGCCCCAGAAAACTCAGACTCCAGGCCGGGAGATGCAATAAGCAAGAGGAGTTTATTCAGCGTTTGCGCAAACAGTCTCTCTGCCTCGGCACAGGAGAGAGCCCCAAGCAGCGGTTACAAGCATTTTTAAAGGCAAAACCCACAAGATCAGCATATAACACCAGGTGTACCCCGGATTGGCCCGTTTAAAAGTCACTATGTACTCCAGCAATCATTTTTACTACGCGGGGAAGTTTATAACACTCTTTGTAAAAATGATTGGCGCGGGTCATTTAAAGGAGGTAGTCACTCTGGGAGGTAAGAGTTAGGGGAGTTCACATAGTAACAGGCTTGTGATTGATTAACATTTGGCCTAGTTTGCTGGACTTGCCAGGTGGTCCTTATCTTGGGTCCCATTCTTGGGTCCCATTTTTGGGTCCCATTTGGCCACTTGGGGAGTTTACTTGTTTGTTCTTTATCTATGACCACAGACCTTGTCCCCGGGCCGGCATCTGGGCTCCGAGACTTTTTACTCAATTCCTTATTTCCAGAAGGGATGGGGGTTAGTGCTAGGGCGAGCAAGTTCACAAAAGCGAAATCAGCAGTTAGCAATTGTAAAATGTAATTCTAATTTTTAATCTTTCATTCCCTCCTTTTTCTTTGGACTAATTTTAATCTTAAAATTCAGGGTGTCTCTATATTATCTTGTAAGGTGTCAGTTGTTCTCAATGCTTAGTATTGGGATCTCAGAACTAATAGACTAACTGCACTGATCTTTTTCTTTTATAAAAGACACCAGTCTGTTGAGTATACAAGGTCCAAATGTAACAAAATTAACAGTACCAAAGCCCCTTACAATTTTTTTTCACCAGTCCTGACTACGTGTATCGCAGTTAATTTTATACCAGCTGTACTTGTAAGCTCCAACTAAAGTTGGACATACTCATACCATTTGCTACATACTTAAACTTTCTGAGGTTTGTCTTAAAGACAATCCTTACTTTTCAAATTTCCCCAATTCCTTTCCCAAAGCTTTCTTTACTACCTTCTTTCTTTACAATTCCTTGAGCATCTTTGTGGCTGGAGTTTAAAACTGCCCGATTTTCCTTTGGCTTGCGGAACCTTTATCTTAGAACAGCCTTAAGACACCACTGTGATGCAGAAGCTTGCTAGATTTTAAGGCTAAGAGTATTACCTCCATTGATAACACACTCAGGTTATTACCATACCAGAGCCAAACTAGGCTGTGACCATAGAGTGGATTTCCAGTCACTATGCACTGAAGTACCTAAAGCAAGCAAGCCAGTGATATCCTTGTCCCCAATATCCACTGTGGGAAGAGAGGGTTTCTGGATATCACCCAAAAGAATGTCCCACAAGATCTTAAGCAGACTCAGGTGATGGAATCAGGCAGGAGTTTCTCCAGGTGGCTGTCAGGCCGTCGTTGAACTTTGCCCATTAGGGTATGCAGCAGCAGCAGCAGCAGCAGCAGCAGCAGCAGCAGCAGCAGCAGCAGCAGCAGGGTCTCTCAGTGGCTCGAAGGGACTGTCACACCTCGTGCTGGGCTGTAGATTCCTACACAGACTGGTTAAAAATACATTGCATAGGCTCTGCAGGCTTTGGTCCTGCTGGTTTTTAAGATCTTTAAACAATAGTCCAGGACAATTTACCAAAATCACAACTTTTTTACTAACCAGATATTTTTGTAAATAGACTCAGAAGGCTCAGAAGGCTTAGTCTTGTAACCATCTCTGACAAATGCAGTCTCCACACCTTGCACACCGACAACTGTTAACACTATTTTTTATGTCTTTTTTTAAAAATTTATTTTATCTATTTTGCCTCATTTTTCCAAAACTGACTCTGGACCCTTGATCTTAAAATGGGGGTAGAAGGGCGAAGGTCCATCTTCTGTAACTTCTTTAAGCTGACTTCAGGGGCGTTGATCCTACCTAGCCAGGAACCTATAACCTCAGCCTATTTTACAAAGAGGCCATCAGGGTTAGATGTCATTAAGAACAATATTTTGACAACTGCACAGACCTTTTCTCCGGCTACAGCAGTGTAGCTTGTTTAGCACTCTGGTTTGTGAAAACATCTTTCTGGATAGCTTAGGAATATGATCTCTAGTGACCCTAACAATGCCTAAATTACCTTTGCAGGCCTTTAGACAGATATCAATTAGAAACACACTCTCAGGTTTACAAACTTTTTCCTGAGCAGATGAACTTTATGTAACTAGTGTCAGCTCAATTAGAGCTGCCAATTAGAGCTTTTGGCACATAAAGGGGTTGAGATTTAAACTATCCCCCACATTTTATAACATTAGCTTTTTACTATCACAGAGGACTGGCAAGTTCCTGTCCCTTACAAGGTAGATAGTCATGGACATTAGGCATGCTTACAAACTCTTTTTATGACCTCCCGGCTCTGACCAGCTTTGAAGGGCCATGCACAAATGACTCTAGGATCTGACATTTCTGCCATCCAAGCAGTGGCTTACTGCCTCTGGATGCTCCTCCATTGCTTTTGTCCCAGGAGTGTCTTCT
>NW_012267382.1:125492-137073 GCF_000151885.1 Dipodomys ordii
AACTGAAGGCTGAGTTGGGGACTAATGGGCCCCAGTTTATCCCTACCGGAACTCTGTGCTGCTCCCACTCAGCAAGCTGAATCCAGAGTCTGCTGAGTGAGCCTGCCACACTCACCCAGAACTTCCCTACCCCAGAAAACATAAAACAAACACACTAAAGTAAACAAGACAAACAAGTGGCCACAAAGACAAAATCAGGTCTCAGTGAATGGGGCGACATCTCACCACCATTCACTTACCAGGGGACTCAACCCCCCTACTTACCTCCGGAGGATTTTTTCTCTTAGATTCCTGCAGACGTTGACCCAGGGGCCTTCCAAGGCGGAGGAGAATTCCCAGTCATCTTGGGGCAAGGGACAAAAGTCCCTAGCGGCCGTCCCCTCAGACTGACATGTTCTCCCCCATGCTCAGACCCCCTGAGTCAAGGCCTGAGGCTGAGATCTAACTGGGGCCACTTGCAGGTGGTCAGTGGCAATTTCATAATTGACAAACAAGCAAGTTCCCAAAACCTGACAATCTGGGCTCGGGCTGTAACTTCCTTCCAGTGATCTAAAGTCAGACTTAAGGGCGTTGTTAGTTGCTGCCCCATCCCTTTAAGGACAACAAAACAGACAACAGAGACAATTAACACTAAACAGAAACAGAGGAAACCAGACAGGCACTGCGCGGCAGTCGAATGACTGCAAACAGAAAAAGCAACTTCAGATGGGAGTGGCCGACCACGGCTAAACTCCCGGGAAGGAGAGAAATTTTACTTTCTCCCCTTCCTCCAGGCTCCGGAAAGGAGGGAGATTTTATGTCTCCCTCCTTTTACGGGAAGGAGAGAGACTCCGCGTCTCCTCCTCCCTCACGGGAAGGAGAGAGACCCCAAGTCCCCTCCTTCCTCTGGGGAAGGAGAGAGACCCCCAAGATCCCTCCTTCCTCTCAGGAAGGAGAGAGACCCCCAAGACCCCTCCTTCCTCTCGGGAAGGAGAGAGACTCCAAGACCCCTCCTTCCTCTCGGGAAGGAGAGAGACTCCAAGACCCCTCCTTCCTCACCTCAGGGCACGTCTGCCCCAGACGGGCCAGGGGTTTCAGGGCACGTCTGCCTCCCCCACTGGCCTCAATACAGACCCTGTACAGGCACTTTTCCTTGGATCCCAGAGTGCAGAATACAGAACAGAGATAACAAACACAGAAGACACGAAACGTAAGAGCTCTATCTTACCTCCTACCAGTCCTGGAATTTGGGGTCTGGGGGCGCTGGTTTCCCGGCCAATGCACCAAATAAAAGACCCCAGACTCCTGGGATACTTTCGTCAACGGGAGGGCGCCCCAGAAAACTCAGACTCCAGGCCGGGAGATGCAATAAGCAAGAGGAGTTTATTCAGCGTTTGCGCAAACGGTCTCTCTGCCTCGGCACAGGAGAGAGCCCGAGCAGCAGTTACAAGCATTTTTAAAGGCAAAACCCACAAGATCAGCATATAACACCAGGTGTACCCCGGATTGGCCCATTTAAAAGTCACTATGTACTCCAGCAATCATTTTTACTACGCGGGGAAGTTTATAACACTCTTTGTAAAAACGATTGGCATGGGTGATTTAAAGGAGGTAGTCACTCTGGGAGGTAAGAGTTAGGGGAGTTTACATAGTTACAGGCTTGTGATGGATTAACATTTGGCCTAGTTTGCTGGACTTGCCAGGTGGTCCTTATCTTGGGTCCCATTCTTGAGTCCCATTTTTGGGTCCCATTTGGCCACTTGGGGAGTTTACTTGTTTGTTCTTTATCTATGACCACAGACCTTGTCCCCGGGCCGGCATCTGGGCTCCGAGACTTTTTACTCAATTCCTTATTTCCAGAAGGGATGGGGGTTAGTGCTAGGGCGAGCAAGTTCACAAAAGCGAAATCAGCAGTTAGCAATTGTAAAATGTAATTCTAATTTTTAATATTTCAGTGGGCATGGTGGGTTCACAAACAGTAGAAGTGTGTGGAACCCAGTGTGGAAGGAAAGGTATCTAGGGACTGGGCCCTGTGGAAAACAAGCACTTCTGTAGGAGAAAGGACTAGCCGCCCAAGGAGCCGTCAGCCACCAGAGGGCAGCAGAGGACAGGAGGAGAAGAGCCAGGCCACCATGCAAGCTCTGCGCGTTATCAGAACCAGACTGAAGTCCGTGCCGACGCGACTGGTCCCCATGCCGTGCCCCTCAGAGCCCCTCTGGCCCTCTCTGGAGGCTGTCGTCTGCTTCAGGCTCCTATGGCCCTGGGTCCTCACTCTAAGAAGTCCTGTCCCTCCCAATCACATGCCCAGGCCATTCTCCATCCTAGTGGGAAGGCCCCACCCCTGACCTTTGCCGCCCAGAGCCATACAACACAGTGAGCAAAGAAAGGTCCACCACAAAACCCTCACTGTAGCCTCAGGGCTGCTGAGACTTTGGTCCTGGTCCAGAAGCTCCCTTCCCTAAGTTTATCCTGATTCCATTAACTCCACTCACCTCAACTCGTTTGCCAAAAGCCTAGACACGCCTGCCCAGCTTGCCTGACAGGTCTTGATGGACAGGTGGAGCCCAGCCCCTGGGGGAGCTGCCGCTAGCTAATATATAAAAGCCCAGGCTCCACTAAGCAGCTCCTGAGACTAGCCATGAAGAGGAGTGGTGCTCTCCTGCTGGTGGCCCTGGGCCTCCTCTGCATCTTAGGTGAGTTTAGGCACATCCAGGAAGGGGGAAAGGGGCGCTAGGAAGTTGAAATGAGTGTGTCTTTGTATACACAGGCAGCAGAGACTCTCCAGTGCCCAGCACTGCTGAGACACCAGTGGAGGGTCTGTAGCTGACAGTGTGTGCGAGAGGCTGTAGAACAATGTGCGTTCAGCTGAGGTAGTGGGATTGAAGAAGAGGGAAGATGGCAAACTGAACGTACACTGATTGTGTGGACTCCAATCCAGTGTCACCTACCGTGGCTCAGTCCACGGAGCTTATTTCAGCTCCACACCAGGAGGAAATGATGCTGTGTTAGGGCTTGACTTTTCCCCGTGAGACTAGGGAAAGGACTAGTGGAAACTGAGCACCTGGGACTAGAGTGGTGGCGGAGGGGTCTGCAGAGATGAGGAGCTGTGTCTTCCAGGGAGGCTTGGGGGAAGGCCTGGGCAGCCCTGTCCGGGTGTCAGCGCCCCTTGCAATGCAGGGTTGGCCACAGGAGAAGACGACAATGAGTTTTTCATGGACTTCCTGCAAACCCTGCTGGTGGGAACCCCAGAGGAGCTCTATGAGGGGCCCTTGGGCAAGTACAACGTCAATGAGGATGCCAAGGAAGCATTGACGGAGCTCAAGTCCTGCATTGATGGCCTGCAGCCCACGCATAAGGCGGAACTCGTCAAGCTTCTGGTACCAGGGCCTGGGCTCTCCCTCCCTCCGCGCCTGAACCCTCCCCTCGAGCGCTGTCCCTAGGTAGAACCCCAGAGCCCACTGCAGCCCTCCGACCTACTCCAGCCAGCCAAAGTGGATACCCCAGACCTCTCTACCTATGCAGAAAACTCTAGACCCTTGGATCTGATCCCCCAATTCAGGAACTATGTAAAGCAGACATGTGCACACACATGCACACACTCAATGCACTGATGCAGCATGTGTGTGCCAACCTCCCAGATACTAGAAGTGGCTGGACTGCAGGGTGGCAGGACCTGTCTTCTCCCACACACCCAAGATGGCCCAGGGCTGTCTGCTTCCTGGCGCTGCGGCTTTCTGGCAACTACTCACTAACTCTTCTGGTTCACATGTATCTGCCTCCAGGTTCAAGTGCTTGGCAGTGAGGATGGGGTCTAAGTGGATCGCGACATGGTTCCCAATAGGCACAGGACCAGCCATGCAAGCAGCCATGGACACACTGCCCCACTGCTGTTTACCCACAAGCAAACTCATCTTTCAACATGAATCAATAAAGCCTCCTGCAGCCTGGGCCCTGGCTCCTGTCTCTCCCAAACAAAGGGACATGTAAGAGCACACTCAAGGACACACTCCTTTCACCAAGGAGCAGAATGCAGGAGGACGGGCACACTTAATGGTAGATTGGACCCAGCAGACACAGGGTAGGCAGGGATGCAGCACAGAAGATGAACAGGCAGCCATGTGGACACGGAGGGGCATCACGGAAGGGGGAGGGAGAAGACTTGCAGTCCTAAGGCCAGGGTAAGAGCTGGGGCTCAGACAAGGAAGTGGTCAGGGCAGTAGGGAAGACCCCCATCCGTGCTGAGGGGCTGCCTGCAAAAGCTGATGATTCTGTACCGTCGCCATGCACGACAGGTTCATGTGACAGTACGGGCAGCAGATACCCAGGTGTCGAGGGCTTTAGGAACAATCCCTAAGAGTCACCCAAGGAAAGAGACCCTAACCTAAGGCTGAGTCCCAAGAGGATCCCTAATAACATCAAGAAGCAAGTCCACATGCTCCAGGAGACACTCAAAATCTGAGGTGGGGGGTTTGCTTCACTGGTGGGGTGCTGAGAGCCAGCAAGGTCTGAAGATGGTCAGCAGGAAGAAAGCTGCCCACTGCTGACTCCTGTCTCCCACATCCACTCAGACCCTAAGCCACTAGAATGACCAGCAGACAGACTCCCCATATCTGTTATCTCCAAATTCAAATGGGAACATGGCTGAATGGGATCATTACATTCACTCCCTGCCCACCCTGGGCTCTGGGTCCTGGGAACTCTCTGCCTTGTTCCTCCCCTGTGCACCTTCATCCCAGCCAAGCACAGAGAGGGTAGGAATCTGGAGGGAGTGAGGTCTGGAGAAGATAGGAGTCCCTGGAGAAAATGGGGTCCTTGGTAGAAGGTAGGGGTCCCTAGAGAAGATGGGGTACTGGAGAAGGTGAGGGTTCCCAGACAGGAAGAGGCCTGGAAATGGTGGAGGTCCCTGGAGAGGAGAGCTTGAGGGGGGCCTGGACAGAGGGCATTGTCTCCATCATACACACTATGCTCTAGAACCCCCCAGTCCTACACAGCCACATTCTAGAGCTCAGGGGAGGGGACCCCTCCCAATTCTCCAAGCCCCTGGGGTGAGAGGGAGGCCTTTCTTTCATGCTCTGCTTTTGGGAACCGCCTGGCACTGACGCCAGGGGGAGGAGCCCACCTGCGTGGAGGCTGGGTCCCAGGCTGCCCTGAGCCTGCTCTTGCACAGAGGTGAGGCCTGCGGACCGGCCCCCTTCCCAAAGGCACCCAGCCAAGCAGCTCCCATTCTCCCTACCAGCTCCCTGCTGGCCACGCCTAGGGTTCTCCAAGTAGATGGGACCTCACCCTTAGGGCCCAAGACCTCCTTAGAGCCAGGGGGTGGGCAGCGTCTCAGGGGCAGTGCTGGAGGCTAGGGAGGGCTTGGAAAACGCACACAGCCCCTAACTGCTTGAGACCCCACGGCAACTGCAGCCTGCAGCTCTGCCCGTGCGTCAGCAGGACCAGGGACAGGAATGTGGGGCCAGGATGAGATGGGCCAGGGCCTCCCAGCACTGGTCACCCTCTTATCCATGGACAGAGCCAGCCATGGCGGAAGAGATATGGGTGGGCACTTGGAGGCCCCATCGCCCCCGGGGACCCATCATGGCCCTCTACAGCAGCCCAGGACCCAAGTACCTGATTCCACCCACTACGGGTAAGAGCCTAGGGATGGCGGGGTGGGAGGAGCCAGAAGCCAGGTATGAGGTAGGGGTGGGTCTGGAGCTTGGGGAGAAGGGATGTCTGGCTCCAGCCGCTCAGAGACTGTGCGCACAGGCTTCGTCAAGCACACGCCCACCAAGCTGCGGGCGCCGGCCTACAGCTTCCGTGGAGCCCCCATGCTCCTGGCCGAGAACTGCTCCCCAGGGCCCCGCTACAGTGTAAACCCCAAAATACTGAGGACCGGCAAGGACATCGGCCCCACCTACTCCATCCTTGGGCGCTACCACACCAAGACTGTGCTGACCCCAGGGCCAGGTGAGTGACCCCACTTGAGGCTCCTAGACAAGATGGGCATGGGAAGGCCAGGGTGGACCCAAGTACTAAGCCAAAACAGCAGAGCCCAAGACCCCACAGTCCCGTCTGACCTGCAGTGCGGGAGCCCGGGCCACAAGCCCTGTTCTCCCTGCTTGAAAGCAGCCCTCGAGTCAGCTCTGACCAAGCCCACTCACCAGTATGCTGAGGCCTGGAGGCCTCCCTCAAGGTCGGACCCACTCACGTGCTTGCACCTCCTCCCCCTCAGGTGACTACTTTCCAGAGAAATCTACCAAGCATGTGTTTGACTCGGCACCCAGCCATTCCATCTCAGCACGGACCAAGACCTTCCGCGTGGACAGCACCCCAGGTCTGTCACAGCTCCAACTGTCAGCTAGGTGACCAGTATGTGGGCCCACACGGTGGGGCCTCTGAGGGGTGAAGAGAACCCCAGAAGGACTCCAGGCCCCCCTCTTTCCCCAGGCCCTGCTGCATACATGCTCCCGGTGGTGATGGGCCCGCACACCGTGGGCAAGGTCTCCCAGCCCTCCTTCTCCATCAAGGGCCGCAGCAAACTGGGCAGCTTCAGCGATGACCTGCACAAGGTAAGGCTTCCGGGGCCCCCGTGCCCACCTGCTGAGACCCCCGGCCGATCCCCTGAATGCATGGTGTGGGGGGCCCCCGTGCCCACCTGCTGAGACCCCCAGCCGATCCCCTGAATGCATGGTGTGGGGGGGGAGCCAGGTACCAGCTTGGGAGCTGTGCCGTAGCCGAGAGCACTGGCTGGAGGGCAAACAGCAGTGTTAGATAGGCGCCACACAGAAAGAAGGTAAGCTCTGAGCGCTTGGGGGGAGGGTTCTAGCTTCCCTAGACTCAGGTCATTGTCCTCATACCCAAAAAGGGACAGTGTCCCCACTGCAAAGGGGCCTGACAGAAGGGGTGTGTGTTAGACTGGAGCACAATGGGGATGATTGCTTAGTGATGCTGAAATTGAGGCCTGAATCCCACAAAGGTGTTCATAGGCACAGTGGGTCCAGGCACCCCTGATGACAGCAGGGTACCAAACCTGCCCCGTTCTCTGACAACACATGCTTACCTGAGTCCTCTTTCACCTCCCAGACCCCAGGTCCTGCAGCGTACCGCCAGACTGATGTGCAACTGACCAAGTTCAAGGCACCACAGTACACCATGGCTGCCCGGGTGGAGCCCCCAGGGGACAAGACTCTCAAGCCAGGACCGGGAGCCCACAGCCCTGAGAAGGTCCAGGAAGCAAAGCCTAGAGGCGGGGTGGGGGTCAGGACAGGACACACTCTGGGTGTGGGGAGGGGGAGGCCTTCATGGCTTCCCTGTGCATTGCTGTACTGGCCCGAAGCAACTCTTCAGGTGTGGGAACCAGAGCCCCCACCCTTCCCCAGCTGCTGTGAGTTAGCACTGCTGAGAGCTCCATGCTCAGGGTCCAAGCAGGCTCTTCACTGGCCACCTTGGCCCCAGGTTCTGGAGGGACAGCAGCCCAGCCCCACCAGCTCACGGCTTCTGTCTCCCAGGTGACCCTGACCAAGCCCTGCGCTCCCGTCGTCACCTTTGGCATCAAGCACTCTGACTATATGACACCCCTGGTGGTGGATGTGGAATAGCCCTGCCCTGCAAGCTCCACACAAGAGGCCCCCACAGGAAGACAGCTGGGCCTGGACGGGAAGCACCCGCTACCACCTGGGCCACTGCTGGACTGGCTCTGCAAAGCACAGCATGCTTATTTGGACAATTCTAACAAAATATTTTTTCTACACTGTATTCCCATTTGCTAATCTTGTTTCCTGCTGTGTCCAAATTATAAAAATAAACCACACATTCCATTCTTAAGGATTTGTCTTGGGAAAGGCTACGTTTTCCTAGAAGCCCCCCATGACTGTCGGTGCCAACACACAGGAGGTCCCCTTCCAGCTTTCTCGGGGCTCCAGGGTCTGCACAGGAAGACAGGAGGCGTGCGAGCCCCAACCTCGGCCTCACCTGTGCGGTGCCCACACTGTGGCCTTTCCCCTCCCCCGCTTGACTCTGGACCGCTGCTAGGAAGATGTGATGTAAGTGCCCGACACCCCCACGCATCCAAAGTTGTGTGGGCATCCCACACAGGCACCTCATACAACACATCAAGACAGAGTAAGTCAATCCTTCTTCATAAAGCTGTTTATTGAGTTTTTATTGCTGACAAGTTCTTGAACTATGGGATACAGCCTGGCGACTTGTCCTCATAGCCTCTCACACTGGCCTTTAAGGTCTTTTTTTATTTGCTGGCATCAAGAACCAAATTGGCACCCCACCTTTCTCCTAGGTCCAGTGCCAAGTGCACAGAACCAAGCTGGAGGCCCACGTTTTTGGCACTGCTGTCCCCTTTACAGGAGTCACACAGCAGAAGACTCTCACAGAATACGGAACAGAATTGCTAGAGCACTACCAACAGCTGTGGAGACAGAAAGGCGAGGAACAGAGACGGATACCCAAGGGGAACATAACCACAGAGGTTCTAGAAGAGATGGCAAAATTTCCACAAGGAACTCCTCCCTGGTTAGCCATGTTCTCAGGAAGTTAGCAGTATCCTGCCAGAAAAACAGGGAGGCACAGCTGAATCATGATGCATCTAACCGGCAGGGACCAGCGAGAGGTGGCCAGGCAGATGCTGCCAGTGTTTGGTGACAGGCAGAGGACTAAGACAAAACTCAGTACACAAAGACACCCAGGGTGAGGGTGTTAAGATGTCCACAGAAGTGGCACAAACTTTACCAGCCCAGGGTTTCAGGGAAATAACAAAGCCAGAGAGAGAGGTAGTAAGAAGTAAGCGATGCTGGAGCCATACCCTCCTTCTCCAGACCCAACAGAAGGGCCAAAGATGAGGAAAGGTGACTGTGGTGAGCATGTGCAGGAGAAGGAGGGCTGCTGACAGGGGGAGCAGGGGAGGGTCCTGGGGTTGCAGGCCAGGGCAGGGCAGGGCTGCCACGTGGAGAGGGCAGGCTGCGTCGACCCGACCTTGGAGGAGGTGATTCTGCATGGCAAGCCTCAGGGTGGTCACAAGGTAGGTGGTGAGCCAGCAAGTGCTGAGGGTGGGGGACTGGAACACAGGGCAGAAGCGTGCACAACTGCACAATATATTCCTTGGGGACGTCTTTTATAAGCTGGGAGCAGGTGGCTCACACCTGTGATCCTGGCTACTCAGGAGGTTGAGATCTGAGGATCAGGGTTCAAAGCCAGCCAACCAATTAAGTGATCCTGGCTACTCAGGAGGTTGAGATCTGAGGATCAGGGTTCAAAGCCAACCAATTAAGCACCAAAAAAGATGGAAGTGGAGCTGTGGCTCAAGTGGTAGAGTGCTAGCCTTGAGCAACAAAGTTGGGGGAGGGGGAAGGGGAGGAGGAAGAGGAGGAGGAAAGAAGACCACGATGACTCCTCTCACAAGTTCAGTCTGTATGAACTCAGGACTAGCCAAATAGGCAGTAAGGGCCAGAGACACCTGGGTGGGGAGTCTGTAGAGGTAGGGAGCAAGGAGTGTGGCTGAGGACTATCCCACAATGAGGGGAACAGGCTGTGGAAGGCAGGGCAGGGGGTAAAAGCTCCCACTACAAACAGTATAGTTGCACGCGCAGGTGGAGTAGGGTCCTACAAGGGAAGACTACCTCACACACTGAGTCTAAAAGGGCAGGTGAGACCTTCTCTGTGTTTCATTTCATCTCCTGGGGAAAAACAGTTTAGGCAATGGGGGACCGAAGCCTAAGTCCTGAAGGTAGAGTCCTCTGTTCCTAGACATAAACATGCCCCTGTGGCCCAACCAATTCCAGCCCAAACCCACAGTGCATTCCTGTACCCACAGCCTTGCTCTCTGCAGGGGTCTGGCTATATCCAAGGATAGAGGGCACAGGCTTTAAAATCGGGGACTCATGATCTATGCAGATAAACACTTGCTCAGCAGCTCTAGTGAGGAGATTGGCACATCCGGAAATGGCCATATTTGACTCTCAGCTTGTGTGAGGTTCACAGACACAGTCCCTTCTTTCTGTTGTCAGCCCCAGGCTCTTCAGATTCAGACACAGACAGGACAGGACAGGAGAGCATTAAACTATTAGAGCCCTGAGGGCTGGGTGGACAGCTGCTGGCCACACTGAGCACATTCAGGATTCTCAGCTGTTTGGCTCAAATCTAGCTTGTTCTGACCTGTTGGAGGGCTGAGCCTTAGTTTCTCCAAACCACGAGCACTCTGGTCAGAGGCAACGGTGGCCCTCACCACATAGGAAGAAAATGCATGGCCCATGATGATCACTGTAAAGGAATATTTTTGTAGCATGTCCTCAGGAGCCCAAGATACCAGGTGAGGAAGACCCTGGATTCCTGTGGCTCCCACTGGCTCACGTCCTTGCCCTTGACAAGAGGTAGGAGAGGATGAAGAAGGCCACAATGAGGCCCACGGCCATCCCACAGAGAAGCTTCCGATTGTCTCGCCCAGATCGAGCCATCGTGGAGAAGCGCTTCACACTCCCTGTGAGCAGACCAGTCATGCTGGTGAAGTCCGAGTCCTGAGGGAAGGACCCAGCAGGATCACATACCGTGGCACCTGGACCAATCCACCACCCACACAAGCACAGACTGCAGAGCAGGTGGGGTGGGCCACACCTCAGACCCTTACCATGGCATCCAGGTACTGGTTCTGGTCTTCAGCATCCCTATCAATGTCCAGGGCCAGCTGATAAGGACACAGAGATTATACAGTCAGGCCACAGCAGTCACAGAACATAGTACCCACTCACCCATCAAGACCAGCCAAACTCACCCATGTCTCTACCAGACCCAGTGTCTCAACAGACTGGAAAGGTTCAAGTATCACTCTGGGTTGTACTCAAGCCAACAAAGCTAATGGAAAGCTGCCTGATATCCCTCTGAGACTCTTCCTAACTTCTTCTTTTTTGTTTTTTTGCCAGCTGTGGGGCCTGAACTCTGGGCCTGGGCGCTGTCCCTCAGCTCTTCAGCTCAAGGCTAGCGCTCTACCACTTGAGCCACAGCGCCACTTCCGGCTTTTTCTGCTTACGTGGCATTGAGGAATTGAACCCAGAGGCTCTTGCATGCAAGGCGAGCGCTCTACCACTGAGGCCTTCCCAGCCCCTCTTCCTAACTTCTGACCCCAACTCCCCAGGGGAAAGAAGGGGAACGGGCCACCACTGACCGATTTAAGCCTGGTAACCTTGGAGGCAAGGCTGTCGGCCATCCGCTTGTTCTCCCGGTCTAGAATCTCCTCCACAGCCCCGGAGCTCTGAGCTGTGAGAACAGACAGAGACTGAAGACTCGCACTGAGTTTCTGACCTCTCACCCCAGCTGAATTTGTTTGGTAAGACAGCTACGGAGACAGGGCTCACTTGTGTCTGCCGAGCACCTGAGAGGCAGGCTGTGTAGCACGGTCGGCTCACTGGGGGGCGACCCCTAAGGGGCAGCCGAAACTCGCCCCTTCTTTACCACATGAGGTGGCCGTGACACCCAACACACGGTATCGGACAAAACCTGCCGGGCTGGACCAGCCCCGCAACCGGCGGCTTCATAACAGAGCGGAGTGAACTGTGCTGGCGAGACGCAGGAGGAGATCCTGGGGACCCGGGGAGGGGAGGGGCGGGGGAGGGGA
>NW_012267382.1:138968-148474 GCF_000151885.1 Dipodomys ordii
GGCGGGGCGCGCTGCAGCCGCTGCGTCCCCTCCACAGAGGCTCGCCTCCCTGCTGGTGTCCGTCCTGGAGCGGGGCCCGCCGCCCTCGCACCGCGTCACCTGGCTGCAGACCGTCCGTATCCTGTCCCGGGACCGCGGCTGCCTGGACCCGTTCGCCGGCCGCCAGAGCATCGGGGCGCTGGCCCGCTGGGCGGACATCGCCGGCCCCGCGGGGCCCGGCGCGGGGCCCCCGGACATGGCCGTCACGCTTGAGGCCCTCAAATGCCTGTGCAACCTCGTGCTCAGCAGCCCCGCGGCGCAGCTGGCGGCCGCAGAGGCCAACCTGGTGGTGAGGCTCACGGAGCGCGTGGGACTTTACCGAACGAGGAGCTTCCCCCACGAGGTCCAGTTCTTTGACCTGCGGCTCCTCTTCCTGCTAACAGCGCTCCGCACCGACGTGCGCCAGCAGCTGTTTCAGGAGCTGCGGGGTGTGCGGCTGCTGACCGACACACTGGAGCTCACGCTGGGAGTGACCCCCGAAGTGAGCCCCCCCGAGTTCCTTCCCCTCCAAGAGACTGAGCGAGCTATGGAGATCCTCAAAGTGCTCTTTAATATCACCTTCGAGTCCATCAAGAGGGAGGTGGACGAGGTGAGCAGGTGGGGCTCGGCTCGGCTCGGCCATTTCATGGATGGGGCAGGACAGGAGCCATGCCTGTAAGTGGAACTAGGGTATGTTAACGTCATCCCAAGGGGAGTCACGGACGTCCTAGTCTGCATCGAGGACCGTTTCAGCGGTCATCTCAGCGGTCATCTCAGCCTAGCACTGGCTAGGGTCCCAAGCATGTAGTTTGGGAGGCCCTGGGGTGCAGCAGCCAGAGTGATGCTCCTCACAGGAGATGCTTTGTCTTTGGTCAGGAAGATATCGCCCTTTACCAGTACCTGGGAACACTTCTGCGACACTGTGTGATGATTGCTGCTGCGGGGGACCGCACCGAGGAGTTCCATGGGTGAGAGCAGGGCTTGTGCTTGGGAGTGACATACTCAGATACCTCGGTGGTGGTGTCTCGCTTGCCTGTGGACTAGAACCACCTTGAGAGCCAAGGCTGTACCACAGTGTCTAACTTTTGTCTGGGGAATCAGACGTTAACTGGTTTGCTGCCACGTATGGAACGGAGGGGCAGGGCTTTGGGCAGAGGCAGGGATCATGTGTCTCAGTGCCTGGGCTGGCCTAGCTTTCCAGAGAGACAGGGTGTCTACAGAGGAGCCCCTTCCCCCATATTTCTGAGACCAGTCCTTGCTCTTGACTGTGGTCCTTAGTACTGTTCTTTAAGCCTTTAAGTGCTGACTTGCACCGTGTATTCCTAGAAGGGGAAACTAGGAGTTACACCTGTGCTGAGGACCAGCTCAAGGATCCTCCATCCATCTTTCCCCAGGCACGCAGTGAACCTCCTGGGGAACTTGCCTCTCAAGTGTTTAGATACCCTTCTCACCCTGGAGCTTCATGAGGGCTCCTTGGAGTTCCTGGGAGTGAATATGGATGTGATCAGTGCGCTCCTTGCTTTCCTGGAAAAGCGTCTGCACCAGGTAAGCAGGAACTTTACCTGGACGTCCGTAGGGGTTCTGGCCCTGGCATGCACACACGGCTACGGTCACTGTTTCTGCCCTGCTCACATTAGCAAATGGAGGTCTGATGACCTGGCTGCTCCAAGCCTAGCCTTAGGGAGAGCTGTCAAATGTTACCCTGCCTCCCTCTGGACACCTGCATGCTTACGCCCTCTCTGCTGTTGTTCGCTACAAGGAAACAAGTTTCTTCGGGCTTAGTGAGGTGCTTGTTATCTTTTAAGTCTTTTTGTAGGCCCCTCCTGCATGGTCTTCAAAAGCCCCTAGTCCTTGCTTGTGACCTTCACACTCCTAGTGTTCGGGCATGGCAACCCTAGGTTACCCGCATTACCCATCCTTGGCACTGAAGCTTCTGGTCAGAGGTCCCTCTGATTCACAGACATTAGGCAGGGAAAAAGCTGCAGACTGAAGTGTGGCAGGCCTCTGAGGAGAGGTGTGTGGTGCGTCAGGAGTGGGTGTGAGCTGTGCAAGTGCAGAGGGGAGCTGGCTAAGCCCCCTGTAGCTACAGCTGCTGGTGTCGGGCTCCAGAGAAATAATGAGGCTGCGCAAAGATAGAAAATCAGCTACTTGTCTGCCAGGGAGGCTCCCAGGATAAGGAGTCTGTTGTTTCTCATTGCTGTCATTTCCTGAGGATAGGATGTTTACCAGGGGTATGCTGACAGCTTCCAACGGTTCAGTCACAATCCTAGTTTATAATTGAGCAAGTTACGTTAAAAGTAACTGAGCTGTTTGCTTCAGGTCACAAAGTCTTTAAGTAGGCTACAGAGTTAGGTCCTGTTCCCATCCCTTCTGAAGCTGACAGACACCCACCCCCAGCTCTGGCCCTCCACTGACTTCCTCCAGCATGGCCTCTCAAGCCTTCCTGCCAGGACCTAGCACTGCCTGTGTGCGGCCTGCACCCCACCCCAGGGGTGACTGGCCCTTCTGCAGACCCACAGGCTCAAGGAGAGTGTGGCTCCTGTGCTGAGTGTGCTGACGGAGTGTGCCCGCATGCACCGTCCAGTCCGGAAGTTCCTGAAGGCCCAGGTACCCAGCAGAGGAGCCTGAGTGGGGGTGGGGGTGGCCTGGCGTCTCCAAGCCTGGCCTCAGGGACAGCTGCCCTCCCAGGTGCTGCCCCCTCTGCAGGATGTCCGGACCCGACCTGAGGTCGGGGACCTGCTCCGGAACAAGCTTGTCCGCCTCATGACACACCTGGACACTGACGTGAAGAGAGTAGCTGCCGAGTTCCTCTTTGTCCTGTGCTCGGAGAGTGGTAAGGGGTGCCCCGTTCCCAGGTCTGCCCTGCCCTCGCTGCATTCACACACTGACTCCTGCCTTGGCCTGCAGTGCCTCGATTCATCAAGTACACAGGCTATGGAAATGCTGCAGGCCTCCTGGCTGCCAGAGGTCTCATGGCAGGGGGCCGGCCTGAAGGTCAGTACTCAGAGGACGAGGACACGGACACAGAGGAGTACAAGGAAGCCAAGGCCAGGTGTGTGCTAGCTCACCATCAGACCTGTCAGTCCCTGCTCCTGCCCTCCCTGCCTAGACTCCCCTGGTAGGTGGGGTGGGATGAAGAACGGGTGAGACTTTTCTAGAATCATCCACCTGTCCCAAGTGATGGTTGTCCTGATGACATGCTCAGGCTCTCGAGCAGGCTCTCTAGGGAGCCAGGAGTTGCCTGGAGCAGAAGCAATTACTGTTCCTGGAAGGAAAGTTACCTCTCCCATCACCACCAAAAATCTGGGTTTCTTCCCAGACCAGGCTTGATGCGGAAGATGGGAACACCGCCTGGCCACCCAGCACCACTTGTCTTAGAAAGTAACCTAACACCTGTCTCCTGCTCTTGCCCTGGGAAGCAGCATCAACCCGGTGACCGGGAGGGTGGAAGAGAAGCCTCCCAACCCTATGGAGGGCATGACAGAGGAGCAGAAAGAGCATGAGGCCATGAAGCTGGTGAACATGTTTGACAAGCTTTCCAGGTGAGAGTGGTGAGCCGAAGGGCCTGTGGCTGCCCTAGGGAAGGGGGACCAGAGGAAGGAAAGGACCTTGGAAAGGCTGTATTACTTTGTTCAAAATCACTGCTTGCCCTCTAAGAAATCCCACAGAAAAGAGGGGAAGGTCCTTATTGTACCCTTCATTACCAGTGATGAAAACAGGCCAAGAATATGAGGGACTGTCCAACATTAAGTCTGTTAGGTACTAAGATTTGGGCCAGACTGGCACAGGGTGCTCCCTAGGCCCCGCAGCCAGAGGTGTGCAGGCAGGCCCTGTGCCCAGCCCTGCTGCGCTTTCCCCTCAGGCACAGAGTCATCCAGCCCATGGGGATGAGTCCCCGGGGCCACCTGACATCCCTGCAGGATGCAATGTGTGAGACCATGGAGGAGCAGCTCTCCTCAGACCCTGACTCGGACCCTGACTGAGGACATGGTGTCTCTGCCTCTTCCTGAACTGGTGCTGCTTCCAGAGACGCCCTCAGTGCCACCCGGGGAAGCCACACACTCCTCTGTCTGGGGACCCCCTTCTCTCTTCCCCAAGTTCTGTCTTGTGATCTGCTTAGGACTGTGATGGTCGCGTCCTGCTGTAGGTGGGGAAATCAGCTTTTCCACATGCAAAGTTGTCTCTGTGATATGTGTAAGTGCAGAGGCTACTTGGTCAGA
Organism: Dipodomys ordii; assembly: GCF_000151885.1. NCBI lineage: Eukaryota > Metazoa > Chordata > Mammalia > Rodentia > Heteromyidae > Dipodomys > Dipodomys ordii. The sequence goes on from NW_012267382.1 coordinate 143,207, forward strand.
GACATCACAGCCAGTATGTGTGGGGAAGGGTGGTACTGAGCTGGGAACACGGGTGCAAAACCATCTGAGGTTGCTGGCCCAGAGCTACTGTATGGGGCATGTGGTGTGTTTTATGCAGGGGAATGGGCCTCTAACTGTATAGCTAGAGTTTGGTAACAGAGCAAAGCATGTGCTATTGTTCCTGCCTCCTCAGCTCAGCACAGGGCTTAGCCACCTTATTGGTTGTGATAAATAGATCAATCCTACCTATTCATTCTAGCCTAACACATGAAAGAAAATGCCCTTGTGGGACTGTAAACTGACTTCAGAGGAATGGAATAAAGATGAGTTTTGGGCAGGACCATGCTTTTGAGTATCTGTATAAAATAGTTAAGCAGGGCTGGGAACGCGGCTTAGTGGTAGAGTGCTTGCCTAGTATGGGTTCAATTTCCTCAGTACCACATAAACAACAGAAGCCAAAAGTGGTGCTATGGCTCAAGTGGTAGAGTGCTAGCCTTGAGCAAAAGCAGCTTAGGAACAGTGCCCAGACCCTGAGTTCAAGCCCAGGACTAGCCAAAAAAAAGAAGGTAAACATGCTGATATTAAGTAAAAATCCAAGCTAGTTTTATTCTCAGAATCTAACACCTCCTCCAGACGGCCACATGTCTTGTTAACTGAGAAGCAAGGTCCCAGAACCACCTTCCATGGAGTCTTTAACTTTTCCCATCACCCACCCTCCCCTTCGGGTGCAGCTTGGACAGGAAATGGTCTGCATGCACCAGGAAGGAGGGCACACATATGGGTGGCAGATAAGGAGGTCGGCTATTAGAGTTGTGTCTGGGCCATGTAGGAAACAGTACCTCTACACAATAGGAGATCCAGTACGCATCCGTACAAGCTGGGGCTAACAGTGGAGCCAGTAACATTTCCTAATACATGGTACCTGTGTATTGTGTTTGAAGTTTTCAGTACCCTCACTAGACACCCAGGTGTAGGGGTGGGGGACAAGAGGAAGGTTAGGAACTGCTGGGCAGACTGCTCTGAAAGGCCTGGACCATTTTCACAATTCAAGGACAGACGAGTTCAGTCCCTCCTATCCCAAGAGGGGGACACCATGTCACAAAGTTAGCTTTCCACTCTGATACCAACACTTGCTGTCCTGAGAAGACAAAAAGGATGATTGGTTTTGTATTTATTTCCTGTGAGAAATTTGCTGATTAACTACTGCAGAGGTTGGCACACTAGACAACCCTAGTCCAGTGCTAGGGTACCTAAGGCTGTGTGGCCCAGACCTGTGTCTTGTGACAGACATGCTGAACTGCCGTCGACAGCCTGGTACAATAAAGTAAGCCCAGTCCAGGATCCGGTGAGTCAGGTCAAGAGAGCCACTGCCAGCAGAAAGTGTATTACAAGCTTCAGCAGAGTGAGGAACTAGACGAAGAAGACAGGCAAGTAAGCGGCTCTTTGCCATCCATGTGTGTGATGTGAAACACGCCCATCCACGAAGACGTTCCAGTGCAGCCTCAGAGTCTGCTCTGGCTCAGGTTGTATCCTGCTTTGTCCAAGATTTGTGAACCTGCCCACGCTGTCTTCAAACACGTTGTCTCACTAGAAATGGGATGTGAATCTGCTGTATGATAGTTTCTCCTGGGCTAACCATTACCCTCCTACCTGTCCCATCCATTCAGCTGGTACAAAGGTGAGAGAGTACCAGTTACTGGACTCCCAGGCCTAATTCAAACACAGCTGGAGACAAGCAAAATAATTTTACAAAACAGAAGCTCTTGTCTTTGTAAATAAGAGATCCCAGCAGGCCTGGCAGAAGTGGGTCCAAATGGAATGCCTTGTTCCAGTGGATTTTAACAACTCTGTGTTGATGCTCTCACATGCACAAAAACGTAACACTTTGGAGAAGTAACCTTGAGTGGTAGTTCTTAAGAAAAGCCTATGAAAACACACCCCATCATAACATAAACCCCTGTGGTGCTGGAAATACAAGTCAAGTTGTTAGGCCACCCCAAGGTTCTTAAGTCTGTCCAGAAATGAGTCTGGCTAGGAAAAGGCCGTCAAAGTCCAATCTGGTGACCAAACCCCAGAGCTCAGTAGTCTATATCTTTCTAGTTTCCCGCTGAACAAGGTCCTTTAGTTCTTCTGTCCAGCCAAGAAGGTCCACCAGCTTTTCCACGCTGTGAACTACATCCCCTAGCTGGGCAACGTCCCGGCTTCGAGGACGCCAAGCAAAGGGTCCCACCAGTTCTCGGTTGATGAGCAGTCGGGGCACTGAGCTCCGCACAGCCTCAGACAAACTGGCAAAAGGTTCCACCTGAAAGATGGTCAAGTGTGAGGAGCAGCATCAGCACCTGCCTCACCCCATCAGAATCTCACCCCATCAGCTCAGGACTACTCCACACCACTCCCACAGAAGCCTTGAGGACGCAAGACCAGACACACAGCCCTACCATGCATCACCTCCTACCACCTGACTGGATGATCTTATCCGCTTCACATTCCCAGCCTCTATCCATCTTGCCAATCTGCAAGCTCTGCCACGAGCGTCTTCTATTCAGCTGCCCACTGTAGCACAGCCTGGGCTCAGCCCCTTCCACACCTATCTTAGCTGATGGAGAGGCCCAGAGCCCCTGCCCGTGGCTGAGTCAGTGTTCCAAAGAGGCCTATGTTACCAGCATTGGCTCTCAAGCAACATCCTCTTTCAAGATAACACTGTAAGAAATAAGATGAGGCTATCAAGATGGGCTTATATCTGAAGAGTAAATATCCAATCCTGCCTTTCCTTAAAAATTTCTGGCCAGATATGGTGGCGCACCTAGCCCTGGAAACCCAGCCCTCTAGAGACAGAATGGGGGGCTCATGGCCAGCCTGAAATAGAGGAACAGTCTGTTTCAAGTACACTGAAAATGAAAACCCACAGTTTATGCATAGGGGTAGAGAAGGACCTCTCTAGGTGTGGTAACTGAAGTTAGACAAAGGTATGAGACAGATTTGACTACTGTTCATTAGTATCCACATAAACTATGTAATTTAAGAACATTTAAACTTCCCATCACCACAGACATACGTGACTTAGAATTTCTAATTGACAAACTAAAAATGTAAAAATTTGTAAACAAATTATGTGTGTGTGTGTGTGTGTGTACAGGTACTGGGGTTTGAACTGAGGGCTTCAAGCTTTTGCTTAGCTTTTTCACTCAAGACGCATTCTACTACTTAATGTCTCTGTCTGTCTGTCTCTCTTATGCCAGTCCTGGGGCTTGAACTAAGGGCCTGGGCACTGTCCCTGAGCTTCTTTTGCTCAAGGCTAGCACTCGATCACTTGAGCCACAGCGCCACTTCTGGTTTTTTCTGTGTATGTGGTACTGAGATGTGTGCTAGGCAAGCACTCTACCACCAAGCCATATTCCCAGCCCCATATGGTACTTTTATAAGTAGAAGAAGTGGGGATGGGGTGGGGGGGGGGGCTGTTTTCATTTTACTTCAGAAATAAAGATGGCTGCTGTCTAGCCTGGGCAATGGGGCTGGCTGAACCCACAACCTGACTATAGACCTCCAAGGCCTTGAGGGGTCTCCTCTGTCCCATACCTGTACCCCCAGCTCTGCTGAACTCCACGCGCCTTTCACTTCCAACAATGAGTGCCTCAAATCCCAGTGAAATACAGGCAATACTCTAGTGTTACAGGAGCACATATCACCCCCAGGTTGGACATCCAGGCTCCCATGGGTGCCGATCTCTGCAGGCCTACCTGTACCAGCCAGCACCATCTGACCTCACCTGCAAGGGCACAGGACTGCAGAGCCCTCCAGTCAACAGGCACAGACCTGGCACAGTGCACCAGTCAACAGGAAGAGACCTGACACAGCGCACCAGTCAGCAGGAAGAGACCTGACACAGCGCATCAGTCAGCAGGAAGAGACCTGACATAGCGCACCAGTCAGCAGGAAGAGACCTGACACAGCGCATCAGTCAACAGGAAGAGACCTGACACAGCGCACCAGTCAACAGGAAGAGACCTGACACAGCGCACCAGTCAACAGGAAGAGGAGACCTGGCACAGCGCACCAGTCAACAGGAAGAGGAGACCTGGCACAGCGCACCAGTCAACAGGAAGAGGAGACCTGGCACAGCGCACCAGTCAGCAGGAAGAGACCTGACACAGCGCACCAGTCACCAGGAAGAGACCTGACACAGCGCACCAGTCAACAGGAGGAGACCTGACACAGCGCACCAGTCAGCAGGAAGAGACCTGGCACAGCGCATCAGTCAGCAGGAAGAGACCTGACACAGCGCATCAGTCAACAGGAAGAGACCTGACACAGCGCATCAGTCAACAGGAAGAGACCTGACACAGCGCATCAGTCAACAGGAAGAGACCTGACACAGCGCATCAGTCAACAGGAAGAGGAGATCTGGCACAGCGCATCAGTCAACAGGAAGAGACCTGACACAGCGCATCAGTCAGCAGGAAGAGACCTGACATAGCGCACCAGTCAACAGGAAGAGACCTGACACAGCGCATCAGTCAGCAGGAAGAGACTTGACATAGCGCACCAGTCAGCAGGAAGAGACCTGACACAGCACATCAGTCAGCAGGAAGAGACCTGACACAGCACACCAGTCAGCAGGAAGAGACCTGACACAGCGCACCAGTCAGCAGGAAGAGACTTGACACAGCGCACCAGTCAACAGGAAGAGACCTGGCACAGCGCACCAGTCAGCAGGAAGAGGAGACCTGACATAGCGCATCAGTCAGCAGGAAGAGACCTGGCACAGCGCACCAGTCAACAGGAAGAGGAGACCTGGCACAGCGCACCAGTCAATAGGAAGAGACCTGACACAGCGCATCAGTCAACAGGAAGAGACCTGACACAGCGCACCAGTCAGCAGGAAGAGACCTGACATAGCGCATCAGTCAACAGAAAGAGACCTGACACAGCGCATCAGTCAGCAGGAAGAGACCTGACATAGCGCACCAGTCAGCAGGAAGAGACCTGACACAGCACATCAGTCAGCAGGAAGAGACCTGACACAGCGCACCAGTCAGCAGGAAGAGACCTGACACAGCGCACCAGTCAGCAGGAAGAGACCTGGCACAGCGCACCAGTCAACAGGAAGAGGAGACCTGGCACAGCGCACCAGTCAACAGGAAGAGACCTGACACAGCGCACCAGTCAAAAGGAGGAGACCTGACACAGCGCATCAGTCAACAGGAAGAGACCTGACACAGCGCACCAGTCAACAGGAAGAGGAGACCTGGCACAGCGCACCAGTCAACA
>NW_012267382.1:149521-164671 GCF_000151885.1 Dipodomys ordii
CACAGCGCACCAGTCAGCAGGAAGAGACCTGACATAGCGCACCAGTCAACAGGAAGAGGAGACCTGACACAGCGCATCAGTCAACAGGAAGAGACCTGGCATAGCGCATCAATCAACAGGAAGAGGAGACCTGACACAGCGCATCAATCAGCAGGAAGGGACCTGACACAGCGCATCAGTCAGCAGGAAGAGGAGACCTGGCACAGCGCATCAGTCAGCAGGAAGAGACCTGACATAGCGCACCAGTCAACAGGAAGAGGAGACCTGACACAGCGCATCAATCAGCAGGAAGAGACCTGGCACAGCGCATCAGTCAACAGGAAGAGGAGACCTGGCACAGCGCACCAGGGCCTCTTGGCCCTGCTCTCCATGCTGGCCAGCACGCCCCTCAGCTCCTTTGTCTCTCTTGAAGGCACACATACAGCACCTGACAAGGTTGTGTCCAAATTCACTTTGCATCCACTCACCCACCCTGACCCACTGTGTTGCTTTTCCCATAGTACACCCTGCCCTCTAAAAACCCTGTAAGCTCATACCTTTGTCTTACTTTGTCCAGAACACCAGTGAGGCCTGGCTTACTGGAACAGTAATAGTGCTGGGCCTGTCAGCAGGCTGGGCTTTCTGGCCTTTCTGTCTGCTGGTGCCTAGATCCAGTCAGGCTCATCTCTTTTTCATGGTCTCACTGCTTACTCTAAGCACACCTTTTAGAAATTTCCTGGCGATCAGAGCCAGACGCAGATCAACTTCTTGGACACATCTAGTGGGTGTCTTAGGCAACCATGTGCAACTCAGTATCTCTCCGGATCACCCCTTACCAGCAAAGCCAGCCCTGCCTGCAAACTAAGCAATACATGTTCCCCTCCCCAGGCTACAGTCCACTCCTGCAGTAGCATCCAAGGTACAATTCCAGCCCTGGGTCAGCTGCTCAGGTTTGAGCCTGGTCCCATACAAGATGGGCTTCCTGACCTGGTCTGGGAGACCCACCACACTGCAGCACCTTCTCTTCCTCCCGTCCCATACCCATTCACTTAACCTGACCCACTCCCCCAGGGCCACCAAACACGAAATGCTTTGGATCCACTCACCTGCAAAGACAGCATCTTCACACTACTCTGTGGTAACCCCCCGGTACCCACTTCCACCCAGCACCCACCTCCACACTGACAAACCTCCAGGGAGGTACCCAGGATGAGCAGCAGATCTGCCATGGGGAAATCAGCCACGTGCAGCAAGAATCTCTGGGGCATCGGCTCCCCAAAGAACACGATGTCAGGCTTCACAACACCCGTGCAGACAGGGCAGCAGGGCACCCGGTCTGCCATCACTTCCGCCTGGGGAGACAGGGCAGCACTAAGAAGATATCTTGTAAGAGGAAAAGAGGAGAAGGCAACAATGTTTCAAAAAATCTCAAATATGCACAAAAGCTGAATTATGTAATGAACGGCCAGGCACACAGCTTTAGTGATTAATTACCAATAGTTTGACAAATGTTTCATATAAATGTCCTAAAGCATTTAAGAAATAATCCTAGATATCACCTAGCTTCACCCACAAATCGTCCCCCAGGCTGCATGTCTACCCGGAACCGCATCTGTGCAGTCCCCGGCCCTCAAATGCTGTTCTGTGGCCTCTGGCCTACAATGAGACAGCAGACATCAGTCCTGGTTTAAGCTGAAGTGAGCAGGGCATGGCTTTGGTGTTAGCGTTTAGTCTTCTACAACTCGCTGGCATGGCCAGGGGTGACGACAGCTGCCAAAGACCATGTCCTTGTAGGACAAGATGAAATAGACAGCAACTGCTAATCTACCCTGGACCAGTGCACCAAGTGGACAAAGGAAGCATGGAGGAAGGCATCCAAGCCTGGTGCTCCTGGCTCACGCCTGCAATACTCAAGACTGAGATCTGAGGGTCCTAGTTCAAAGACAGCCAGTGAAGGAAGTTCCACCATACTTATCTCCCATTAACCACCTAAGCCAAAAGTGGAGCTGTGGCTCAAGTGGTAGAGCACTAGCCTCAAGCAAAACAGCTCAGGGGGGAGTTCAAGCCCCAGTACCATCGCCAAAAAAAAAAGGGGGGGAGAGAGGGGAGGAAGACACTTGCATTATAAGACAAAGCTTTGTGACTAACATGACATGCATTAGTAGAGTGAATCAGCAAGAACAAACAGAAACAAATGACAAAAAAAAGATCCAGCTTGGACTTCAGATATTGTCATCTACAGTTTTTTTTTTTTTTTTTACTGTATCATGTTCAAATTAAAAGGGAAAGAAAAAAATAATAACAGCTAGGCATTGGTAGCTCACGCCTATAATCTCAGCTACTCAGGAGGTCGAGATTTGAGGATCTGCCAGCCTGGGCAGGAAAGCCTGTTAAGACTCTTTCTCCAATTAACCAGCAAAAAGCCAGAAGTGTAGTTGTGGCTCAAGGCGCAGATCACTAGCCTTGAGCAAAAAAGCTCAGGGACAGGGCCTATGCCCTGAGTTCAAGCCTGAGGATTAACACCAAAAAAATAACCATTAAGAATTTTTTTTTAAAACAAGGGCTGGGAAGGTGGCTCAGTGGTAGATAGCTTGCCTTGCATGCATGAGGCCCTGGGTTCGATTCCTCAGCACCATATAAGCAAAAAGAAAAAAGCTGGAAGTGGTGCTGTGGCTCAAGTGGTAGAGCGCAGCCTTGAGCTGAAGAGCTGAGGGACAGAGCCCAGACCCAGAGCTCAGGCCCCAGGACTTGACCAACAAATAAAAAAATAAAGAGATCCATGGCACAAAATAAGAGCCCAGACTGAGGCAAACAAAGGCAACTGATCTCTGATAAAGAAGCAGAGGCAATCCAATGGGGAAACGACACTCTGCAACAAAAGGTGCTGGAATGCTTGGATGTTCACATGCAAAAAAAAGTCTGGACAGACTACATGCTTCACAAAAATTAACTAAAAATGGCCAGGCATCAGTAACTCACACCTGTAATCCTACTCAGGAGGCTGAGATCTGAGGACCATGGTAGAAAAGTCTATGAGACTCTTATTTCCAATTAATCAGCGAAAAGCTAGAAGTGAAACTGTGGTTCAAGTGGCAGAGCACTAGCTGTAAGTTATAAAAAAGCTCAGGGACAGCACTGAATTTAAGCCCCAGGATCAGCACAAAAGTAAAAACAAAAACAATCCCAAAGGCCATAGAAGTAATTCATGTCAAATATTAAAATTAGAAGCTCTTGTTATGTGAAGGATATTGTCAAGAGAATGAGAAAAAAATGCCACCGACTGGAAAAAGTTTCAAAAGACCTAGCTGATAAAGAATATTAACTAAAATCTAAAGACCTCTTAAAACTCAACAATAAAAAATAAACAGATTAAAAAGAAACCTCCCCAAAGAAGATTCGAAGATAAAAAACCACATAAAATTATGTGTAACATCACAGGTCATCAAGTGACAAAAATTAAATCAGTGAGACACTTCTACATGCCTGTGAGACACTTCTACACGCCTGTGAGACACTTCTACATGCCTGTAAGTCACTTCTACACGCCTGTGGGACACTTCTACATGCCTGTGGGACACTTCTACATGCCTGTGAGTCACTTCTACACGCCTGTGAATCACTTCTACACACCTGTGAGTCACTTCTACATGCCTGTGAGTCACTTCTACATGCCTGTGGACACTTCTACACGCCTGTGGACACTTCTACACGCCTGTGAACACTTCTACACACCTGTGAGTCACTTCTACACGCCTGTGAGTCACTTCTACACGCCTGTGAGTCACTTCTACACGCCTGTGAAACACTTCTACACGCCTGTGAGTCACTTCTACACGCCTGTGAGTCACTTCTACACGCCTGTGAGTCACTTCTACACGCCTGTGAGTCACTTCTACACGCCTGTGGACACTTCTACACGCCTGTGAGTCACTTCTACACGCCTGTGGACACTTCTACACGCCTGTGAGTCACTTCTACACGCCTGTGAGTCACTTCTACACGCCTGTGAGTCACTTCTACACGCCTGTGAGTCACTTCTACACGCCTGTGGACACTTCTACATGCCTGTGAGTCACTTCTACACGCCTGTGAGACACTTCTACATGCCTGTGAGTCACTTCTACGCCTGTGGACACTTCTACACGCCTGTGAGTCAGTTCTACACGCCTGTGGGACACTTATACACGCCTGTGAACACTTCTACACACCTGTGAGACACTTCTACACGCCTGTGGGACACTTCTACACGCCTGTGAGTCACTTCTACATGCCTGTGAGTCACTTCTACACGCCTGTGAGACACTTCTACACGCCTGTGAGTCACTTCTACACGCCTGTGAGTCACTTCTACACGCCTGTGAGTCACTTCTACATGCCTGTGAGTCACTTCTACACGCCTGTGAGTCACTTCTACACGCCTGTGGACACTTCTACACGCCTGTGGACACTTCTACACGCATGTGAGTCACTTCTACACGCCTGTGAGACACTTCTACACGCCTGTGAATCACTTCTACACGCCTGTGAGTCACTTCTACACGCCTGTGAGTCACTTCTACATGCCTGTGAGTCATTTCTACACACCTGTGAGTCACTTCTACACGCCTGTGAGTCACTTCTACGCCTGTGGGACACTTCTACACGCCTGTGAGTCACTTCTACACGCCTGTGAGTCACTTCTACACACCTGAGACACTTCTACGCGCCTGTGAGTCACTTCTACATGCCTGTGAACACTTCTACACGCCTGTGAGTCACTTCTACACGCCTGTGAGACACTTCTACATGCCTGTGAATCACTTCTACACGCCTGTGAGTCACTTCTACATGCCTGTGAGTCATTTCTACACACCTGTGGGACACTTCTACACGCCTGTGAACACTTCTACATGCCTGTGGGACACTTCTACACGCCTGTGGGACACTTCTACACGCCTGTGGACACTTCTACACACCTGTGAGTCACTTCTACACGCCTGTGAGTCACTTCTACACACCTGAGACACTTCTACACGCCTGTGAGTCACTTCTACATGCCTGTGAACACTTCTACACACCTGTGAGACACTTCTACACGCCTGTGAGACACTTCTACACGCCTGTGGACACTTCTACATGCCTGTGAGACACTTCTACACACCTGAGACACTTCTACACGCCTGTGGACACTTCTACACGCCTGTGGACACTTCTACACGCCTGTGAGTCACTTCTACACGCCTGTGGACACTTCTACACGCCTGTGAGTCACTTCTACACGCCTGTGAGACACTTCTACATGCCTGTGGGACACGTCTACACGTCTGTGAACACTTCTACACACTTGTGAGACACTTCTACACACCTGAGACACTTCTACATGCCTGTGGGACACTTCTACACGCCTGTGAACACTTCTACACACCTGTGAGACACTTCTACACGCCTGTGAGACACTTCTACACGCCTGTGGACACTTCTACACGCCTGTGAACACTTCTACACACCTGTGAGTCACTTCTACACACCTGTGAGTCACTTCTACACGCCTGTGAGTCACTTCTACACGCCTGTGAGTCACTTCTACACCTGTGGGACACTTCTACACGCCTGTGAGTCACTTCTACACGCCTGTGGACACTTCTACATGCCTGTGAGACATTTCTACATGCCTGTGAGTCACTTCTACACACCTGAGACACTTCTACACGCCTGTGGACACTTCTACACGCCTGTGAGACACTTCTAACTTCTACACGCCTGTGAGTCACTTCTACACGCCTGTGGACACTTCTACACGCCTGTGGACACTTCTACACGCCCGTGGGACACTTCTACACGCCTGTGGACACTTCTACACGCCTGTGAGTCACTTCTACACGCCTGTGGACACTTCTACACGCCCGTGGGACACTTCTACACACCTGTGGACACTTCTACATGCCTGTGAGTCACTTCTACGCACCTGTGGACACTTCTATACGCCTGTGGACACTTCTACACGCCTGTGGACACTTCTACACGCCCGTGGGACACTCCTACACGCCCGTGGGACACTTCTACACGCCCGTGGGACACTTCTACACGCCCGTGGGACACTTCTACACACCTGTGGACACTTTTACACGCCTGTGAGTCACTTCTACATGCCTGTGAGACACTTCTACACACCTGTGAGTCACTTCTACGCACCTGTGGACACTTCTACACACCTGTGGACACTTCTACACGCCCGTGGGACACTTCTACACGCCCGTGGGACACTTCTACACGCCTGTGGACACTTCTACACGCCTGTGAGTCACTTCTACATGCCTGTGGGAGTGACCCACATCCAGAGCTAACAAGGAAGCATGCTGGGAAGGACATGAGGCAACAGAACTCTCAGCACTGTCGTCGCACTGAATGTAAAACCACTTGGAAGACAGTTTGGTGATTTATGATCAAACTAAACATACTACTACTACATGACCTGCCTGCAGTTAGGCATGTGAGCACTTGAGCACCTGGCAGGGGTCAATGCAGTGTGCAGCTTTTATCAGCTAGCTCGCTGAAAGCTCCCTCACCTCAGGCTGAGTATTCGGTTCTGGGCCTGGCCAGCCGTGCCTACTGTTGGCCCCGAAGAGACCACAGCCTGTTTTTGTATTTGCTTCCTCGTTAAGAGCCTGACCTCAACTCTACCTCCCTGTATAACTTTCATCCTGTGGGAAGGTTGCTACCCCTCACTGCTGTAATAAATAGTTGAGAACAAGTCAGGCCTGTTCTTTCTCCTCCGTTTTCATAACATAGGGAGCCGAAACCCAGGAGAGGTTAGTATCCAGAGCTAACGGACCCCCCCTTCCGCCTCCTGGCCATGTCTCCCCAGTCTTCAGTCTCCATCTCTCCTTGGGGTGTCTCTTCCTGCACACACACCTTTTCTTTTCTCTCTCCCTCTGATGACCTCCGGACCAGAGACCCTTTACCACTGGACTGCCTCCATTCCGGTTGACAACCCTTCAGCTTGTGTATGGAGAGAGAGATGCAGGCTGGGTCCTGGGGACCCCCTCTAGGTTCCCTCTTGAAGGCTAGCTGTTGTAGACTTGCACTTTTGACCCCACAATACTGCAAGATATACATTTCTCCAATGGAAAGGCAAGTGGTCAGAGTTTCCTAAGCCCAAGCCTTTTTCCGTATTTGCTCTTGTAACTGCATTCTTCCACTCTGCAGTCAGTCCTCTATAAGCAAACTCCCTCTGTGCCTGCCAGACCAGTTCTTGGCATCCCCAGGTGGCCACCTGTGCCAGATCACTGCCAAAATGGCGCGTCTGCTCTGGCTCCTTCACCAGTCTATCGCTGGGTAGTTTTAAACCTAAGCCTCAAAAAAGTTCATCAGATTTGTGTGTGAACACATGTGTCTATTTGTTTCCCAAGTATGTATGTTTTAGATACAGAGCTGACATCTTAATTATATCCGAAAGTGCTATTTTCAGTTAAAAAGTAACTAGATTGTTTAATCAGTTGCTGTTTCAAAACTCTCACATCTATTGTTGAGTTTTGTGATTATGGATTTTGTGCTCTGCAGCATTTAGTCCCATGGGGGGAGAGGGAATAAATAACTCTTCCAAGTACTTTTTGGTCAGACTTAACTTTTATTCTTGGTAAGTTTTAGGTAAGCCCTGTGTCAAAACTATTTCTATTGATCTCCTTGTTACTTCAGTTGGGAGTAAGAGGCTATTACAAAGACTCGTTAGATTTGAGGATCGTGCTTCAAAGCCAGCCATGGCAGAAAAGTCCCTGTGAGACTCTTATGGCTAATTAATCAGCAGAATGCTGGAAGTGGTACTGTGGCTCAAAATGGTAGAACACTAGCCTTGAGCAAAAGAGCTCTGGGACAGTGCCCAGGCCCTGAGTTCAAGCCCCAGGACTGATAAAAGAGGCCAAGTGGGACATTAGCCCAGCAAGAAGCAGACACCCGCATGACAAAGCTTGTCCTGGGGATGAGAGTCTATCCAGAGGCAGTTGGAAAAACTTCAGATAAGAGAGAATGATGTCATACCCTAAATGGAGTTCACTTTGTGCATGCCCTTTCAAAATTAACCAGAGCCAGGAGACCATAGAAAATAGTCAGTAAGCATGCCTATCTATGTTCATACCTGTCTTTTTCTAACTGGGCAGGAACTTACATCTATTACTGCTATTTCTATTTATAGTGGATCTCCCAACCATACTCTATAATATTAAGGCCGCCCACCAGTCCTTTAACCACTCCAATACAGCCTCAGCTTCTGTCCACTAGGCCCTCCTCTACGCAGTCACTGATGTTAATTAGTCAGGAGTAGTAAGGGACATGATCCACTAACTCCAGGACCGCCTACAATGTAGGAGACAGGGGCTAGCCAAGTCACCCAATTTTTTTCTTTTCCATCCTTCTGCAGTCTGTAGGCCCAATAATCATGATCTGGCAATATATATAGGCCCCTGCCTTGATTTCCAGGAACATGTGCGAACATTCACATCCCAATGGGTGACCAACTCCTTCATGTCCATGGGATACCACCCACTCAACAAAGAGAAGCCCTGTCCAACACAAGACCTCACTGAAACCAACATCTAAACATTGCCTCTCATCAGCAGGAAGTATAAAGAAGGGCGACCATTGACCTTTTTTCCAGCCTCCCCTTTTTAGTCTCAGTCCAATTTTTCTATCTATCCAGGGACTGAATCTGAAGAATCGACCCCCAGGTCAAGCGAAACCCCAGGAGCACACTCATGTGCTAACTGCAGGCAGGTCATTCTGACCTATGCCTGGCTGAAAGTTCCCTCACCCAGGCCAAGGGTGCTTGCCCTTTGCCCCCAAGAGACCACAGCCTGTTATTTTATTTCTGTTTCCTTGTTAAGACCAATAGAAACCTGACCCCAACTCCACCTCCTCACACAACCTTCATCAGAGGAAAGGTTGCTTAACTCTCACTGCTGTAATAAACAGTCCTCACCTGCTGAGAGCAAGTCTGGCCTATTTTTTGATCCTCCACTAACGTAACACATACTACATACAATTCCAACTCTGTAACATTCTGGAAAAGTTAAAATTTAGAGTCAGTAAAAACAAACAAACAAAAAAACAAAACCAGGCTGACAGAATGGTGAAGGGCAGGAGGCTTAAACAAGCATAGCACAGAAGAATTTTAGGACGATGAAACTATCTGTATGCTACTATAATGGTGGACTTGAATCATCACACATTTCTCCAAACCCACAGAATACACACCAAGAGTGAGCCCTAATGTAGTTTTATATTCTGGATGATACTGACATGTCCATGGGGGTTCACAGCACACCCACTCTATTGGAGAATTTCAGAGAGGGGAGGCTGTGCATGTATGGGGCAGGGAGTATATGGGAATTGTCTATAATTTCTACTCAATTTTGAACCTAAAACTCCAAAAAATAAAACCCACTTGAAGAAAAATATACTTTATCCATTCCTATGGTTTGAGGTTAGCCCAGGCAAAAACTGGTGAAATCCTATTTCTATTTGTCCCCCTTATCTTTGGTGCTCAGGGCCTTATGCATGCCTGGGAAAAATAAGCTAGGTGAGGTGGTACAGGCCTGAAATCCCAGGCTTGAGTAGCAGAGGCAGGAGAATTTAGTCTGAGGTCACCCTGAGGAAAAACACAAGACCCTAGTTGAAAAGCAAACTAAAAGCAAAGAGGACAGAGTTGGACTCAAGTGGGAGAGCATCTGGCTAACCAGTGCAAGACCTTGAGTTCAACCCTCAATACTGCCAAGAAAAAGAAAATTACAAATATCAAAAGTAAACATGGGTGCAATGGTTCAAGCTACTTGGAAGAAGATCAGGAATTGCAGTTCAAAGCCAGCCTGGTCATAAAATTTATGAAACTCGAACTTACTCAACTGCCTGACACATCCCAGCAATAGGAAAAAGTAGGAAGGTTGAAGCACAGACATAAAAACAAAGAGGTTACCTTAGAAATAACCAATACAAAAAGGAGCTGGAGGAGCTCAAGTGGTCATTCACCTGCCTTGCAATAGCAAGGCCTTGAGTTCAAACCCCAGTACTACTCAAACAAAGTGTTCCACAATAGGTGAGAGGCTAAATGTAGTACTCCATAGCTAATAAAAAGAAGGAGCAGGACTTTAGGTGTCAACACTAGATAACTGAAATTCTGCAAAGAAAGTGAGTGCAGAAGATGAAGCTTAATTAAGACTCCATCACTGAAAAACTTTAATGTCCATGTGCAGACACTTCTCTTTTTCTTTAAAGGCCCTGAACATTATATACCAAATTGTTAAAGGCAAGGCAGGAGGGATTGGTTAAAGGGAAATTCAATTTCCTTGCATATTTCTGTACTTAGTTTTAGTTTCCAATTTTGGTCTTCCCATCATGCAATTGGTGCTGGAAATCATACCCAGTGACTTATGCATACCTAGAAAGTGCTCTACCATTGACTCATAGCCCCAGCCCTGCCTTTGTTTTTTATAAGCACATGGTACTTTTCTAAATCCAAAATAAAGCCAGGTGCCAGGGGCTCAAGCCTATAATCCTAGCTACCCAGGAGGCTGAGCTCTGTGGATCATGGTTAGAAGCCAGCCCAGACAGGAAAGTCGTGAGACTTTAATCTCATATTAACCACCCAAAAGCTGGAAGTGGAGGTATAGCTCAAATGGTGAAGTGCCTACCTTTCATGAAAAAGGTAAGCGAACAGTGGCCAGGCCCTGAGTTCAAGTCTCAGTAGCAGAACAAAAAACTCCTGAGGTTTGAATTCAGGGCCTGGCCACTGTGCAGGAGCCTTTTTACTCAAGGCTAGCATTCTACCACTTGAAACACACCTCCACTTCTAGCTTTTTGGTGGTTAATTGGAGGTAACAGTCTCGTGGACTTTCCTGCCTGGGCTTGCTTTAAATCACAATCTTCAGATCTCGGCCTCCTGAGTTGCTAGGATTACAGCAATGAATCACTAGTACACAGTCACCACATTTTTATTTTTATTTATTTATTTTTTGTCGGTCATGGGCCTTGAACTCTGGGCCTGAACGCTATCCCTCAGCTCTTCAGCTCAAGGCAAGTGCTCTACCACTTGAGCTACAGAGCCACTTCCGGTTTTCTGGTGGTTTATTGGAGATAGGAATTTCATGAACTTTCCTGCGCCGGCTGGCTTTGAACCGAGATCTTCAGATCTCAGCCCCCTGAGTAGATAGGATGATAGGCGTGAACCACCGGCGCCCTGTTCACACACATTTTTAGAATAGCACTTACCACTTTTACAGCACCCTCAAGAACTGAAGAAAGGAGACTCATCAGTAGAAAACTCACCCAGCAGTGGTCCCCTGGGAAGGACCTTCGACAGACTATGCAGGTAGCTGAGGCAAAAGTCCCATGAGCTTCCACCAGCTTTCCAGCTGGGATGCCAGACACTGAAATTGAAACCAAAGTTCAGTGTTAACAGCCTGAGATAGCTGAAGTCTGGGCTTGGCAAGCCTAAACTTTAAACAAACTGGAATGGCTAATAAACAGACTAAAATGTAACTTCTCAGCCGGGCATGGTGATCAGCATACCTCTAATACCAGCACTCAAGAGACTAAGGCAAGAGAATTATGAGTTCCAGACCAGCCTGGGCTACAAAGCAAGACTGTCTAAAAAAAACAGAAGGTGAAGAGCTGGAGACTTCTTAAAAAGTGTGCTACTGCTGTTCAGTTCTGAAAGGCTTGGGGCAGAAACCTCCACCAGTGTCCCACCAGTGTCCCAACTACCGTGCTGGAGCGATGGCCCGGCAACTCCACCCTCCTCCAAGGCCTGCCCAGCTGCTCCTTGCGAGAAGAGAGGGCCTCGGGCCTTCTCCCAGGAAGTGTGCTCCTGGAGCAAAGCAGGTCTATTCAGATGACAGTACTTCTGCAGACTGGCAGGGCGGCTGCTGCTCACCAGTGCACCAGTACTGCACCTTGGGCAAGGCCCTGACGGCACTTCCCTCACACAAATAGCCTGGCAAGCACAGCCTGCACAACGCTACTGCAACCACAGCAATTTCACCAAGAAATTATCACAGGCTGACCTGGACAGCACTGAATATTTGGTGATTGTTCTGTGTGATAACAGTTGTCTTAAATAACTGTGGTGATCTATGTTCTAAAGTATATCTCCCAAAGATACCCACTGGTTTACAGATTGTTTCTAAATTAAATTGGGGGCAGGAGTGTGAAGGAAATGCCGAAAGAGCATAGACCAACAAGGACTGGCATGTCAGTAATGAAGAGTTATGGAGAAGACATAAGAGCCCCTTGCAACCTTCTCTTTATGTACTTGACATATTTCTTTTCTTTCTTTTTCTGTGCCAGTTCTGGGGTTTAAGCTCAGGGCTTGGGCACTTTTTTGCTCAAGTTAGTGCTCTACCACTTGAGCCACAGCTCTACTTCTGCCTCTTTTTTTTTATTAGGTTTTGTTTTTTTTTGTCGGTCATGGGGCTTGAACTCTGGGCCTGGGTGCTGTCCCTCAACTCTTCAGCTCAAGGCAAGTGCTCTACCACTTGAGCTACAGCGCCACTTCTGGTTTTCTAGTGGTTTATTGGAGATAGGAGTCTCACGGTCTTTCCTGCCGGGGCTGGCTTTGAACCGCGATTCTCAGATCTCAGCCTCCTGAGTAGCTAGGATTACACGCATGAGCCACTGGCGCCCGGCTTACTTCTGGCTTTTTGATGGCTAAATGGAGTTAAGAGTCTCACAGACTTTCCTGCCTAGGCTGGCTTCAAACTCGATCCTCAGAGCTCAGCTTTCTGAGTAGCCAGGATTACAGGCATAAACCAAGTGGCTCCACATATTTATTAAGAGACAAAAAGGAGATCATCACACTAGATTCATAAAACAATGTGAATTTTAGTTCTTCCTCAAACTCACAACCCAGTAACTTTGTGGGAATAGGGAGGCTCCTAACAATAGTCTGGAACACTTGGAGAATGCAAAGGCATATCCAGTTGGCTTGAAACAGCCCCAGGGATGAGGCCCAGCCCTACCTGAAAACAGGCATAGAATGTTCGAGGGGGGGTAGAGGGCTCACCTCTCTCAAGCCCGTCGATGTTTTGTGTATAGAGCCGCAGAAGCAGACCCTTGTCATGGAGCAGTCGGAGGAAGTAGTGAGTGACATTGGGCCTATAGTTCCCAGGGTACAGCTCCTTGGCCAAAGTAAAAAAGGGCTTGGGGTTGTGAAAGAAAAATTCAAGTTCAAAAATGGCTTCAGGGTATGGGATGTTGTACTGCTGGAGGTTGCTGTAAAGGCCGCTCCCGGGAGATCTGTGGGATAAAAGGAAGAAGTCTAACCCTTCAGAAGAGTGGAGACATAGCATCAATGCCACTGGGGGTTCAAGTGTACCTGAAATCTGGAATGCCACTGGGTGTGCTAATGCCAGCCCCAACCATGGCCACGACTCTCTGGCAGGCTCTGGCACGAATCAGCTCAGCAATATCCTGAAGGGAAAGCTTCTCCTTCTCATGATTGCCTCCACTTCCAAAGAGGCCTGAAGCACCCACAGAAAGAGATATGAATCTTCTTCCACCTGTAGCACTGACAGCAAGAGCAGAGCAGAAAAGCAGCAGACAACAATCAGTCTCAAACTAGCAAGAATGTGTATGATTCAACCCTTCCACCATTTAAAACCTTCACTTCTCCCAGGCTCCCTAAAATAACTACTTTTCTCACCACAGATAACTACTAGCAGAGTAGTCTTGAATTAGAAATCAAGATTTAGCCGGGCGCTGGTGGCTCACGCCTGTAATCCTAGCTACTCAGGAGGCTGAGATCTGAGGATCGCGGTTGAAAGGCAGCCCGGGCAGGAGAGACCGTGAGACTCCTATCTCCAATAAACCACCAGAAAACTGGAAATGGCGCTGTAGCTCAAGTGGTAGAGTGCTTGCCTTGAGCTGAAGAGCTGGGGGACAGCCCCACAACCAACAAAAAAAAAAAAAAGAAATCAAGATTTACTTGGGGGCAAAAAGACTGGTTTAATGGGGATTATATAAATTAGAATAGCATACCAAAGTTCAAGCCAGGCAAAAACCATTCCTTTATGGGGGTGGAAGAATGTTCTCATCAAAGCTCTACACCTTAATGTGGCAGGTATACAGTGTGACATTTGAAGAGTATATGGTATATAGTGACATATGACAGATATACAATGACATTCGAAGAAAATTAAAACTTTCATGCTTATGTATTATTGGGAAGAAAGCTAGGCTCTAGTGACTATTCCATAAAGAAACATCCAAGCTGCCAAGGTTAGACAGCAAGCAAGGCAGTGTGTACAGGACAGGTCAAGGATCTCCCAGGGCGGCTCTGGGATTCTTGGTTCACCTTCAGAAACCAGGAACTAACAACATTAGGAGTTTGAAGTTTATCTTCCAGAGGAAAAAAAGCACATAGCAGGGCCTTGGGATCTGTAAACTACTCAACATCTGGGAGAGTGACAGAAGAAAACCAAAAACGTAAGTAATACAGAGTCCATGGCAGCTCTACTGAGGCCTGCACAGAGAAGCTTAGGCACTACTGTTTCATGCGGCTCTCGGAAAGACCTCCTGGGTCTACTCCAGAGCTTGATTCTTGGGCCCTCTTAACATCTAATCAAGTGCAGCTCCTCCCCTTACTCTGGCAACCTGCTGTGAGGTGGGCCAAGGGCGTCTTTCTTATAACCTGAGGGCTGTGCAGCCACGGGTCCATTCTTTAATCAGATGTCCTTGATGACTTTCTTTGGCAGTGTCTCTGTCTACATTACGGAGAAGTGAAAAGTTTATGACACCCTCTTCAAATAAATGAAGTGAAAACCAAGTAGACACAATAATGGGCGACTAAGAGTATTTCCTTTGTTTGCCAGGCATGCCAGAAGATGCTAAAGGCACATCTTTAGACGTGAGGACAATTCAGTCTACATTCCAGGAGGATGATCCTAATAGTGCTTTCTTTTGCCTTTTGTGTCGGAGTTGCACACACCCATCTCCTTTACTCCACCTACCCCGGCCCTAGCCCAAGGTCTCGGTACCACTGGCACCTGAGGACTCCCTACAGTGCAGTTCTAAGCTTTCCACTAGCTCCGAGAGCCTCTGTCCACCGAGAAGGCCCAGCCCGCACCCCAGGGGCCCCTCTGAGGGCGGCTCCCGGCTCCGGGCCGCGGCCGCGCAGGTCGCGGGGTTCAGCGCCGCGCAGCACGGGGT
>NW_012267382.1:170932-188489 GCF_000151885.1 Dipodomys ordii
GTGGGTCGCAGGTCGTGGCCGCCCGGGGCCAGCGCGCCGGGGGAGCCGCTCCACCGGGAGCAGCAGGTCCCGGGGCTCCTCCGCGTGTCACGTGTCACAGTGACCTTTCCCACGGCCTGGAGCCCACACCAGTCAGCCGTGCGATTGGTGCGGTCTGCGACCAGTACTTCCGGTCCCTACTTTCCACTTCACGTGGTGCTTCTTGCTCCGGAGAGGTCTCAGAGTTTGGGTTTGTTTAGAAACAGGATGAGATTTAGACGAACCGTAAGTTACCAGCGTTTGGCCAGGCGACTCAAGCCTGTGTCCCTGTCTGGGAGGTGGAGGTCGCTGACTGCAGTTGGAGCCCCAGCAAAAAGGTTAAGAGAGTATCATGACCAAAAGCTATGTGCAGTATGTGGGCCTGTTATCTCAGCCAGAGGGGGAAAAGTAGCTGGCCCTTGTTAGCCCAACAATTTTGTGAAGCAACTTGGAGGATTGCAGCCCAGGCCTACCAGGGAACAAAGCAAACCTTACCTGGTAAATAACCAATGCAAAAAAGGGGGGGGGCTGGACTCAAGAGATAGAGCACCAGCTTAGCAAGTGGAGACCCCGAATTCAATCCCCATTACGGCCCCACCCACCAAAAAAATAAATTACTAGCATTGGGAGCTGCTCCATGAAGAGACAACTCCCATAGTATCCCTCCTACTGATCATGGGACATTTAACAGCCTTCACCCAAACATTCACATGTCTTCATAGTGTCTATCAGTTCTTAGTGTGTGACAAATGGTAGGTAACATTTGATCTGCATTATTAAATATTAGCTTTTAGTGTTTATGTGAAGAGTGTTATGTCATTGTCCTAGAGGTTTTATGTTTTAGCTCACTCCATCCTTTAGCCACAGGTGAGAAAACTGAAGTTGTTTTCTTGCCTCCCCTGAGATACTTGGCTAATAAGTAGGAGAACTTGGATTTCAATATAGTACTGCATAATTTCAGGATTGTTTCCAGTTGAAACAATCACCCTTCGAAGTCTAGAAAGATGTTTTCCATTTCATAGCTGGGAAAACTGACTTAGGATAAAGGAGCTCAAGGTAGCATGACCATTAGTAGCAGAGTCTTAGCATTCTTTACACTGTGCCCTATAAAGAATAAGGAAACTGGTTAGCATTTGTTGTTTGCTAGGACTGTCAAGGTTGAAAATATTTGTGACTTCATGTTCGTTTATGGCTCTAAAGGACATAATGTTTTTCAGGTTGTGGCATCAGCTGACACTTCAGGTGCTTGATTTTGTGCAAGACCCGTGCTTTGCCCAAGGAGATGGTCTCATTAAGGTAAATCATTTATGGTGATAAGTCAGATTATATGAATATGTTTAAGGACTTTCTAACTGCTTTGTGATGATCATAATGAGATCAAATCACTTTATGCCAGGGATTGTTGTAGGCACTTTCTATATTTGTTTTATAACTTTGGGGAACAGCTACTACTTGTAACTTTGTGGTTGTTGTTCTTTCTTTTTTCCTAGAAGCAGACCTAAGAGTTAAATGATTAACTTACCTAACAAGTCACAGAAGAGCTTTCAGAGACAGATATTGTCTCAGCTGGAATGGTGGCTCACAGCTATAATCCCAGCAACATGGGAATTATAGGTAGAGCATTATTCCTGGAGGCCAACCCAGGCAAAAAGTGGCAGACCCTATCTGAAAAATAACAACACAAAAGGGCTTAATGTGTGGTCAATTGGTAGAATGCTTACCTCACATTGACAAGGTCCAGAGTTCAAACCCCAGTATCACCCAAAGGAAAGAAAACTACAATTTTTGTTTCTATGATTCTAGACTGGAGCTGGGAATGAGACTGAGTTGTAGTTTGTGCTTAGCATTCATGCAGCCTGGTGTTTTATCCTTAGCACCACCAAAACAAAATAAACACAGTGAAATGGTATATAATCTCAGGAGACTCAGTCAAGAGGATCATAAGTTCAATGGCCTAGGCAATATAGTGAGAGTTGTCTTTTTTTTGTTTTTTTGTTTTTGTTTTTTTTGGGGGGTCCGGTCGTGGGGCCTGAACTCTGGGCCTGGGCGCTGTCCTTTAGCTCTTCAGCTCAAGGCTAGCACTCTACCACTTGAGACAGAGCGCTACTTCCGGGCTTTTTTCTTTTTGCTTATGTGGTGCTGAGGAATCAAACCCAGGGCCTCAGGCATGCAAGGCAAGCGCTCTACCACTGAGCCACAATCCCAGCCCCTGTTTTTTTGTTTTTGTTTTGGCCAGGTACTGGTGGCACATTCCTGTAATTCTAGCTATTCAAGAGGCTGAGATCTGAGGAGCATGATTTGAAGCCAGCCCAGGCTGGAAAGTCCAGAAGACTCTTGAGTGGTAGAGCACTAGCCTTAAGCATAAAAGCTTATGGACAATGCCCAAGCCCTGACTTCAAGTCCTAGGACTAGCACCACAAGAAAAGGCCAGGTGCTGGTGTCTCATGCCTGTACTCTTAGGAGGTTGAGATCTGAGTTCAAAGCCAGCTCAGGTAGGAAAATCTGTTAGACTCTTACATCTAATAAATTACCCCCCCCCCCAAAAAAAAAAGCTGGAGGTGGAGCTGTGGCTCAAGTAGTAGAGTGCTAGCCTTGAGTAGAAAAGCTCAGGGAAGTCTGTAATCCTAGTTACTCAGGAGGCTGAGATCTGAGGATTGAGGTTCAAAGCCATCCCAGGCAGGAAAGTCTGTGAGACTCTTATCTCCAATAAACTGGAAGTGGCGCTATGGCTCAAGCAGTAGAACGCTCTCTTGAGCTGAAGAGCGCAGGGTCAGTGCCCAAGCCCAGATTTCAAGCCCCACAACCGACAAAAAAAAAGCTCAGGGAAGCCGGGCACTGGTGGTTCATGCCTGTAATCCTAGCTACTCAGGAGGCTGAGATTGAGGATCGAGGTTCAAAGCCAGCCCGGGCAGAAGAGACCATGAGACTCCTATCTCCAATAAACCACCAGAAAACCGAAAGTGGCGCTGTAGCTCAAGTGGTAGAGCGCTTACCTTGAGCTGAAGAGCGCCCAGGCCCAGCGTTCAAGCCCCACGGCCAACCAAAAAAAAAAAAAGCTCAGGGACTGTGGCCAAGGCCCTGAATTAAAGTCCCAGGGCTGCACACACACACACAAAGAAGAGAATAGATAGATATAGATGAATGAAATAAAATTCTAGCTTAAAGTATTACCTTATAACATGTCTAGGTATCTTTTATTATTTACACATTTTTTCAGTGTCATGTAGGCCAGGGTAGTCTAGAACTTCCATCCTCTTCTATCTTAAGCTTCTTAAGAACTGAGATTATAATCCCGAACCACTTTGGTTTTTTGTTGCTGTTGTATTTTACTTCAGGGAAACTGTTCCAAAAGAATAGAAAGTTCAAGATAGTGGATGATACAAAGAAAGATTTTAGATAATTCTCACTCCCCTTCTTTACCACTCTGCTTGTGGAAATACTTCTGACCTTAGTAATGTAGAAACAATATTTGTTCACTTGAGAGCAATAGGATTGAAGGGGCAACAGCATAATATGCTGCTTTTGTAATAGATTACTTTGAGGATTTGTCAGCCGGAAAGGGGAAAAAACTTTCTAGCCTGAGTCCCCTGAAAGAATTCAGAAGCCTCTTGAGATCTTCTCGGGCATCTTTCTCTGATTTTGAATGAATCAGATTTCTATTGATAGCGCACCTATAATTGTAACGTGAGTTATTTTTTCTGAATACATTATTTTGTTTATATTGTTTATTTGTGTGTGAGTGTGTGTGCCAGTCCTGGGTCTTGAACTCAAGGTTTTATGCTTTCTCTTGGCTTTTTTGCTCAAAGCTAGTGCTCTAGCAGTTGAACCATGCCTCCACTTCTGGTTAGTTGGAGAGGAGAGTCTCAGAGACTTTGAGATTCAAAACCTGAGCTGGCTTTGAACCGCAGTCCTCAGATCTCAGCCTCCTAAGTAGCTAGGATTATAGATATGAGCCACCAGCACTTAATGCATTATATAGCACATACTGAAGCTTACCACTTTGCCACGCCACCTCCTAAAGCTGAAAACTTTTTTTGTGTTTTTTTTAAAAAATATTATTACTATTATTATTTGACTGTTGTGGGGCCTGAACTCTGGGCCTGGGCACTGTCCCTCAGCTCTTCAGCTCAAGGCTAGCGCTCTACCACTTGAATCACAGCACCACTTCCACAGCACCGCTTCCAGCTTTTTCTGCTTATGTGGTGCTCAGGAATCGAACCCTCATGCATGCAAGACAAGCACTCTACCACTGAGCCACGTTCCCAGCCCCTTTTTATGGTTTATATCCATCAATTTGCCACTCTACTACTCAAAATAACTTGCAATTGTCTGTAAGCATATTTTTGCTGACCATTGGAAAAATGATAAATAAAAAAGTATGAATAGTTCTCCAAGGTTCTACATCCTATAGTGAAATATAGTTCATTGTTATCCTTTGCAGTCTTAACCTTTGAATTGTTTATATATGGCAAAGTGTTCACTCAGCTCTTGTAGTAATATGACACTCAGCAGATTTGAGTTCACTTTTTCATAGATATATAAACTTTGAAAGTTGTTAAGACCAAGTTCACATAGTGTAAAATGAATGGTATTCATTAATACAGTCACTAGAAGTAATTTTTAGTTTCTGTTTTTTGTTTATGTACTCCATCAATTTAAAAAAAAAATCAGCAAACTTTTTGAGGAATAATCCCCCTGTTGGGAGGATGATTATATTTATTTAGATGATTGTATGCTAGATGTAAATAACTAACTGACACAGCAACATTTCCATCTTGCTGCTTTGTATTCTAGAGAACTATCATGCTCGTTTCAAAATTGAAGTTATCTGGAGGTTTCTTCTCTTTACCCACCATGAACACTCCCTTTCCCCAGCTAACCTAGTTGTGACCTCAGAAGTTCATTGTCAACCTGCCTTCCCTGTGCCCAGCCCACATCTGATCATATCTGGTCCAACTTATTAGCATGTCTTTGTATCCTCAACAATGCTCTGTTCCACTGTCTTTCAGTCTTCTTCTTCCAGTGGTCTCAGTGTTCTCTTGTGTTTTTCTCTGTCCCTAGTTTTATTTTCCTAGTTCAGCCCGGCCTAGAGAAGAATCTAATCTCCAGTGTCTTCTACCTTGTCCTTCAGAATCAGTGCAATCTGTTCATGTCTGCCATCTCCTCAGCTACTTTGTATATGATGGGCATTTTGATTTACACCTGGTAATACTGATGCAGCTTCTTTAACTAAAAATAGTGGTTTTGACATCTGATTTTGCAGAATGAAAGACATCCTGTACTTACTCTTCTGTTTTGGTTTCACAGCTTTATGAAAATTTCATTAGTGAATTTGAACACAGGTAAAAACCTTTTATTAGTTATTTACTTTGAAAATAAATATGTTGATATTTTTTGACACTCAAAAGCTGGTGGTTTTTATTTCAGGGTGAACCCTTTGTCCCTGGTAGAAATTATTCTTCACGTGGTTAGACAAATGACCGGTAAGCCTCATTTTGTTTCATAGTAGAACAGATCGAATGGTAGTTAAAGTGATCTTGAAATAGGCTTTTAACTGAATGGAAATGTAATTTAATAGACAGTATCAGATTGGCTGGGAGGAGTGCACACTTTGAATCCTTGTACTCTGGAAGCTAAGGCAGGTGAATCACAAGTGCAAATATAGCCTAGGCTATGTAGTAAAAAAACTTGTCTTTAAAAAAAAAAAGCCAGTCACTGGTGGCTCACACCTGTAATCTGAGGGTTCTGGTTCGAAGCTGAGGATTGTGGTTTGAAGCCAGCCCAGGCAGAAAAATCTGTGAGATTTATCTCCTTATTTCCAATTAAACACACACACACAAAACAAGCGGAGCTGTAGTTCAAGTGGTAGAGTAGTAAAGAGCAAAAAAGCTCAGGGACAACACTCAAGCTCTGAATTCAAGCCCCAGGACCAGCACCAAAAAACCCCACTGGCACATACTTGTAATCTCAACTACTACATTGGGTAGTTGGATTTAGAAGATCATGGTTCCAGCAAAAATTAAATGAGATAGGGTTTATCTCAACAAGCCTAGGCTAAGGGCCAAGACCTTACCTGAAAAATAACTAAAGCAGTAAGGGCTGGAGGTTGGCTCAAGTGGTAGAGCACGTGCCTGACAATCACAAAGCCCTGAGCTCAATCCCCATACTGCCAAGGAAAGAGAAAGAAAAAAACATTAGATTGAGTTAAGTTTTTATTACACCTTCTGATCTAACCTTGCAAGGTCTTGGCTAGTAGAAACTCGGCTGCTGGTAAGCCTGACTTTGTTCTTCTTTCTCTTCTAGATCCTAATGTGGCTCTTACTTTTCTGGAAAAGACTCGTGAGAAGGTGAATGTAAAGTTTTAACAGCACCTGTGGGAATATATGAGATTTGAATGTTCCTCTTTAGAAGCCTTAAATCTCCTGGCATGAAAGTGAGATCAGTGACTGAGTAGTGGCTCACTTTGTGAATTTGCTGCCCACATTCTGAGTTTCTCTTGTTTTTGATATTGTTAGGTAAAAAGTAGCGATGAGGCAGTGATCCTATGTAAAACAGCAATTGGAGCCTTAAAATTAAACATTGGGGACTTACAGGCTACAAAGGTAAGGTCACCATAATACCTGTTTATCTGTGGTTTAAAACTGGGAATGGGGGGGAACCAAAAAAAAAAAAACTTCCCTTCTCTTTAACTGTTAACTCAAAATAGTTTTGAGTTATAGAAAAAGTGCAAAATAGCAAACACTCATATTTCTTTTTTTTTTCCCTTCTTTGTTCTGCTGATAGGTCTTTGAATTCTGTGCTTGGGTGCTCTCCCTTAGCTTTTTTGCTCAAGGCTGGTGCTCTACTATTTGAGCCATAGCTTCACTTCTGGCTTTTTGGTGGTTAATTGTAGATAAGAGTCTCAGACTTTTGTGCTAAGGCTAGCTTTGCACTCTAATCCTCAGATCTCAACCTCCTGAGAATCTAGGATTACAGGCATGAACAACCTGCACTGAGTTAATCCAGATTCCCCAGTGATTACATTTTGCCACTTTTGCCTAATTGTGTGTGTGCATGCGTGTGTGTGTGATTTTCTTTCTCAAAATCATTTCATAGTGAGTTGTTCATATGCAGCCTGCTATCCTTAAAACAAAAGAACACTGCCTGTGTGACCACGGCTTTCCATTCTGTCAGATCTCCACTTCACCTTGGCTAGGTGACATTCCTGGGCTCTGGCTGGCCAGGTGCCGCCTCCTCACTACTGGCAGGTCATGTGCTCCTCCATCTTCTTTCTGCCTCAGAAACTCTTGTTGAAGTTTCCTGTCTTGCCGTTCTTTTATCTTTGTTCAGTGTGGGGGACAAATGTGGATTACGGTTAGCAGTGAGACCAAAGTATATAGTTAGTCCTTGGGTGGTAAAGGGGAGGAGGCTGGGGTGGGGCTAGTCCTGAGACTTGAACTCAGGGCCTGGGCATTGTCCCTGATGAGCTTTTTAGCACTACCACTTGAGCCACAGTTCCACTTTGGGTTCTTTGGTGCTTGATTCGAGAAAAGTCTTAACAGACTTTCTTGCCCAGGCTGGCTTTGAACCTTGATCCTCAGATCTCAGCCTCCTGAGTCACTAGGATTATAGATGCCTGGCTAGTCATCTATTTTGTTTAACCAGAGACTGCATGTATTTTGTTTTGTCTGGTTTTGATTTTGGTAACCATGATATTAATGAAAATAGGTTGGGGGGGTAAGGGTTGGAAGTTCTCCTTGCCTTTTAATTATTGCAAGGATCTTGTGCAGACACATGGCCACTGTGAGACAGTAAGGAATTCTGTAACTGGCCATCCTTGAGTTCCAACCAGGTCAGGAGCAGAGCAGCATATGCAGTAAGCACACTGTGCTCCCAACCCTGTTCCTCCTCAGTGGGGCCTCAGTGCATACTTCCTTGTCCAGGCAGATGTGTACAACTCTTAGTCTCTACTCCTCAGGTTTTAGGGCCATCATGTATAGATATAGGCAACTTTTACCCAAGTTTTCTTTTACCGCGTATTGTTTCACGACTTACAAATGTGGTGAATATATAAGCTGGGTGGGATATAAGTTGCTTCTACACGTAATTTATTACCATCTCTGTGCCTAGTGTATTGTGTATGTGAGCAGTCTCCCATGTGTGTTTCTGGAGAAGAATTGAGTATGAGGTGTGTGAGCCCCCAGACTCCTGATGCTTCCTGCCTTTGTCTCTTGATATTTTTATGTCATTGAACTCTTGCAAATTTACTAGATGTTAAGTTTTCTAGTGTCGCGTTTATCAGTGCCTCACTTTGCAGTATATGCTTTTTGTTTTTGTTACTTTTTAAATCTTTAAATTGGAGGACGATTACACTTCCTGTGTGTAGGAGACAATTGAAGATGTGGAAGAGATGCTCAGCAGCCTCCCCGGAGTGACGTCCGTTCATAGTCGTTTCTATGACCTATCCAGTAAATACTACCAAACAATTGGGAACCATGCATCCTACTACAAGGACGCTCTGCGGTTTCTGGGCTGCGTTGACATCAAGGATCTACCAGGTAACAGAGCCTTTTCAGTTCATGTCACACAGGCATATTGCTGAGCACAGCAGTTATGAGGTGCTGGACGAAGTAGGTTCAGCTTCATTCAGGTGGGTTCATCCTCTGAAGTAAAGTAGAAAGATTCTATAGCTCTGGTTTATATCTTATTGGTCTCCAGCACTTAATGTGTATGACAGCAAGGCTAAGTCCTACTAATACCCTTCATCTTCTCCAGGTCCATACTGTTACCTAAGTCAGAGGTCTTACAGGAAGTATAGTATGTGATACAAGGACCTTCTGATCTGCAAGATGGAGGTCCCTGAAATTCCCTAGAGCTGAGGGCTTCTGAAAACCAAGCTCTGGGTTAGAGTCTTTCAAGGATCTGACAAGTAGAAAGAAAGTTGACCAGAGCTTTGGGAAAGAAAGAAAAGTATGCATTTGCATAAAAATTTCAGCATAAGCTGGGTACTGGTAGCTCATGCCGTAATCTTAGAATCACAGTTCAAAGCCAGCCAGGACAGGAAAGTCTGAGCTTTTTGTTTTGGAGGCGGGGGTCAGTTCTGGGGTTCAAACTCTGGGTCTGGGCACTGTCTCTGAGCTCTCCAGCTCAAGGCAAGTGCTCTACCACTGAGCCAGAGTGCCACTTCAGTTTTCAGGTGGTAAATTGGAGATAGGCATCTCACAGACTTTCCTGCCTAGGCTGGCTTTGATCTGTGATCCTCAGATAGCAGCACCCTGAGTAGCTAGGATTATAAGCATGAGCCACAGGTACCAAGCTGTGAGAATGTTATCTCCACTAAAACTACCTAAAAAGCCAAAAGGGAAGCTGTGGCTCAAGAGGTAGTATCAGCCTTGAGCAAAAGAAGCTCAAAGAAAGCACCCAGGCCCTGAGTTCAAGTCTCCTCCCCACCCCTCTCCCCACCCCCCAAAAAAACCAAAACAACAGTATAGTGTAGATAGACCTCAAAATATGCTGGTGAAGCTAAGGGATCGGAAACTCTAAAAAATGCTGGTGCAGCTTTGCAGAAAAGCAACTACTGCAGCCCAGAGAATAAAGGGCTTGATGTCAAGGGAGCAGGAAGCTCGCTTGTTCTAGTTTTAAGAAGTGCAGACTTAGGTGACATTCAGACAGCTGAGTGGCAGTTTTACTTCCCATGGCAGGACCAGGACGGTTCTAAGGAGCCCATTACTCTGGAAAGAACAAACTGAATGTTGAACAAATTCACATGCATTTTGGAAACAATTAGTGATCTGATTGCTCCATCCATAGCATTCATTTCTATGTGATTCCTGTTGTAACTCAGATTGGCTCAACACTTTAAGAAGCTGCTGCCAAGACTGTGTTCTCTTACTTGTGTTGTGTTTTGTTACTTTGTTTGGCTTTTCAAGGCCAAACAAGACTTGGATATGATTGGTATATTCTTGTCTCAGTGTCAGAGCAGCAGGAGAGAGCCTTCACACTGGGGCTCGCCGGACTCCTCGGCGAGGGAGTTTTTAACTTTGGAGAACTTGTAAGTTGACCTGTATAGATTCCTTGATGGAGCAGGGGAGAGGGAGGCTGCCTTCTGCCTGCTGATGTCCTCTCCACAGCTCATGCACCCTGTACTGGAGTCTCTGAGAAGCACTGACCGGCAGTGGCTGATTGATACCCTTTATGCCTTCAACAGCGGCGCTGTAGACAGATTCCAGACACTTAAGACTGCCTGGGGTCAGCAGGTAGGTCCCGTGTGCCACTGGCTACACGTGTCCACTCACCAAACAAGTACTCACCTGGCCTTTGCTCTACACGTGCCTAGCGCCCAGGAGGCCTTGGCACAGAGGGGGCAGTAGCACACCAGGCCTTATTCATAGAATAAGGCAGCAGATGGTCAGTGATGCTTAACCCTAAAGAAAGAGTAGAAGGTGTATAAAAGAGCAGTACGTACATACACCTTCATCTGTACGGAAGGTGCAGATAAAAAGGTGTCAACCTCCTGAGGGAAGAACTGGCCTGGGCGTTAGAAGAACAGAATCAGCACCTTCGTCAGAGCTGGATCAAAGGATGTTACCCACCCTCCGGGGAAACGTGAAATAGTAAGGGAAAAGCAAATGCTTAGTATGCTTGCTAAACTGAGTAAGCATGTGTGTGCAGCAACATAAGCAGGCAGTCACTTAGTGTGAGAAAGAGTGGGGAAAATGCAAGGAGAGGGAGTCATTCTCCAGGAATACAGGGTGGGGGGCACACAGGAGCATGGTGGTGGGAGGAGTTAAAAGAGGTGCTTAGTGATAAGTCAAGCCTTTTTTAGTGAAACTAGTAGCAAAATTGCTGGAATGTTAACTGTAGTAGGAATTGTGGTTGTGTTGATTATGTATTTTCCTGAAACTTCCACTTTCTTAAAGCTTAAACTTGCAAAGTTCATATATAATGGAGCAGGATGGGTATGAACGTAGGATCCCAGAGGAGGCAAGAAGTACTAGACTTAGTCGGCCTTAACTGAGTCTGTGTACTGGCATCTGTGCAGAAATGTGCGCTCAGAGAGTGGGCACAGTGACCCATACCTGTAGTCCCAGCTGCAGTCAGACAATCGCTTGAGCCTTGCACTTGGAAACTGGCTTGAGCAACATTAGAAGACCTTGTCAAAAAAAAAAAAAAAAAAAGCTGGGTACAGTAGCTCACACCTGTAATCCCAACTACTTGGGAAGTAAAGATAGTAAGATCAGGCCTTGAGGTTAGTCCAGGGAAAAAAGCTAGCAAGATTCCATCTTCATGAGCCAGCTTTCGTGTTACCTTCCTCCAGCTGTACAGAAAACACTGCTGTCTGGGTGAGTGGATGTGTCAATATGTCCATCCCTGATGTCCCCCTACCTGAAAAGTAAAGAAAGCAGAAGGCTAGGAGCATGATATAGGCGGTAGACAACCTGTCTACCAAACATAAGGCTAAATTCAAACCTCAGTAGCCACCCACCCCCCCAGAGAGGGGTGGGGGGGACCACACCAATTGGCTAGCCATAGCAGTTTATAAAGGGAGAATAAGATCAGAGGTTCGTTATACCAATGACTATGCTGGAAGCTCCTGCTGAGGAGAGTAAGGTTTCATTATCATTTCTTGTTTTTTATCTTGAGATGGAATCTCACTGTATTTCCCGGGCTGACTTGTGGGCCAGGAGATCCTCCCACCTCAGTCTCCCAAGTGCTAGGGTTGTAGGTGCAAACCACTCTGTGTGCTGCTGTGTGGTATCAGTGTTGCATTAAGTCATCAACTGCGATTAGTTTAATTCTGTGTTCACCAAATAACTTGCTGGTCTGTTAATATGCAGGCCTCACAAAAGAGTGCTAGTTCATATTAGAACATGATTTTCCATTATAAACCAGACACTTGTTACTTGATTCAGCACTTGTCACTTGATTCAGGACTCAGGGGCTCCTCAGAGGAGTTCTTCTGCACCATGCTGATGGATAGCAACGCCACTGGGAGCCTCCAGGAACACAGGACAAGTCCTTTCCTGGAGGTGCCTATGCCAAGAGAGGCTGGGGGTACCTGGCAGTGTTTGTGATACCATTACTAATCTTGTCTCACAGAGTCCTTGTTGGTAGAAACAGCTCATAAAAGTCTTTCATTTCCTGCATAAAAGGAAGTTAGTATATTATTTGTCAATGAACTTTATCAACCCACAGTATAATATTTTGGGTTTGCCCAGTTTCTTTTTGTTGAATGCACCATAATAAAGCCTAGGTTAAGCCCAACACTGATGGCTCGTGTCTGTAATCCTAGCTGCTCAGGAGTCTGAAATACAGGATGAGGACTGCAATTCAAAGCTAGCCAGGGCAGGAAAGTCTGTGAGACTCCTGTATCCATTAAACTATCCAAACAGCCAGAAGTGGAGCTGTGGCTCAAGTGGTAGAGTGCTATCCTTGAGCAAAGGAAACTCAGAGACAGCCCAGGCCCTGAGTTCAAGCCACAGGACCAGCACAAAACAAAAACAAAAAACACCTAGGTTAAGTAATTGATCAGCTGAAACATGAAAGACGTCTCTGTCTTTTTGCAGCCTGATTTAGCAGCCAATGAAGCCCAGCTTCTGAGGAAGATCCAGTTGCTGTGCCTGATGGAGGTAAGAAGCACCCGGAAGCAGTCTGTCCATGCATCGGGGCTGCCATCAGGCTGCTGGACCCTGAGGGCCCCTCCCACCTTTCCTGAGTTTCTTTATAGTGAAATACATGGCTGCAGTATGTGGGATACTAACAAGGGGGTTCTCCATTTTCAGAGTAGGCTTTGACCAAAAAATCCTGACCAATCAGTTCTCCGACCATTCTTATTTGGAAAAATTGTTTTAAATAACATTTTTTTCAGATGACTTTCACACGGCCTGCCAATCACCGACAGCTTACTTTTGAAGAAATTGCCAAAAGTGCTAAAATCACAGTGAATGAGGTACAGTTCTTGGCCTGGGGTACTGAAGAGCTCAGGCAGCTGAATGTGTGTCTTCCAGGCAGAGCACTGTGCCCCTGCCCGTTCCCCCACCCCACCCTGCCAGCAGAAGCAGTATTGTCTGCACCCAGAGTGTCTCACACAAGTCCTCCAACAGGTGGAGTTGCTGGTGATGAAGGCGCTCTCAGTGGGACTGGTGAGAGGCAGCATAGATGAGGTGGACAAGCGGGTGCACATGACCTGGGTGCAGCCCCGCGTGCTGGACCTGCAGCAGGTGAGGTGACTGAGGCTGCCCACCTTCCCAGAGCCAGGCCGCACCGGTGCGGTCACACGCCACTTCCTGTGGACACGTGACACCTGGCAGGGAGTCACTGCTCAACAGGAGGGTTAGAGATGGGATTACCGCGATAGGAAGTCAGCTTCACGTACCTAGGGTTTGAGCACTGCATTTAGAAGCTTAGAGTGACAACATGCTGGTTATAATCTCAAAATTGGTACTCAAATCAAATGTGTTCCTGGTTTTGTGATTTGAGCTCAAATCCTTCTTACTCGCATTGCTGGAATTTAATCCTGCAGATTTCCTCTATTCTCACCTGTTTTCTTTAATAATGTCCTTGTGATAAGAATTAACAGGGGTGATCATATCACACACACACCCCTACCCCCAGCTCTGATATTCTTACCACTGCCCCGGGAGTGATCTGGAGACAAAACATGGTCCTGTGTTGCCTGTGACTTACGCATGTCCTGACACACTGGTCCTGATTTGCCTTCAGATCACAGGAATGAAGGACCGACTGGAGCTGTGGTGCACTGATGTGAAGAGCATGGAGATGCTGGTAGAGCACCAGGCTCAGGACATCCTTACCTAGAGCCGCTGTGCTCCAGCCCAGCCTCACCCAAGGAGGCATTTCCTGGCCCAGGAAACTGGCAGCAGAGATGATTACCTGTGTTCAGTTGGGCTGGGGGTTGGGGTCCTGCTCGCCCTCTGGAAAAGCAGCCTGGGTGGTGAAAGGGTCCTTCAGGCCTCAGATGATGAGGAGGAGATTGAAAGTGGAATCCGTAGTTCCACCCATGTCCACCTGCTGGATCTTTACCTGTGCAGTTCAGAAATGTTCTGACAATAAACGCCTTTGCTTTGTCCTGTTTACGGTTCTTAGCTCTCAGGCTTCGCCTATACCTAAAGATAGCCTGCCCTAGAACTTGGGGGCCAGGGCCTTCGCTCTACCTCCTCACTTTCCACTGCACACAGGATTGGGGCAGAGGCTTGTGCTCAGTCACCTAAGGAGCAAGTCCTGTCCTTATTGTCAGATGCCATAGTGACCTTTCTCCTTCCGCCCCCTCTGCCTTCAGGGATCCATGCATTCACACCCGTGTCACCTTTGCCTCCTCTAAAGCAGGGCACCCCGACCTGAGCAAGGGTTGGGTGAGAGTCCGCGTGAAGGCGGGGAAGGGTTAATGTGACCTCGGGGCTGTGCACGGTATGGCTCCAGTGCCTTCATGCTGAGAGCTTTTCCTGCAGCTCTCCAAGTGAGGTAAGACCCACCTGCAGGGATCGGGAAGCTGACGAAGGTCACCATCCCAGCAGCCCGTTCCTGACAGAAAAGCACACGTGAGTCACAGGGCCATGGGAAGCTTCCAGCCTGACTACCAGAGGAAGTCTGACTGCCCCAGTCCACAGGGACCCGCAGTGTGGAGCTCAGTCTCAGGCAGAAGCAGCCTCCACAGCTAGGTGGCGCTGCCCCTGCCTCCTGGCAAGGGCCAGCCGTCATCTCCATCTGCCTTCCGCTTGTCAGCGGTGTTAGCAGGTTGGCAGCCTCTGTCCCTGCAGGAGGACTAGCCTTGGGCTCCTGCCAGCACACCGTGTGCATTCACTTCCCGGCTGTGGCTGTATGCTGGGGTGCAGTGCAGAATGGCTGAGCCACTGAGAGTTAACTGCGGCGGACAAGGCCCGACTCCCTGTGCTGCATGACTGAGTATGGTGTGCAGAGGTGACCCCACTCGGAGCTTGGTGTTCTTGGTTCTGAACTTGGGGGACCAGACTCAGAACCAGGCCAACATCCGCAGTTCCCGCCTGAAAAGGGCCAGCTAGAGATTAGCCCTTCCTGTTTAATCCCTAGAATTTGAGAACAAATTTGGCCTAGAACAGGAACCTTCGTCTGAATTCATGCTTAGCTATGTCATCATGAGCAAATGACCTGGATTTTGTTTTATTGGTAATTAAGCACACTCCTGAGCTCCACCAGCATAGTTACTATTTGCGTCTTCGCTCTGCACCTGCACCCTGATCCACCTGAGTATCTCGGCTGGTTGTGCCCAGATACCAGAGACCTGAGAAGGGAGAGTCCAGCTCTGCATTTTAGGACCCCTTGAGTTACCTGGTCTTCCGGCAATGGCATCTGGGCCCCTCCTGGCATTTCATGCACCGCCAGCCACAGCACTGACCTCTAACACCAAGGTCACCTCTCCTTTACCACCCAAGAAATGGGCCCAGTCCTCAAGATGGCCCACGGCTGCCTTGGGGGACACCATGGGATCGGGGGGGGTTCTGGCTCGTTTGGTGCAGACATGGACCTTGGAAACCACCTGGCCCCTGAGGGGTTTGGAGTCACTGCAGGGTAGGGAACAACCTTAGCAAGGTTCTGTAGGGTACCTCCCTGCGTTCCAGCCAGGTGGCCGGAAGCTACAGCCGTCCCTTCTGGTCACAGGACTTGGCAGAAAGGACACCTGCTGGGGAGAGCATGGCCTGGCATGTGGCCTTGCAATGACTGAGGGGCTTGAGGCAGCTCTGGAAAGGGTGTTCACTCCACAGTGAAGCGGACCGGAGGGAGGTGGGCTTGAACTGCAAGAGGAGAAAGGCGGCAAGATTGAAAATAAACCTTGAAGTGCCGGCCATACGACTGTACAACCAGAGCTGCTTCCTCTCCAGCTCGGGAGGGCTGGCCCAGCTGCAGCCTTCCCTTCTCAGATGACGCCCTCACCACCAGCTGTTCCAGAAGCCTGCTCAGAACACCGTACGGTCCTCCCAGCGACACCCTCCTTCCCCAGTGGGCTTCCAGTCGCGCTGCAGAACTCAGCAGATACTTCCTGAGGCCCAAATTCCAGGCACCTCATGTTAGCTCTGGGAAATCAACACAAGATTCATTACATTGTAGCCATTGGAAAACACTTCAGACATCTTCAGAGGTACACCTCATTGCCCAGGTTCAAACAGAAGAGGAGACAGTGTGAAGTATGAAATCGCTACAGCAGTCTCAATGGCTGGGAAGGTGGCTCAGTGGTAGAGCGCTCGCCTTGCACACACGAGGCCCCAGGTTTGATTCCTCAGCACCACATACACAGAAAAAACCACAGTGGCGCTGTGGCTCAAGTGATAGAGCACTAGTCTTGAGCTGAAGAGCTGAGGAACAGTGCCTGGGCCCAGAGTTCAGGCCCCATGACTGAAAAAAAACCAGTCTCAAGTCACAGGTACAGCGCAGTTGACCATTAGTGCTCAAGTCTTTGTCTCTGGGGAGCTGGAAGATGGTCTGTAGACTTTGCTGGTTTTCTTCATGATAAGGCGTTGCCAGTTGGGGAGCAGTTTTTCTCTTGCCACAAGGTGGTTATAGTGAATTTTGTTCTTCATGGAGCCCAAGGTAATTACAAAGTAACTTCAGAAGTAAGGTTCAGAGTAAAGAGCACAGATGCAAAGTGGGACAGCCAAGTGAATTTTAGTTAATTCACAGGCCGAGCAAAAGCATCGCTTCCACTGTCTACAAACTAGGCCCTGGACCGTGGTGGCACTGTCCAGCTCGCTCTGGTACTGGCTGGGCTCTGGCATTCCCTGGACTCTAACTTTTCTGCTCTCTGGGGACTGTCTCACCCTTCTCTCCATGTAAGCCCCCAGCCCTCCTTTGGGCCTGTCTGTGCTACCTCCATTACCACCACTCCACCTCCTCCTCCTCCCCCCCGCCCCCCAACCAAGCACCATCGCCAGCCTTCATCTCCTCCACTTCATCTATCCTCTGCCTGACATCTGATGGCCCCAGGTCCCCTGCAACCTCTCCACCCACCTTCTCCCCTACCTTGTTAGGCCCTGGACCCTCCCAGCTGTCCCTTATCAGTCCTGACCTTTAGTCAGTCCTGACCTCCAGCCCCACCACATGGCAGTCTTCCCATGCCCCTTCCTTTTCCAGGCCCCAAATGTCTGGGCAGCAGCTTCCATTCTCACATTGGTCTCACCAACAGCACTATGTCAGCGCTCCTCATCCAATCCCAGATCCAATCCTTGTGGACAATCAGGTCTGATCATCAATGGATGCCTCTGCTCCATGTCCTGCAACAGGCTTCACAAACCTCCGTCCCAGAGCCCCAAGCCCAAGAGACCTGGTCTCCAGAGCCCCAAGCCCAAGAGACCTGGTCACCAGAGCCCAAGAGACCTAGTCACCAGAGCCCAAGAGACCTGGTCACCAGAGCCCCAAGAGACCTGGTCTCCAGAGCCCAAGAGACCTGGTCTCCAGAGCCCCAAGAGACCTGGTCACCAGAGCCCCAAGCCCAAGAGACCTGGTCTCCAGAGCCCCAAGCCCAAGAGACCTGGTCTCCAGAGCCCCAAGCCCAAGAGACCTGGTCTCCAGA
>NW_012267382.1:188769-193632 GCF_000151885.1 Dipodomys ordii
TCCAAGAGACCTGGTCTCCAGAGTCCAAGAGACCTGGTCTCCAGAGTCCAAGAGACCTGGTCTCCAGAGTCCAAGAGACCTGGTCTCCAGAGTCCCAAGCCCAAGAGACCTGGTCACCAGAGCCCAAAAGAACTGGTCACCAGAGCCCCAAGAGACCTGGTCTCCAGAGCCCCAAGCCCAAGAGACCTGGTCACCAGAGCCCCAAGAGACCTGGTCTCCAGAGTCCAAGAGACCTGGTCTCCAGAGTCCAAGAGACCTGGTCTCCAGAGCCCCGAGCCCAAGAGACCTAGTCACCAGAGCCCCAAGCCCAAGAGACCTGGTCACCAGAGCCCAAGAGACCTGGTCACCCCCAAGAGACCTGGTCTCCAGAGTCCAAGAGACCTGGTCTCCAGAGCCCAAGAGACCTAGTCACCAGAGCCCAAGAGACCTGGTCTCCAGAGCCCCAAATCCAAGAGACCTGGTCTCCAGAGCCCAAGAGAACTGGTCACCAGAGCCCCGAGCCCAAGAGACCTGGTCTCCAGAGCCCAGCCCAAGAGACCTGGTCACCAGAGCCCAAGAGACCTGGTCACCAGAGCCCCAAGCCCAAGAGACCTGGTCTCCAGAGCCCCAAGCCCAAGAGAACTGGTCACCAGAGCCCCAAATCCAAGAGATCTGGTCACCAGAGCCCCATGCCCAAGAGAACTGGTCACCAGACCCGTGCCTCAGGGTCCCTTCCCTTCCACGCACCTTCTAGGTAGCCTTCCCCTCCTGTTCTCCTATGTTTATTCAGGTAATTGAGCCTTGTTCAGACCCATGTCTGTACACCGTGTGCTACCCTTGCTGGAGTGAAACCCATGAGGGTGTGTTCACTAAATCTGGGGGACCTAGAGGAGGCTGGGTGAGACTGGATGGATGGATGGATGGATGGTTAGGTGGGATGGATAGGCAACAGCCAGGTATATCTAAGGGCAGGGCAGGTATACACCTGGTATATAGTGGTGTATATAGTGGTAGAGCACTAGCCTTGAGCTGAAGAGCTCAGAGACAGTGCTCAGTCCCTGAGTTCAAGCCCCACCACTGACAAAACAAAAACAATAACAAATCAGAATGACCCAAGGTACTGACATGGCAGTGACAAAAGCCACAGCCACAATGTGCTCTCCGGTTGTTTACATGCCGTGTTGATGTGGTCCAGGACCACAGCGCCACTCATACTGAGGACAATTGTGCCTTGATCAGTTTGTTTATAAATGATGAATTGATGATGAGACTAGATCCCACTATGAACTTGACCTCACTTATCTTCTTCCTGGAAACCACTTTTCCTAAGAGCAGAACTTCTTCCCAGGCCCCCTGCTTCTCCACCCCAAAGTCTTTGAGGAAGGAGGAAGGCTATCTCAATGTTATCTCTGGTAGCTCAGACTTGCCTCCCACGGTGGGGGGCTAGTTCTCAGCCCCACCTCCGTCATAATCCCTTCCACCTGAACCTTTAATTATAGCCTTGGGGTCGAGTTTAGGATAAGACTGTGCACCTGAGCCATTCATTCAGAGAAACACTCCCTGAGCAGTGGAGAGAGATAAGGCCTGCTGCCTGCCCACCCCTGAGACCTACCCGTCAAGAGGCCTCCATCTCTGTCCGAGCCCTGGGGAGTAGAAATGGCCTACTGTCCCCCCAGCCTCAGACACACGCCCAGGTCAGCCTTGGTGGGTAAAGCCCTGCAAGGCCTAGACCAGGAGGGCCACACGAGGAGGGTCCACTGCCAGGAGAGACCTTCAGTCTCCCTCACGCCCAAATGATCACATGGTCTCTGGCCTTCAGCTCCCATACTACCTCTAGGCCTTGTGGCTTCTTTGACCTTCCACAACTTTGTAGGCATAACATGGCCCTCGGCACGACCCCATTCATAAATCTCATGGGCCTCTGCGACAGAGCCTTCCCTGGTCAGCTTGCTTGCCCAAAGCAGGCATCAAAGCCTCTCCCTCCCTCCGCCTAGGCCTGGAACCTCTGCCCTCAGGTCAGCTTTTACTAATAGAAATGATGCACTAGGAGTAAGGCTCAAA
The DNA here is from genome assembly GCF_000151885.1 of Dipodomys ordii. Taxonomy (NCBI): domain Eukaryota; kingdom Metazoa; phylum Chordata; class Mammalia; order Rodentia; family Heteromyidae; genus Dipodomys; species Dipodomys ordii. The sequence continues at coordinate 190,810 of NW_012267382.1, forward strand.
TAGTAGCGGTCAGCAGTAACTAAGAACCAGAGACGACTCAGACCAGCCAGCCCTTCCTAACTTGTCCCAGCACCTGGAGAGCAGCGTGGCCCTGCTGCCGAGTCCTCCTCCAGCCAAGCACATGCAGCCTACACACACCTGTGAAGCCGTACCCTCAGGCTGGGAGCAGGGGGAGGCCCAGCAGGCTGCACACCTCCTTACAAAACTGCAAGCTCACCTCAGCGCACAGGACCCCAGCAGCCTGAGTGGACACCGTGGGTGCAGGGCACCCCCCTGTGTCCAGTCCTGGAAGTGCAGGGGTTGTGAGCAGCTCTGGTCAGCTGTGTTGAGCCCTTGCTCTGTGGAAACTGTCTACTGTGGTAGTCATTGTTGGTCTGGGCTGTGGTCAGATGTGCTCTGGTCACCTCTGCCTAGAGCTCCCTGTCTGCGTGATTTGTGAGTGAGCTCTGCCAATGCCAACCCTGAACACCTGGCTAAGTGTGTGTCAGTGCTCTCCTTCCCATGTCATATATTTTGGAAGGTAAGATCTTGGCACGCAGCCCACACCTGAGGAACGTGAGGGTGGACTATACCTCTGTGCATGAGGAATAGCTCCATTATTTGGAGTTCTTTTATGTGGGATATTTGTCTCTCTTCCCTCATAAATTGTCATTTATTTCCCTCATTGTTGCTAGTTATTCAGTGTGAACTCATTAATTGTACACTTTGGGTTGTAATCAATACTTCTTTATGTAGCTCTTCCGATTTCTCTAGCTTGGGCACTGGGAGTTCTCTCTTTCAGATCTCCACCCTTTGGAATATCCTCATAAGGGAGTATTCAAGTTTTTTATCTTTGGGTTTTCAGGGGGTTTTTTTTGGTATGCCAGTAATGCGGCTTGAACTCAGGGCCTGGGTACTTATTTGCTCATGGCTGGTGCTCTACCACTTGAGCCACAGCTCCACTTCTGTCTTTTTTGGTGGTTAATTGCAGATAAGAGTCTCAAAAACTTTTCTTCCATGCCAGCTTTGAACATTAATCCTCAGATCTCAGCCTCCTGAGTAGTTAGGAGGACATACATCGCTACCTATGCTCTGAAAATTTTATTTTGAACACCCTCTGAAAATGCTCAGATTCATCTATTTCCTGCCCAAGGCCTAGAAGCAGCCCAAGAGCCCTGGAAGGAGTGAGGCAGTAGGTGGCCACTTGACATTGTGCCAGAATCATCAGATTCAGGGTGAATGTTAGCATTCAGAACTACCACCCAGTTCACCGGTGGAACCCCAGAATGGAAAGCAGCATGCGTCCAAAAAATCCACTGTACAAAGGAAGGGGCTGGCAGACATGATGAGCTCTGTAAAACCAGAACAAAGATTCTAGTTGATAAAGTAGTTTTCCCTTCCAGGGAAGGCATATATGTGCTTATCTATCATCTGTCTACCTTCTTATCTATCTGTCATCTAGCTGCCCACTACCATCATCTATCTGTCATCTATCTAGCAATCTTTCTATTATCTATCATCTAGTCATTTTCTACCTACCCATTTGTGAAAATATATAGCCATGCATTTCAGTACTAGAACAATAACTTCATAGGAAATATGAAAGTCCAGCATCAGAGATGGCCTGTGGTTTTTCATAGGATCCTGTCTTCCTGAGCACATGGCCAGACTGCTTTTCCCTCCTGCTATCAGAGTAGCTATGTGGTAGTTGGGCCTGAGGGTACATTTGTAGCATCACTATCTGCATTTAGCAGCTTCCATGTAGTGAGCAGTATGCTAGAGCACCTGTGTGACAGAGACATGGTGGAGTCCCTTAGCCTTACAGAGAACTGGTAGCACAACTCGGTCCTGGGCAATTACGATGCAAGATGGCGGGTAGATTTATATACACCAGCATGAAAAGATGTGAAAACATATTGGCTATTAAATAAAACAAGCAAATTCAAACGCAGCATATAATATCTGTACCATGAGATAATTAGTCCTCAGTGAAAAGGAACGAAGTACCAAGACACGCAACCACATGAACAGCACTGCACTGCGCTAAGTGGAGGCAGCAGCCTTGGGGTGGCAAAGGCCCTGGGAGCCAAACCCAGCGCTGAAAGTGAAGAATGACCTCCACATTTTAAAAGGATCCTCGGCTCAACTCCAAACACAGCAGTTGATAAATAGTTACATGTTTGTAAACATACAAACTATAGAAAATAACAAACTGACAATAATAAACATATCAGAACTTACAGGAAGCCAAGAGCTGGTGGTTCATGCCAGTAATCCTAGCTGCTCAGGAGTCTGAAAGCTGGGGATCGCGGTTCAAAGCCAGCCCAGGCAGGAAAGACCGCAAGACTCTCATCTCCAATGAACCCCCAGAAAACCAGAAGTGGTGCTGTGGCTCAAGTGGTAGAGCATTGGCCTTATGAAGAGCTGAGGGACAGCGCCCAGGCCCAGAGTTCAGGCCCCACAACTGACAAATAAAAAGAATGGATACATAACTGAGTTAATAGACTTATTTAAAATTTCAAAAATTAGCATAATTTATTTCATTAATAAAGGAGACAAAATTATATGGTTATAATAAGAAAATGATAAGATGTTATCAAAATCAACATGTTTATCATTTTAAAGTAATTCTGATTCTTTCAGAATCAGAATGAAGCAAGAGTACCCACATGTGTATAAAAGGTGTGTGTGCCATTTATATGGAAACACAAAACATTCCAGACCACACTAAAGCTACCAACACGACTATGTTTATTGCAGCATTATTTACCATAGCTAAGATATGGAACCAACCCAGATGCCCCTCAGTAGATGAATGGATCAAGAAAATGTGGTATATATACA
>NW_012267382.1:199467-203122 GCF_000151885.1 Dipodomys ordii
TATCGTCCTCCTCCTCTCACCCTCAGTGTTGTCTCTATCATCCTCCTCCTCTCGCCCTCGGTGCTGTCTCCGCCATCCTCCTCCTCTCACCCTCGGTGCTGTCTCTGCTGTCCTCTTCCTCTCGCCCTTGGTGCTGTCTCCGCCATCCTCCTCCTCTCACCCTCATGTTGTCTCTATCGTCCTCCTCCTCTCACCCTCAGTGTTGTCTCTATCATCCTCCTCCTCTCACCCTCGGTGCTGTCTCCGCCATCCTCCTCCTCTCACCCTCCTTCCTCTCCCCAAGGACTGACCACCCCCTTGGACTCCAGCTTCATGTATGTATCATCTAAAGCTCCTCTTCTGACACTGTTCTTTACCTCTGCTGTTCATTTCCTTCCTTTCCGGTTGTTTTCTAAGCTTCCTAGTAGAAAATTCCACTTTTTGTTCTGTTGGTGTCAGCTCCTTCCCAATGGCCTGGATGTCTTCTCCTTTCAACTTTCCTGGCCTGGAAGAAGATGCCTGCACCCCCTCTTAGAACTGAAGCCACTTTTACCTCTTCATGGGTGTTTCCTGATACGTGCTGGGGCTTAGAAGATGCCAGGCCTCAATCAGGAGGGGAGGAGGCAGACGGCTGGGTAGCAGCGCTGGGTAGCGGAGTCCCCGGCCCAAACACTCCCATTCAAAGTCATGGGCCAAGTCCAGTGAGAAACCCAACATCCTTAGCTCACCCTTGGTCCACTTTAGGCTGTAACGAAATTATTATCTAAAATCTGGGTAGAAATTGTTCTGCCATGATCTTCTGTGACAGCAGACGACGCCCATCTCTCATTAACACACTAGACAAAGGCAAAGCCCTGGTGAACAGAAAAAACACAGTTTTGCCCCACTTTGAGAAGATTGCCTCCACGTCAGACCTCCAGCAGTGTGTGCATCACCTGGGTCTCCACATCAGAGTCCTTGACACAAGGTGCTAGGATTCACAGTGGACACACAGCAGTTCACTGAGTGAGGCTCTGTCTCACTGGTAACACTGCTAGCTTGCATTTGATGATGGTCTAGCTCCTCACAAAGCAAAAAAAAAAAATGTAGCTGAAGATCTGCCTTAAGCAAAGTTCCACAGACAAATATTTCCAGTGATTTTTTTTACCAGGAAGGAAGAGAGAGAAGAGATTTGTAAGAACCTACTTGCAGGTTCTGTGTTGAGAAGCCTACAGCTTCTGTCAGTCTTGGTCTCTTCACAAAAATCCTTTCACTCATTTTAAAAGTTTGTTGCTGAGTTTTAGGAGCTTTTTTATATAATCTAGATATTAATCTCTTATCAATATATGACTTGCAAATATTTTCCCATTCCACAACTGTCTTTCTAGTGTCTTGACAGTGTCCTTTGATGCACCAAAGGTCTCAATCCTGGTGAGACACAATTTATCTTTTCTCTTTTGTAGTTCATGCTTTGAATGTCACATTGAAGAATTTACCGTCAAACCGCAGATCACAAAAGTTTTTATTGAGTTTTATGGATTTAGCTATTGGATCTGTGTCTTTGGTCCATTTTGAGTTAATTCGAGTTGATTCATGTAGTGTGAGGCAGGAAGTTGAGCCTCATTCAGGTACAGCCTTCAATGTGTCAGTAGTCAAACTCACAACTGCCTGAGAAAGTAGGAAATGCCCATTCACAGAGGAGGCGGCCCAGGCCCACGTTGGCCAGGAGCACAGTCTGGGTCACAGGGTGGCCAGAGTGGCCAAGCCAGGAGTCCGTTCAGCTGCTCACTGAGCAGGTGCTCAAAGGGAGGAACGTGGGCCACCACGGTTTTGAGGAGGTGAAGCGTGAGCAGAGGGTGGGAGCAGTCGGCCTGACAGACCAGGTCAGTGAGCTCCCCAGAGCTGTTTGCAGAGCACCCCAGGCCGGCATGCATCCCCGGTGGGAGGGGGCCTGTCAGGAGCCCAAGGAGTGGATGAACAGGGCCCCTGGGCCTTGTGGCTATATAAAGAAGAAGAGGGTGGAGCCAGGCCAGGAAAGGGCTCCAGTGCAACAGAAGTACCCACCCCAGGGCCTGGGCAACCAGCACACCCACCCCAGCACACTCCCACCCTTACAGGGTAGCAGAGTCTCCTGAGCAGCCTCCCCCACGGAGGGCTCTGTGTGCTCTCAAGGCCATTTGCTTCGGGGGTCACCTGGCTGCTGCCCCCAGGCTTTGTCCTGGCTGTGAGAGGCACTGGCAACACTCTGAGGAGACCAGCAGGGTCACCTGACCTTGGAGTTTCAGGCCCGCCGCGAGGGAAGAGCCTACTCTTCGCCGTGGCCACGAGGGTGTCCCCGTGGGGATAATGATTAATTTCAACCTTGAAGAGGGTTCAGGGTTCTGTCCAGACCCAGCCAGGCGGAGGTGGACACGGCAGACCCCTGCCCTCTGAGGGTGGCAAGGGTTGGCTGTGGTTGTGATGCTGATAAAACTTTATGACCCTGCTCTTTCAGCTTCCAAAGTCCTCTAAAGGTTCCCCAGCCTTTTGAGCAGCTGTGGCCCGAGATGGGAGCAGAGGTCCGATGAGAACACTTGGGCTAATAATTAATCCAATTGCGGATACAGTGGCCTCCTTTGTCCTTAGTGAGGACGGGAGGGGACCCAGGGTCTTCCCCACGGAGTCACACCACAGCCCCCTCTTTTTCCTAATGGGACAAATGCACATGACACAAAACGTTCCCATTTAGCCATGTTTAAGTGCACAGTTCAAGAATATCACGCCTATTCATACGTCATGAAACCATCAACACAATCCATCTCCAGAATGTTCTCATCTCCCCAAACTAAAGTTCCTTTTTCCCTTTCCCTTCCTGCTGCCTCCACCCTACTCACTGTCTCTGGGGTCTGGCGGTTCTAAGCACCATGTGTGAGTCGAAACCAGGGTGCTTGTCCTCCTGAGTCACATGTATTCGCTCAGCCCAAGGTCCTCAAGGTCCATCCTGGTTCAAGCATGGCTTTCCTTAAAAACAAACAAACCAGTCCTGGGGCTTGAACTCAGGGTCTGGGTGCTGTTCTTGAGTTGCTTTTTGCACAGGCTAGTACCTACCACAGCTCCACTTTGGGTTGTTTGGTTGGTTGATTTTCAGTAGTTTACTGGAGATAAGTCTCACAGACTTTCATGCCCAGCCTGGCTTTGAACTTCGAGCCGCAGATCTCAGCGTCCTGTGTAGCTAGGATTACAGGCAGAACTAGCATGGCCTTTCACTCTAGGCTGCTTTTTCAGGCAGAGGTTGGGGGGCAGGACCCCTGGGGAAGGGAAGGGCAGCGTGCGCACACCCCCAGGTCACTGAGGTCTGAACAGAGGGCACTGAAGGTGCCTGGTCTGAGGACCCTGCTGCTGAGGAGAGCCTGGCCCAACCTTGGAGAGGCTGTCTGAGCATGAGGCTGTTCAGCTTTGGTGAACTCCTCTGGGAAGCCTCAGGCGTTTTAGTCCAAAATTTGGCACCAGCTGCCTCTTGAGCTGAACCTCTTCCTGGTGATGTAATATCCCCGTCCGGAGGGCACTGGACTGCTAGTAATTAAAACTGCTATAAATATCCATGTGCAAGATTTCATATAGAGGGCTGGGAAGGTGGCTCAGTGGTAGAGCACTTGCCTTGCATGCATGAGGCCCTGGGTTCGATTCCTCAGCACCACATAAGCAAAAAGAAAAAAGC
>NW_012267382.1:205388-205945 GCF_000151885.1 Dipodomys ordii
GACCAGTGCTGCTGCTGACCGTGCTGCTCCTGACCAGTGCTGCTCCTCCTGACCAGTGCTGCTCCTGACCAGTGCTGCTCCTGACCAGTGCTGCTGCTGACCAGTGCTGCTGCTCCTGACCAGTGCTGCTCCTGACCAGTGCTGCCCCTGACCAGTGCTCCTTCTGACCAGTGCTGCTCCTCCTGACCAGTGCTGCTCCTCCTGACCAGTGCTGCTCCTTCTGACCAGTGCAGCTGCTCCTGACCAGTGCTGCTGCTGACCAGTGCTGCTGCTCCTGACCAGTGCTGCTCCTGACCAGTGCTCCTCCTGACCAGTGCTGCTCCTCCTGACCAGTGCTGCTCCTGACCAGTGCTGCTGCTCCTGACCAGTGCTGCTGCTGACCAGTGCTGCTGCTTCTGACTAGTGCTGCTCCTGACCAGTGCTGCTGCTGACCAGTGCTGCTGCTGACCAGTGCTGCTCCTGACCAGTGCTGCTCCTGACCAGTGCTCCTCCTGACCAGTGCTGCTGCTTCTGACCAGTGCTGCTCCTGACCAGTGCTGCTGCTGACCAGTGCTGCT
>NW_012267382.1:218958-221348 GCF_000151885.1 Dipodomys ordii
AAAAAAAAAAACTCTCACCCTGCTTCATTTTACAGATGGGGAAATGGGACAGAGAAGTTAAGTGATTTGTCCAAGCCACACAGCTATTGGGTAGTGCCTCCAGGACTGGTTCTCAGGCACTCTGGCTTCGAATCTGTCAAAAGACAGACAGAGCACTTGTTTGTAAGAGTTTGTAGAGAAAATTAGATGTACACTGAGCAAAACAGCCATGCTTTGTGGCCGTGTCTGCACCTGGAGGAGTGAGCGGAGTGTGTGGGGTGTTGGGACTGGACTTGGAATCAACAAGGGGGCAGCGAGAGGCACCCTGGGATCTTCAAGAGAAGCTCTGGCCCAGGTGCTAGCGATGCTCACCACACTGTAGAGCACATTTGGTGTCAGGATTGTTGCTTCTGTCTCAGAATCGCTGTCAGAGGAGCCAAATCCAAGGCCAACACATCTAGAACCCCAGACGGACACCCTTCCCGCTCTGCCCAGGCGCTGTGGCATTCACTCTCCTCATGTAGACAAGACACACTGGTGCCGAGGTCAGCCTCTTGCCTCAGATGTTTGGGGCTCGTTCCCAGGACTCCAACCCCAGGGAGCCCCTCCTCAAGAGCAGCTCCTACATCTGATTGAAGCAGGGTTGAGAATTGAGCAACCTGTGGCCAGAGAGGATGGTCTAATGAGTCTGGGCACATTTCTTGTTGCTCAGTAACAACTACAACAAATGTGGAGGTCTAAGTAATGCATTGCTTCTCTCACAGTTCGGAGGCCAGAAGTCCAAATTCAGGTTCACTGGGCTGAGATCCAGGAACTGTCTCAGCTGCACTCCATCAAGAGGCTTCAAGGAAAACCTCTCCCTTGGCCTGTTCTACTGCGTCTCCAGTAGATGTTCTGCGTTTATTGGCTTGTAGCTCCTTCCTCCATCATCAAAGCCATATAACATTGCCATGTTCCAATTCTAGACTCCCTCTGCCTCCATCTTCTGGCGCTTAGAACACTTAGGGTATACTTTGGTAATCCAAGACTGTCTTCCATCTCAAGTTCCTCGATGTAGTCACAGACACAAAGTCCCTTTTGGTTTGCAAAGGGACATCCCCAGCTTCCAGGGATTCAGACCTGTTGTCTTTGGAAGTTGTTGACCAGCCCACGATAGATACAGTCACACCAACACAATGTCATGGCCCCGAGGGCCCACACCCCCATGCAGCCATGCCACACAGGAAACCAGCCCTACACTTGAGGCCTGGGTGGGGAGGTCACACACACCAGGCATGGGCAAACCTCCCCCCATCAGCCTGCTTGGGCCAGATGTGGGAAGCTGCAGAGCTCATCCTATCCCAGTTCCTCTGCATGCCCAGGTAACAGCCTTTCTTTCCCAATACTCTGCACACAATTCCTCCTTTACTCTGGTGCTTTTGTTCCCTGGAACCTTTTCCTTGCATTGGCTGCAGAATCTTGATTCTGGGGCAGCCAAGCTGGATACCACGCCCCACTGGAAGAGTGTTAATGCAAAGGGAATAACAGTAGTAGAAAGCCAAAGGTCACAAGCTCTATATTTAAAGGTAAGGGTGTGCAGGTTCCACAGAACCTGAGCTTGACCTTGGTGACTGAACTGAAGCTCAGTGCCAGCTGAGCTGGAATGGATGGGGCTGAACAACTCTACTACCAGGACTTGGCCAAGTCAGCCTGGGAAAGGTCACCTCCCTGATCCTGCCCCTTCCTCTGAGTGCCAAACCCAAGGACTGAGCCTCCATGGATGAGGCAGGGGCCTCCTGCTCCAGGTGAGTACAGCTCCCTCGGTGGTCACCACCAGTGGGCAGCATCCGTTCTGGGGGCCGCTGGTCCCACTCATTCCCTGTGGCTTTATACCCCCTTTCCTAAGCCTCACCTGTACCCCACAGGGCGTTACTGGGTCTGTTCCTAGAAGCACACCAAAGTGGGCAGTAGGCCTGTTGTAGAAAGTTCACAACTAGCCTGGGCTATCTGCTCCCTGCTGAGGAGCTGTGGTGGCTCCCAGGAGAGAGAGAGGGAGGGGGGGAGAGAGAGGGAGACAGACAGACAGACAGACAGGTAGACAAAGGCAAAAGCAGGGCCTCGGGAAGACCTCATCTGGAGCTTACCAGTCCTAGCCAGGTAACAGGGCGGAGGAGGACAGGAGGCAATGGTCAGTAAAAGCAGTGAAGGGTTCAAGCCTTGGAACACGCGATACTCCCCCAAAAAACAAGCGGGCATCACCCCATCCCAGTGGCTTTCTAAGACCTTACCCTAGCCGGGCGCTGGTGGCTCACGCCTGTAATCCTAGCTACTCAGGAGGCTGAGATCTGAGGATCACGGTTCAAAGCCAGCCCGGGCAGGAGACCATGAGACTCCTATCTCCAATAAACCACCAGAAAACCGGAAGTGGCGCT
>NW_012267382.1:224267-228794 GCF_000151885.1 Dipodomys ordii
GCAGGGCCGGCGCGGGGCGGCCCCGGCGGGCGAGGGGCAGGGCGGGGAGGACGAGGAGGAGGACTGCTTCCAGCTGCAGCTGTTGTACTGCCTGTACGAGACCCAGGACGACGCCTTCGTGCGCCAGGCCCTGAGCGGCCTGCCCGAGCTGGTGCTCGAGCGAGTGCGCTTCAGCCGCATGGACCTCGAGGTCCTGAGCTACTGCGTGCGGTGCTGCCCCGCGGGGCAGGCGCTGAGGCTGCGCGCCTGCAGGCTGGTGGCCGCCCAGGAGAAGGAAAAGAAGAGTCTGATGAAGCGGCTTCAGGGGTGAGTCTTCGGGTCAGGGCCGCCCTCTGGCCGTAGGGCCCGTGTGCTGGTGCCCCGGGCCCGGCGGGGCTGCGGAGGCCTGCTCAGACCCGAAGCCTGCTGCTCCAGACCCCAAAAGGGACCTGAGAGCTGGCTCTGCCCTCCCCCTTGTCAGGTGGCTGCTCATCTCCCCCAGGTTCCCTCCCGCACTTCCCCCCCTCCACCATCAGCGTAGCCGCCATGCCTCCACACAGCTCAGCTTCTCCTCCTTGTCTTCTCATAATATACTCTGTGTGTGTCTGTGTGCCTGTGTGTCTGTCTGGGTATGCAGGTCCTGGGGCTTGAACTCAGAACTTGGGCACTGTCCCTGAGCTTTCTCTGCTCAAATGGAGTTCCACCACTTGAGCCACATCTCCACTTCAGAATTTTTACTGGCCAATTGGAGATAAGAGTCACAGCCTGCTGGGGCTGGCTTTGAACCGCAATCCTCAGCTCTCAGCCTCCTGAGTAGCTAGGATGTCAGGTGTGAGCCACCCGCGCCCGGCAGCTATGCCCTTTTACCCTGAGCTTTGTGCTTGTTGCCAGTCCTCAAACGCACCCTGGTTCCCCAGCTTGCTTAGGCTTCCATTGGTCCCAGGAGGGCCCCTTAACCAGCCTACACCGTGCTCTCTCCACTGCCCATCCTCCACCAGAGCCTCAGCTCCTCCAAATGAAGCTGGTGCTAGAGTTTCTTTGCACTTGGCTCCAGCAGCACCTGTTCTCAGTGCTCAGCCTCTGCTAGGTTGTTGACAGAGGCTGGGCCCAGGGAACCCATTTCTGGGTTTGGCGGGGGAAGATACTGAGGGTGGAAGGGTCTTGACTTGGTATGGGGATGAGTGGCAAAGCCAGCTCCAGTGCTGCAGAAGCTAAGATAGGAAGGACCCCTTTCTAGAAAGGGTACAGTGGGCCTCACATTGTTCTCTCTCCTGACAGTTCTCGAGCCACCACAAAACATCTCCCAGTTTCCCTGCTGCGTCCACTCTGTGAGGCCATGGCTGATCCGCAGTGTGGTCTGCAAAGCCTAACGTGAGTGCGCATGCCCTGGCTCCTCACAGCCCAGCGCCCTGTGGAGAGCCAGAAGTCAGGCTCATGGGGAAAGCTAGAGCCTGTTAGGCACCCATGGCTGAGTTAGGTGCCACTAGAAAGCAGTCTGTGCTGATTTGTGTGGAAGGCCACGGGCTGCCACCCTGAAGGGTATCGTTTCTCCCCAGACGGTGCTTCTGAGTGCTGTGGGAGATGGCTGGAGTCGGCCTCCAAGCTCAGGCTGGCTGTGGACCCTGGCCTGCTGCTGGGTGCCTCTCTCTGGGCTTTCGTTTCCTCCCTGTAAAACGCAGCTGGCAGGTTTTGCCTCAGAGGCTTGGTGTTGCTTAGTGAGGCTCAGAAGGTACTTAGAATGAGGTGTCTTTCCAACCAGTGAGCAGAAAGAAATAAAAGCTATGGGGACTGGTATTGACAGAGCATGATGAAAGAGTAGTTGTACATTAACAGCCAGATGGTAAACTAGCTTGACGAAGGGCTGGACTGCTGCCAGTTAACGTGAGAAGCCCAGGACGGCTCAACAATCCTACCAGTACCAGTACTGAGTGTAGGAAGATGCTCAGCACGTTGATTTAAAAAAAAAAAAAAAAGACAAAAATAGCACAACTGCCCAACAATCAGGGACTGGCTGACTAAACAAGTAATTGCCCATCTCAACCTGATGGACATTTAAGAGAGGCCCATGCATCTCTTGACTGAGCATCAGCCCACCAAGGAGTGGGCAGTCTATGTCGCTGAGAAATGGCCAGGCGCCTGCACACAAGTCCCCCTGCTTCTCGATCACAGGTTGGCTCACTGCAAACTCCCCGACGTGGTTTGCCAAGACCTCTCCGAGGCCCTGAGGGCAGCCCCTTCCCTCACAGAGCTGAACCTCCTCCAGAACCGGCTCAGCCAGGCAGGCATGCGGATGCTGAGTGAGGGCCTGGCTTGGCCAAAGTGCCAGGTGCAGACCCTCAGGTGAGGCCCGGCCTGGAGGGGATGGACCGGACCCCAGCCCCAGCAGTACCTGAGGTCAGCCCTCTCCCCAGGGTGCAGCTGCTGGACCTGCAGGGAGCCTTCCAGTACCTAGTTGGACTGCTCCGGCACAGTTCTGCCCTCAGCACGTTGGACCTCAGTGGCTGCCAGCTGACAGGCCCCATGGTGACCCATCTGTGTTCAGTCCTGCGGCATCCAGGATGCATCCTGCAGACCCTTAGGTAAAGGGGGTGCTGAGGCACAGCCTACCTACTCTGGGGCCAGAGGCTGTGAGGGTTTCTCCTGCACCTTTAAGGGAAATCCCTCCAAGACACCCCCCACATGCCCAGCTCACGTGACCAACCTCACGTGAGGCTCCAGCTTGAAGACACCTATCTTCCCACACCCTGGCCCTAGGCCTGAACCAAGTTACCCATGCCTGAAGTCTGGGCCAGTGAACCCAATAGCCTTTTACTCCCTAGAAGGTCTCCAGTCTCACACAGATTCTAACTGCTGACCCGCCTTCCTGTTGTGTGCATGTGGCTGTAGTCTGGCTTCTGTGGAGCTGAGTGGGCAGTCACAGCAGGAGCTTCAAGCACTGAAGACAGAAAAGCCAGATCTGGTCATCGTACACCCAGCACTGGACAGCCATCTAGAGCCTCCCACGGAATGTGTCAGTGCCCTGTGAGGCCCTGGGGTGCGGAAAACTAGTGAGAGTCCAGGTGGAGAAGCCCTCCCCATCCCTTAGCCTCCAGGCAGCTCTTCTGAGCCAAGAGGCCCTGAGCAGGCAAGTGGGAGGCCCACACACACCCAGCCCCTGATCTCAGGCAGGCCCCAGACATTCCCTCCCTCCAGGTCCTGGATTCTCCCTCCCCCAGCCTCACAGCCATTGCTGCCTTCCTCTCTGGAGACCCTCTAGCCGTAGCACAGTGATGGGAAGGACCATTAGCTGAGCACCTGTGTGTGCTGGCAGACTGTTGGCTTCCTTTTCAGAGGAAGCTTCTGAGGCTGTGGAGACTCTCGGGCCTTCGCTCTGGGGGAAGGTGCTCAGGGTCAGGCTGAGATCGGGCTGCTGGATTCTGCCTGCTTCTGTGTGCCTCCGTCTGGGCTTTGGTTTTTATCCTGTGAAATGTAGCCAGTAGATTCTGCCTGATACTAATGGAATTCGTTATGGAGTGTGATAGGGACCGCTCTAACCTGGCCCTCATCTTCAGGGGTTGTAGGCTGAAGGAGGAAGGCCTTCCCTGAGAACATGGGACTTGGCATTAGGGTTGTGGCCTGAGTCCGAGCCATCCACTCACTCTCTCTGGTCTCCAGGAAGGGGGCCAGGAGAGGGTGGACTTAGAGCAATAGCCCAGGTTAGTCTGGCAAGATACTGATAATCAGTTCTCCTCTGGCATCATTTTTGAAAGTGTCAGTAGGGCTGGGATGTAGCTCAGTGGCAAAGCGCTTGCCTAGCAAGTGCAATGTCCTGGGTTAGATCCCCAGTACCAACAAAGAAAATACAGTTAAAAAAATACAGTTTTAAAAAAAACCAAACAAGTGTCAGCAGTCTGCACCCGCCTGCCTGTGTTGGGCAGGGTTTACTCCTCAGTTCACTGCTGAGGAAACGCAGTGGGCTGGTCTGACTGCACAAAGCCTGGAGGAAAGCGTGGCCCTGAACTCTGAGGCGTCTGCTCAGCACCGCCCGGCGTGGCCAGCCCCCGAGACCCTGGCAGAGGGGACACTTTGCAGTGAGCCCTTTATAAATAAGTTCGTTCTTCTACAAAGCAGACAAAACCCTTGTCCTCCTTGAGCTGGCATTTTGACAAAAAGACAATAAGTACATAAGTAATACGTGAACTTGATACAATAAATAGATGCACAAAACAAATGGTACAGCACACACGTCATCATAAGTAAATACGACAGAAGATAGAGTATGTATTGTGCATAGTATTTTTGATACACAAATAAGATGCAGTAAACACAATGCATTGGTATGTACAGCACTGTGTGTATATGTCATATTTGAATGCTAGGATAATAATGCATTCATGGTAAATACACAAGGCCCAGCACACGGGCATGTGACCGATGCATGTGCAGGAAAGCCGAGTGGAGATCAGGGCCTGAGAGGCCACTGGGAGCGGCAGCGGAGGAGCAGCGGAGGAGGGCCCGCGAGGAAGGGCGCTGGGCGGGCGGAGGGCCCCGAGGAAGGGCGCTGGGCGG
>NW_012267382.1:232924-239998 GCF_000151885.1 Dipodomys ordii
CGGGCCGGCCTTTCCCCTCGGGGCGGGCTCAGGGTGTGGGCGCGGGGCCGGGGAGGCCGGTCAGGGTTGGCATTCTCCCGGGGAACCGGGTCGGAAGCTCGGTGACCCCTAGGCGGCACCCGAGGGTCAGCGCTGCGCGGGTGACCCCGTGGGTGACCCCGTGCCCCTCCCCGTCCTCCGGGCGTTGGCAGCCGCCGGCCGCGACCTCCGCGCTTCCAGGCGGCCATGGACGGCGACCCCGGGGACCCGGCCGCGTTCTCCGCGCGCTCGCTGCCCGGGGACCCCCGGCTCCTGGCCCCCATCACCAACGCGTACCTGGGCACACGCGTGTACCACGACACACTGCACGTGAATGGCGTGTACAACGGGGCCGGGGGGCACACGCACCGGGCCGCCCTGCCCAGCCCGCTCTGCGCCAGGCTGGAGGCTCCCGCAGGCCCCGGGGAGCAGCCCACCGCCACCTTCGTCCTGGACACCAGCACAGGTAGCTGCCTCTGGACCTCTCGGTCACCTCCCCAAGCTGTTTCCAGTTGAGGGGGGAGACGGCGCTTGAGGAAGCCCCACCCAGGAAAGGTGTGCATGAAAACCTAGTGTGGTGGTTCATGCTTGTGTGTCCCAGCACTGAGGAGGCTGAGGAGCGAGGATCTAGAGTTTGAGGCCAGCTTGGGCCACCCCTAGGGCCTACCCTGCAGTCAGCTTCCAGCCCAGGAGGCCACGGCTTCACAAGCTCTGTGTGTGTGTGTGTGTGTGTGTGTGTGGCGAGGGGGGGGCAGTCCTTCCCATCCTCTCCAGGATGACCACAGCTACCCCACCCTTGCCAGGCTCATTCCTGCACACCCTGGAAGGCCTCAGCTTCCGGGCCTCCCAGCGGATCTATGCCCACCGCACGCTGCCTCATCTTCTGGCCTTCACTGTGTCCATTGAGCGCCTGGTGGCAGGAAGCCCACCCATCACCGTGTTGCTGCGTTCTGCCTTCTCCCCAGAAAGCCCAGACCTGGACCTGCATCTGGGGCCTGACTTCCAGGGATTCCGGTGAGGAGGGCGCTGGGACCCTCCTGGGAGGCCCCAGAGGGAGCCTGTCCTGAGTCCCCTCTGTGCTCTGGAAGGTACCTGTGTGGCCACACACTCACGCCGGAACAGCCTGGAGGGCCGCAGCAGGAGGTTCACATGCTGTGGACGCCAGTGCCCACGGCCCTGACTCTTGGAGAAGGAGAGAAAGACAGGACCTGGGACTTCCTAACTGTGGTGGGCAGCAGCCAGGCCGAGACCCAGGCCTGCCTGGGTGAGGTCCTGCAGCTACAGGCCCAGGGCACTCTGTACACAGCTCACGCACAGGCCTGGGCCCAGCTCTGGGCAGGTTGTGGCTTGGATGTGGTGGGGCCCCTGGCTTTGCGCCAAGCCCTGCGTGGCTGTCTCTACTACCTGCTCAGCGCCCTGCCCCAGCCTGGGACCCAGAACTGCACCTGCCACGGCCTCAGCCCCGGGGGCCTTTCCAACGGGAGCCGGGAGGAGTGCTACTGGGGCCACGTCTTTTGGGACCAGGTGTGTATCTTCTCACACCTCCCGGCACCAGCCACACGCAAGTGGCACTTAGAGCACTGACTGGCCGCCCTCCTCAGTGTCAAGCTCGTGGTTAGGGAGGTGCATGGTAGATGGGAAGGCTTCCTGGAGGCGGTGGCATCTCAGAAGGAGGTTCAGGACTCTGGTAGAGAAGAGTGATCCAGGTGAGAGCTCCAGACCACCGAAGGTGCACAGGCTCAGAGCTGAAGTGTGCGGCTATGAGGACAGAGTAGGACCCTGGCAGCATGGAGATCAGGCCTGGTAGAGTCGGGGGTGTGGGCCTGGAGTTTTCCCGAGGAAGCTACAGAGACAGATGCTCAAAAAAACACTCTGCCGCTGGAGAATGGGGGGAGTGCGTGAGGAGTGGGGTCTGGGGACAAGCGTGTGGGAGGTGGGTGTCGGTGGCCTGGAGGCAGAGGAGGAGAGTGAGGGGGCCCAGGGCCCCTCCCGTGCAGCCTATGGCCATGTGCGGATGAGGCTGCAGGAGGCTGAGCTCAGGCAGGACAGGAAGTCTATGTCAGGTCCTGACTGGAGCCCCTGCGCTCACCCATGTGTCACAGGGGAGGGAAGCCCGGCTGGAGAGGGAGGCAGGCAGGAACGGCCCAGGGTAGGCCTGGAAGCAGCCCCTACCTAGAGTCTCCTTCTGAAGAGACCAGCACAGACCCTGCCAAAGGGCAGCTGCCCTGTGTGCTGAGTGCTGGCCGCCACCCTGCGTGCTGAGCGCTGGCCGCTGCCCTGCGTGCTGAGTGCTGGCCGCCACCCTGCGTGCTGAGCGATGGCTGGTGCCCTGCATGCTGAGCGCCGGCCGCTGCCCTGCGTGCTGACCGTCGGCCGCTGCCCTGCGTGCTGAGTGCTGGCCGCCACCCTGCGTGCTGAGCGATGGCTGGTGCCCTGCGTGCTGACCGCCGGCCGCCGCCCTGCGTGCTGAGCGCCAGCCGCTGCCCTGCGTGCTGAGCGCCGGCCGCTGCCTGCGTGCTGAGCGATGGCTGGTGCCCTGCGTGCTGAGTGCTGGCCGCCACCCTGCGTGCTGACCGCCGGCCGCCGCCCTGCGTGCTGAGCGCCGGCCGCTGCCCTGCGTGCTGAGCGCCGGCCGCTGCCCTGCGTGCTGAGCGCCGGCCGCTGCCTGCGTGCTGAACGATGGCTGGTGCCCTGTGTGCTGAGTGCTGGCCGCCACCCTGCGTGCTGAGCGCCGGCCGCCGCCCTGCGTGCTGAGCGCCGGCCGCCGCCCTGCGTGCTGAGCGCCGGCCGCCGCCCTGCGTGCTGACCGCCGGCCGCCGCCCTGCGTGCTGACCGCTGGCCGCTGCCCTGCGTGCTGACCGCTGGCCGGAAGCCACCAGGGCTGGATGTGGGTGGGTGGCATCACGGAGGATGAGGGCACCTGCTCAGCTCTGGAACTGATGTTCTCCCAGGATCTCTGGATGTTCCCGAATATCCTGGCGTTCCACCCAGAGGCTGCCAGGGCCATCTTAGAGTACCGAATCAGAACTCTGGGTGGGGCCCTGGAGAACGCGCGGAGCCTCGGCTACCAGGTGAGTGTGGTTCAGTGCGCACTAGGGTCCACACCCCAGGAGCAGCACACAGTGGCCGCTGGCCAGGCCTGTGGTGGGGCATACAGAGCGCACTAGAGCGCCACCCTCCCTGAACCTCTGCAAGGGTAAAGCTGGGGTATGGGATATCAGGGTTGAAGCTGACTCATCTCCACCCCTGCCCCACACAGGGAGCCAAGTTCGCCTGGGAGAGCGCAGGCTCTGGTCTGGAGGTCTGCCCGGAAGAGGTCTATGGGACCCAGGAGGTCCACGTCAACGGGGCTGTGGTGCTGGCCTTCCAGCTGTACTACCTCACCACCCAGGTGTGTGCCCCTGCAGCCACGACATGCCCACCTTGTAACTAGGTGGGGCTGGTCCTGGAGAGGCCTGTGGGGCACAGGCTTCCTCTCTGGATGCTTGGGGCATGGGCACCGGGCCTGCACAGCTCTGGGCCTGGCCTCGTCCTTTCTCTACCCCGCAGGACCTGCAGCTCTTCCGAGAGGCTGGTGGCTGGGATGTAGTCAGGGCTGTGGCTGAGTTCTGGTGCAGCCGTGTGGAGTGGAGCTCCCAGGATGAGGAATACCACCTGAAGGGTGAGGCCGAGGGAGGCGTCGGGCGGGGAGGAGGGGATAGGTTCCGGCCTCACTCCTGAGCTGAGCTGAAGGCAGTGGTGGCCTTGTGTGCCTAGGAGTCATACCGCCTGACGAATACCACTCAGGAGTCAACAACTCCGTGTATACCAATGTCCTGGTCCAGAACAGGTCAGGCACCCCACCCCCACTTCTGCCCCAACGCCGCCCCTCAGGCAGGCCCTGCCAGTCTGCCGAGGCTTCAGCTTTTGCTCTCCCCCTAGCCTGCGCTTTGCTGCTGCTTTGGCCCAGGATCTGGGTCTGTCTGTTCCAGACCAGTGGCTGGTGGTAGCTGACAAGATCAAAGTGCCCTTTGACCCAGAGCGGAATTTCCACCCTGAGTTTGACGGGTATGAGCCTGGTAAGTGGCCTTCCGCCCTGTGGAGACCCCAGACTCTGCGTCGGTCCTGGCACCCACCACCCACGTCTCCTCCAGGGGAGGAGGTGAAGCAGGCAGATGTGGTGCTCCTGGGATACCCTGTCCCCTTCCGGCTGAGCCCCGACGTCCGCAGGAAGAACCTGGAGATCTATGAGGCTGTGACGTCTCCCCAGGGCCCTGCCATGACCTGGGTGAGGGCCTGTCCCACTCGGCTCTCTTCCTTCCACACAGTGGGTTTTACCCTCACATGTTCTTTGAACTCTGACCTCAGAGCATGTTTGCTGTGGGATGGATGGAACTGAAGGACCCAGCTAGGGTGCGGGACTTTCTGGACAGAAGCTTCGCCTACATCACTGAGCCCTTCAAGGTCAGCAGAACTCCCGCCCCCTGCTCACCCCTCCTGAGCCCTTGCTGGGAGTCTCAGCAAGGTCTCAGCTCTGGTCACTCCTGCCTGACCTTGGACCGGCAGGCCTAGGAGGGCCACTGGCCTGGGCGTCCCTGCCTGCCACCTTGGCTTTTCCAGGTGTGGACAGAGAATGCGGACGGGTCGGGCGCCGTGAACTTCCTGACAGGCATGGGGGGCTTCCTGCAGGCAGTGCTTTTCGGATGCACAGGGTTTAGGTGAGTACAGTGGCCAGCAGAGTGGCCACCTCCTCCCACATGCACGTCCTCACCCAGCTCTCCCCGCAGGGTCACGGAGGCAGGCGTGACCTTTGACCCCCTGTGCCCAGCCGGGGTCTCTGGAGTGCATCTCACTGGCCTCTCCTACCTGGGGAACAAACTCAACTTCGCCTTCTCCAAGGACCACGTGACGGTGGAGGTCACAGCCCAAGCAGGGCCCCAGGCCCCACCTTTGGAGGCCAAACTGTGGCCCTCGCAGGCCGTGCTCCCCCTGCCGCTGGGTAGGTGAGGGTCTCGGCGTGTGACCGAGGTGCCCTGGCCCTGCCTCACCCCAGGATCTCTCTCTCTCCCTGCAGGACACAAGGTCTCCTTCCTGCCTTCTGCTGGTCGGATTCAAAGGTCATCCCAGTAGCTGCCCAGAAATCCCAGCTCTGAGAATTGTCCAAGAGAATCCTTAGAAGACGTCAGACTCCTGCAGAGCCGCCGGGACACCATTCCCCGCCGCCTGCGGCCATTCCCTGAGCACCAGGCCTACAGGTCCTCCACACCCACACCTGTGTGTCCCCCAGCTCCGCCCCAGTGCAAGGCTGTCTGCCGGCAGCTGAGCCCTTCCCTGTGGGCCACCATCCACCTGCCCTCAGGCTGACCCAGCACTTGTGCTCCTTGGCAGGCCACCTTGCCCCCGTGCAGACCCAGGCTTCAACCCCATGCTTCTGGTTCCTGGGCTGCTCTCGTCACGGGGTGGTAGGGAGTGGCCCGCAGAGAAAGCGGCCAGTGAGGAAGGGCATGATTAGTCACCTGCAGAATTTCTCAGGTCTAGCAAATTCTGCAACTTTAAACAGGAGCTTCTCCTCGCCTGTCATTGGAGTCAGGCGGGGCTGGTACAGGGCTTGTGGGAGCTCTTTGACTCTTTTCTCTACTAGTCCTGGGGCTTGAACTCAGAGCCTGAGCACTGCCCCTGAGATTTTTTTTTTTTTTTTTGCTTAAAGCTGGCACTCTACCACTTGATCCAAGCTCCACTTCCAGTTTCTTTGGTGGTTAATTGGACGTGAGTCTCACAGACTTTCCTGCCGGGCTGGCTTTGAACTGTGATCCTCAGATCTCAGTCTCCCGAGTAGCTAGGATGACAGGCGTGAGCCCCTGAGCCTCAATGTTCTTTGACTCTTCTAGACTCTTGAGTCAGAAGCCCCTGGCCCATGGGATGGGCAGCCATCCTCAACCTCCAGCCTATGAGAAAGGAAGGAAGTGTTGTCATCACCACAGGACAAGTCACATGGACTTCAGAGAAAGACCCTGAAGCCCCTCACTGCTCAGTGGGGCCAGAGCCAAATGTGTGGGATGGAAGACCAGGGTTCTGGCCAGCTATGCTAGGAAAGCTGTCCGTTGCCAGAGGGTCTGCCCAGCCTCTGCACCTGGGCCTAAGCCCCTGACTTAGTTTATCAGGGTATCCCCAGAATGATTGCCTTACTATCTGGGCCTGAGATTCTGGTAAGGCCAGAGCCCCTGTGCCAAATCAGCTTGAGGAATTACACTTGATGCTGGAAAAAAAGCCTCTTATCCTGACTTCTTTCTGCAACTCGGGACAGGACGTGCAGTAGCTTCCAAGCTCAAGAACCCAGGCAGGCCCTGTGTCTCCCTCCTCGCCTTTACTTCATGTTGTTGCTACTCCCTGTTTTCAGGGATGAGCCAACCTAAATTCATTGGGGAGCAGATATGGGAGAGAGCTTCACATGAAAGACCCCAGACTTCTGGGGTACTTTCGTCTGCAGGAAGGCGCCCCAGAAACCAAGACTCCAAACCAGCAGATGCAACAAGCAAGAGGAATTTATTCAGCGTTTGTGCAAATGGTCTCTCTGCCTCAGTCAGTCAGAGAGCCCCGGGCAGCTGGTACAAGCATTTTTAAAGGCAAAAACCACAGGATTAGCATAAGACACCAGGTGCTCCGGGATTGGCCCAATTTAAAAATCACCATGTACTCCAGCAATCATTTTGCTACATGGGAAATTTTGTAACACTCGTCGTAAACTGGTTGGCTCAGGGCGGATCTAGGGGGAGTGGTCACCCTGGAGGGGAGTTCACATAGTTACAGGCTTGTGATGGGTTGACCTTTGACCTAGCTTGCTGGACTGGCCAGATGGTCCTTATCTTGGGTCCCATTTGGGGAATTTCCAGACAGGAACTTAGAAGAACATACTCGTTTGTTCTTTATCTACAACTACAGACCTTGTCCCAGGGCCGGCGTCTGGACTCTGAAACTTTTTACTTATTTTCAGGGAGGGGAAGGGTCAGTGCTAGCGCAAGCAAGTTTACAGAAGCAAAATCAGCAGTTAGCAATTGTAAAATGTAACTCTAATTTTTA
>NW_012267382.1:241168-242270 GCF_000151885.1 Dipodomys ordii
TTTTTTTTTTTATCTATTTTGTCTCATTTTTTCAAAACTGAATCTGGACCCTTGATCTTAAAAAGGGGGTAGAAGGGTGAAGGTCCATCCTCTGTAACTTTTTCAGGCTGACTTTAGGGGCGTTGATCTTACCTAGCCAGGAACCTATAACCTTAGCCTATTTTACAAAGAGGCCATCAGGGTTAGATGTCATTAAGAGCAATATTTAACTTTTGAGAACTGCACAGACCTTTTCTCCGGCTACAGCAGTAAGGCTTGTTTAGTGAAAGACCCCAGACTAGCTGGGCGCTGGTGGCTCACGCCTGTAATCCTAGCTACTCAGGAGGCTGAGATCTGAGGATTGCGGTTCAAAGCCAGCCCGGGCAGGAGAGACCATGAGACTCCGATCTCCAATAAACCACCAGAAAACCAGAAGTGGCGCTGTGGCTCAAGTGGTAGAGCGCTCGCCTTGAGCTGAAGAGCTGAGGGACAGCGCCCAGGCCCAGAGTTCAAGCCCCACGGCCGAACAAAAAAAAAAAAGACCCCAGACTCACTGGGATACTTTCTTCAATGGGAGGGCACCCCAAAGACCAAGACTCCAAACCAGCAGATGCAACAAGCAAGAGGAGTTTATTCAGTGTTTGCGCAAACGGTCTCTCTGCCTCGGCAAGGGAGAGAGCCCGAGCAGAGGTTACAGGCATTTTTAAAGACAAAAACCACAGGATTAGCATCTGACACCAGGTCCATTTACAAGTCACTGTGTACTCCAGCAATCATTTTGCTACGTGGGAAACTTTGTAACACTCGTCATAAACTGGTTGGCTCAGGGCGGATCTAGGGGGAGCGGTCACCCTGGAGGGGAGTGCACATAGTTACAGGCTTGTGATTGGTTGACCTTTGACCTAGTTTGCTGGACTCACCGGATGGTCCTTATCTTGGGTCCCATTTGGGGAATTTTTTAAACAGGAACTTAGAAGAACATACTGTTTTGTTCTTTATCTAAGTCTACAGACCTTGTCCCAGGGCCGGCATCTCGACTCTGAAACTTTTTTGGGGGGGTCTGGTCATGGGGCCTGAACTCTGGGCCTGGGCGCTGTCCCTCAGCTCTTCAGCTCAAGGCTAG
>NW_012267382.1:243295-261520 GCF_000151885.1 Dipodomys ordii
TTAAGCATGCTCTTACCTGAAACTTATTAAGAGTCAAAGTTACATCTGACAAACTTGTAAGAATTTTCTGTGCTTTGCTCTGGACTTTGCTGGAAACTTAAAAAAAACAACCTATAAGAGCAAACTGGAATAGCAATTATTTTGGTAATCCTAATTTTTCTCTGTGCACATTGAAGCCAATGTTAAAAACAACTTTACCTTTAAACTTTATATCCAAAAATCCATTTTTTATTTCTTTAAGTCTCCTATTAATCTTTTTTTTTATTGTATACCTTAGTTTTTATTTGCATTTTGAAAAGATCCCTTGAAATCTTGAGGCCAAGTGTCACTCATTGCCTCTTGGCTGCTTGTTTTAAAACAGACACACATTTAAGATTTTTAAACTCAAATGACAATTTTTTATTGCAAAAATAACAATCATCATAACTGAACCAAAAAGCTAGACTTAGCGTCTTTATGACTTTTAAAAACATCCTAATTGTAAAACATTAAAAGCAAGCCACATTATACAAATAACTTTTTAACCCTCTTTTTAAGGCCTTTCTAATTTTAATGTTAACACATCCAAGGGGAAGTTTTAGCAATACTAATCAGATCATCACATCACTCATTTTAACCATCATGTTTTTAGTGTCTATCTGCAGGGAAAAGAGACAGAACAAAGCTGGGCCACTCAGCCGCTTCTATGGAATGGGCACGCACCCAATCTGACTCTTTAGGGTTAGATGAACTGCGTTTGTGCCAGCTTGCCCTCTTTCACCATGCATGGACTCCTCCCAGGGCCTGTCCCACCATGCATGACCCGCTGAACTGCACTTCTGCTTGTTCACCCCTTATCCCTAAAGATAGGTCTTCTGTTCGTTTCTAAGTTTTTCCCCCTGTCTCTTCTCTTGGCTCTTGAATGAAATACACAGTTGTAAACAAAACAGGTACTGTCTTTGACAGTGTTAAACTAACCTTTACATTTAAATTTTTAATATTTATTTCCAAATTTTAGCCAAGGGAACTAGATCCCAAACAGCCAATGTATTTTTGTTAAGGCAGATAACTTGATTACAGCATAAACAGTCTTATGTATTTTAAAATATTAGTTTTTTAAAATACCAGATTTTTTAAATTAGAAAGTTAAAGAATCTTTAAAAAGCCATTTAAAACAATGTGAAGATTTTTTTTTAATTTTTGGTAATGTCCAAACCTCATAACCTTTTGAATTTTAAATTTAAATTCACCCAATTGTTACAGCATGCTGACAATTCTTATCTTTGAACATGTTCACAGACACACACAAAACACTCACACAGATCTTAAAGCACGCAAAAATCAAAATCAGTCGTACGTACACCTTTTAAAGTTTTTAAACAAAAATTTAAGACAGTATTTTTTTTTAAACTAGGTACCTTTGTTGGGCTTTATTTTCCCAGAGCTTGCTTATCTAGCAAGGCAATTTACTAATTAGTCTTTTGAATCCCTTTTGTTGGAGGAGAGCTGGGGGAGGGGGTCACCTAAAACTAAACTGGCCTGATTTTTTAAATCCAAATTTTAGCCAAGAGCACTTTACAAATTGTTACATTGTCAGGACTAGCTGAAAAAGTCTAAACTAGGCACACAGCCTTCTACACCCTCCCTGCTGGCAGCCTGCACAAAGAGAAAATACAGCCTGAGGCTTGAAGGGAACCAAACTAGCCCAGTAACCTTCCATGCCTCACAGGGAGGGTGGGCATAGCAGGTTTGTGACCGAGCCCAGCTGGAACTTTTATTCCCCCAGAGATGTTTAAATAAATAAATAACAAAAACACAGATAAACACAAAAACCAAGGATCCACATTTAAAACTGGTACCAATTCTAAAACAGAACTAGACAAAAACTGAAGGCTGAGTTGGGGACTAATGGGCCCCAGTTTATCCCTACCGGAACTCTGTGCTGCTCCCACTCAGCAAGCTGAATCCAGAGTCTGCTGAGTGAGCCTGCCACACTCACCCAGAACTTCCCTACCCCAGAAAACATAAAACAAACACACTAAAGTAAACAAGACAAACAAGTGGCCACAAAGACAAAATCAGGTCTCAGTGAATGGGGCGACATCTCACCACCATTCACTTACCAGGGGACTCAACCCCCCTAACTCACCTCCAGAGGATTTTTTTTTTCTTTTAGATTCCTGCAGACGTTGACCCAGGGGCCTTCCAAGGCGGAGGAGAATTCCCAGTCATCTTGGGGCAAGGGACAAAAGTCCCTAGCGGCCGTCCCCTCAGACTGACAGGTTCTCCCCCACGCTCAGACCCCCTGAACCAAGGCCCAAGGCTGAGATCTAACTGGGGCACTCGCAGGTGGCCAGTGGCAATTTCATAATTGACAAACAAGCAAGTTCCCAAAACCTGACAATCTGGGCTCGGGCTGTAACTTCCAGAGATCTAAAGTCAGACTTAAGGGCGTTGTTAGTTGTTGCCCCATCCCTTTAAGGACAACAAAACAAGCAACAGAGACAATTAACACTAAACAGAAACAGACGAAACCAGACAGGTGCTGCGCGGCAGTCGAATGACTGCAAACAGAAAAAGCAACTTCAGATGGGAGTGGCCGACCACGGCTAAACTCCCGGGAAGGAGAGAAATTTTACTTTCGCCCCTTCCTCCAGTTCCCGGGAAGGAGAGAGATTCCACATTCCCTCCTTCTTCCAGGTCACGGGAAGGAGAGAGATTCCACGTTCCCTCCTTCTTCCAGGTCACGGGAAGGAGAGAGATTCCACGTTCCCTCCTTGCTCCAACACTCAGGGCACGTCTGCCCGAGCTGGGCCAGGGGTTTCAAGGCACGTCTGCCTCCCCCACTGGCCTCAATACAGGTCCTGTACAGGCACTTTCCTTCGGATCCCAGAATGAAGAAAGCAGAACAGAGATAACAAACACGGAAGATGCGAAACGCAAGAGCTCTATCTTACCTCCAACTGGTCTTGGAATTTGGGTCTGGGGGCGCCGTGATCCCGGATGAGCCCCCAACTGAAAGACCCCAGACTTCTGGGATACTTTTGTCTGCGGGAAGGCGCCCTAGAAACCAAGACTCCAAACCAGCAGATGCAACAAGCAAGAGGAATTTATTCAGCGTTTGTGCAAAAACCACAGGATTAGCATAAGACACCAGGTGCTCCGGGATTGGCCCAATTTAAAAATCACCATGTACTCCAGCAATCATTTTGCTACATGGGAAATTTTGTAACACTCGTCGTAAACTGGTTGGCTCAGGGCGGATCTAGGGGGAGTGGTCACCCTGGAGGGGAGTTCACATAGTTACAGGCTTGTGATGGGTTGACCTTTGACCTAGCTTGCTGGACTGGCCAGATGGTCCTTATCTTGGGTCCCATTTGGGGAATTTCCAGACAGGAACTTAGAAGAACATACTCGTTTGTTCTTTATCTACAACTACAGACCTTGTCCCAGGGCCGGCGTCTGGACTCTGAAACTTTTTACTTATTTTCAGGGAGGGGAAGGGTCAGTGCTAGCGCAAGCAAGTTTACAGAAGCAAAATCAGCAGTTAGCAATTGTAAAATGTAACTCTAATTTTTAATCTTTCACACACATACAGGAAAGACGTATTAGTCTGTGGGCAGCACTGGAGCTAGGGATCTAAGCATCCGTATCTCCCAAGACCTGTCTCCCTCTGCCTTTTTCCGTAGGAGAATGTGTAGGGCCTGCCATCAGAGATCTAACAGGAGAGTTCTTGTGAAACCCTATGAAGAGTGTCAGGGGTAGAGCATAGGAACCACCAGACAGCATCCCAGGGCTGAGGTTCAGAGGTGACACTCTCCACCCAGGGCTGAGGTTCAGAGGTGACACTCTCCACCCAGGGCTGAGGTTCAGAGGTGACACTCTCCACCCAGGGCTGAGGGGTTATGGGTAACACTCTCCACCCAGGAGCTCAGGGGATTATGGGTAACACTCTCCACCCAGGAACTGAGGGGATTATGGGTAACACTCTCCACATAGGAGCTGAGGGGATTATGGGAAACACTTCCCCCTGGTGACCACACACTCTGTCTTCCGTATCTAACCACAGACCAACAATCCTGCCCCGTTGTGCACTGTTGGGGGAAGGTGTACCCAGCAGCATATGGCTCAGAGTCCGCACACTGATCCACATGCAGCCACCCTCTGCCCCCTCCCTGGACCTTCCCCAGCCCCAGCACAGACCCGCGACACCTGTATCTGCAGTGGCTGCCTCGGCTCAGAATCTTCAGCATGGGGCTCAACCGATGGCTGCGGGCATTTCACAGGATGGGTGGTGAGCGGGCTCCAAGCACAGTAACCACGCAAGACCCTTGCACCAGCGCAGAGAGAGGTGGCCCGCAAAGGCGCCCCAGGAATGGGGAAGGGACCCTAGGTAGAGTGCTCAAACCCTTGATCCATCTCTTGGTTAGGGTCCTGCAGTTAGCCTTCCCTGTCATTGGCCCAGCCCCACGGTGTGGGCAGGGCGGAGGCATACCCCTGCTGCGCCCTCCTCCATTTGCAGGGCTTTGGTTGCAGGCCAAGGGAGCTATGTGATGCACAGGACATGACCTAGCACAGGAGCATCCTGCACTGGTGGCTCACCTGTCACCTTACCCACTGACGGCCTCTGCACAGGTGTGGGAGAGAGGCAGGCTGTGTATGGGGTCAGTGACATGGAGGACGGTGTGACCACGTGTCCAGAACCAGGCCCTGGCAGCAAACAGCCCCCACCTACCTTCCTCTTGGCCTTCTCTGGGTTGGGAATGAAAAAAGACTCCCACAGAACCAATTTCTCAAAATTCAGGGGCTTACATTCTGACAGCCGAGGAGGAAGACAGCACTCGACTCGTGAGGGACAGGACACACAGCAACATGTACAGATGTGGCCTGGGCCACACCCTCCCATGTTCGGGAACACAGGCCACCAAACCGCAGGGCGGCAGGGATCAAAGGCCAGCATTCCAAAGCATCATCCTAAAATACCCAGATGCCTCCACCCTAGAACCACAGGCTGCCCTGGAGCCCAGGAAAGGCGACAGTTGGGGGCAGCAAATACAGAGCAGAGGGTTGGTTAAAGTATTTGGCTGTGGTCTCTCTCCCCCTCCTCCCCACCATTGCAGCCATGAAGGAGACTCGAGGTACTTCTGGAACCAGGAATATTTAATGGTGAACAGAGGGTAAGCCTGGTGAGTAGGAAGAAAGGGGCAGAGTTAGGTACCAGGGAAGGAGAGCAGGGTCTAAACGGGTAGGCAGTGGATGCTGTGGTTGGACAAGGGGGCCCTGTGGTCACAGGGAGGAGGGAATCAAGGCTGTATGGTAGGGTCCAGGGAGCTGGTGCTGAGCCCCTGGGGTCAGCGTCCTCAAGTAGGACAGGAGAGGCTCATCCTGTCAGTCATAGTCTCCATCGTCGAACTTGGTGCTGAAGAAGGCTGCAGAGTCCTTGGCCAGCTGGGACAGGTGTAGGGCGCCGGTCACCACCAGCCCCAGGAGCAGAAGAGGGGGCACCAGGGACCACATGGCAGCCAGGATGTTGTAGCATTTGGCTTTGGAGCCGTAGCGCTGTGCAGCCTCCAGGTCCCCCGCCACCTTCTGGTCTCGGGCCTGCGAGCAGCAGTGGGACCAGATGTTCACACGCCCACCGCGTCTGAGGAGGCAGGACCCCCCCAGCACACGAGAGATCCCGACTGCACCAGAGCCTGGACGGCCCTGTGAGCGCCTCTTCCACTGTCTCCAGCCACACAAAGTCCTGGATGGTGCCTGGAGGCGAGCAGCCGCTGGCCCACAGGGCGGCTGCAGGGTGCTGTGCCTCGGGCCTGGCAGTGCACTCGCGGCCATCCCGGTTTAGCATAAGGCCCAGCCCTCTGTGGGGGGGAGCCCTCTGGGGAGAGGACCCCAGCCCTCTGTGGGGGGAGCCCTCTGGGGAGAGGACCCCAGCCCTCTGTGGGGGGGAGCCCTCTGGGGAGAGGACCCCAGCCCTCTGTGGGGGGAGCCCTCTGGGGAGAGACCCCAGCCCTCTGTGGGGGGAGCCCTCTGCCCTCTGGGGAGAGGACCCCAGCCCTCTGTGGGGGGAGCCCTCTGGGGAGAGGACCCCAGCCCTCTGTGGGGGGAGCCCTCTGGGGAGAGGACCCCAGCCCTCTGTGGGGGGGAGCCCTCTGGGGAGAGGACCCCAGCCCTCTGTGGGGGGAGCCCTCTGGGGAGAGGACCCCAGCCCTCTGTGGGGGGGAGCCCTCTGGGGAGAGGACCCCAGCCCTCTGTGGGGGGGAGCCCTCTGGGGAGAGGACCCCAGCCCTCTGTGGGGGGGAGCCCTCTGGGGAGAGGACCCCAGCTCCACTCAGGACCAGAAGCCCAGGTGTGTGAAGAAGGCCCCGTGAGCAGACACTGTGGACTCCACCCTCTGACATTACACACACACCCTACAAGCACACCTCTTCATGCTCAGGCCTTTCTGTTCTATGAACAAACCTCGTGGCCTCCAGTTTTGTGAGGAACCCTGTCTCTGGCCCCAGGGAGCCCCCCACGACCCTCACCCACCTTGACAGAGTGCACAAGTGCCAGGAAGCCAAGACAGCACAGGTTCAGGTAGAGTGTGCTGAAGACTGACCAGATCAGATGGTCTCGAGGTGGGGGACAGGACGCTGCCAGCGAGAGGCCCACGTGGGCAGCACCATCAGCCTTGCGGGAAGCGGGGGGCCGGGGGTCCTCACGAGGGTATGCTGTGTCCATGGGTTCCAGTGCCGTCTCTTCCTCACTCAAACTCCCAGTCCAGGGGAGGCATCCGGCCTGCTTATAGCCTCACAGCCTCCTTCCCTGGCAGGCCAGCTCCGCCTGCTATATATAACACAAATTACAGCCTGGAGCGAGCGGACCAATGCGGCCCGCCCTCAAAAACCAGTGTCTCCCACCCCTCCCTGGGGAGACCCCATCAAAAGAAGCCGTGGCCCATGCGCGGCGGCCTCAGACCACCCACTAAAGCCCCCTGACCTGGCCAGGGGACCCCCCACACATAGAAGGCTGATGGCTGAGGACTTCTCCCAGATCAGCCTCAGTTTGTGAGTGGGCAAACAGGTGTAGTACCTGGCAGAGCAGCCTCAAACTGGGAGGCAGGAAGAGGGAGAGGCTGGGGGTCACCATACCCTCCAATGCACATCCCAGTGAAGAAGGGGTGCGTGTGAGAGCCCCCAAAAGCCAAGCTGTGAGACCCGGAAGGGTTGGGAAGTGTGTGGAACTCTCAGAACACCGAGAGTTTCCTGGGAAGGTCGGATCAGTCCTGGCTGGATGGGAATTCAGAGTTCTATCCTGGGTATAGGCTAATCTCATACCAAGCTTTCTGAGAACTTTGGGATAGACAAAAAGCTATGTGAATTGTAAGCCATTTGCTGCTTACACTTTCTTCTTAAGATAAAAAAGCTATTTATCACTTGAATAAGATTATACCGCGTGACCCTGCCTGTGACTCCAGGGATACTGTGATCTCATTTTCTGCACGTGTGCCCCTCTACCCTACTCAGTAAGTCCTGTAAACTGGGTGCAGGCCGCCTGAAGCTGGCAGCGGCTTCAGTCCCCTGGCTCCCCAAACCTCAGTTCCATGGTCCGGGATCTGTTAATGCCTTAGCCCCAGTTGCATGGGCTGTGACAGACGCTGGGTCTAACTAGCACCATCTTGGCTACAGGGTGGATAAGGAATTGGATTTAACAGGTGCCATCTTGTCTTTATGGTGGAGAAAGGGGAAGCCCCACCTCCCAGGGTGTGGGGATGTGTGGTAATCCACCGTGACCAGGTAGTATCGGAGACGGGAACTGGCTGTGGACTGTGGTGTGGGGGACCCCAGGGGAGCTGAAGTGTTCCACCAGCTTCAGATACTGGAGGTCCCGCTAACAAGTCTATTTATTGAGTTTAGTACAGGGGAGTATGTGAAGGAAGTATGGTACCATATCTTTGCAGATACAAACATCAACATGTGACTTGATTTTGTGTACAAGTGATAACTGACTTCCTTATCTTAGGAAGTGGCAGTTTTCACAAGCTTTTATCTGACATCAGGCTCCCAGACAGCTCACATTTCAGGTAAAAATCTGAATCTCTGCTAAGCCAGGATTGTTTGATCTTTCCAGGGCAACCTCCGGCATTCTGAGAGTCTTGTCAGAGAATGGCATTCCCATTCTCTTTCCCTGTCAGACCTCACAGTTCGGTTTCTAGATTCCCACGGTGTGCCTGAATTCCTGGAGGCAGGTGAGGGACTTGGACAATAGGTTACTGGACCTGTCAGTCCTGTGCCTTGAACTTGGGAGACTCCTGGGTTTCCTGTGACCCTGCCCCCTGCCCCTGCCCCTCGTTAGGCCCAAACCAGCTCAGCCAGCAGGACGCCATGCTTCATGCTCACGAGCTTCCGTGTCTCCTGGCTCTCCTCAGTCAGCATGGCGTCCCCCTTCAGCTCTCCGCTGGGGTGGATCTGGGTTGTTGGCATTGTTTTTCTGCTCTTACTTTTCTCTCCTGCTCTCATGGCTCAGTTTTTTAACAGTGTTAAGTGTATTTGAGGGGCTGTAGGCCTTTGTGACAGGCGTCTACCTGCATTTGCCAGCTCTCCACTAAAGACTCCCAATTCAACCTCTCCCAACGTAGCTTCTCTGTTTCTCACAATCAAGTTACCTTATGACATTTGGAGGCCAGCAGGATCCCAGTGCCAAGGAGAGCATCTGGGCTCCTTGAGTCACAGGCAAATGGCCTCAGGGATCCAGGCTGCCAGAGTACAGGAGACTCTGTAGGGCAAACACCGCTTGATCTTCCACCACTTCAACAGACAGGCTCATGGACACCAGACATGCCAGTAACTCTTTTTGGAGTTTGGAGTCACTCAGGAGACCTCCAGAGTAAGTGTCTGTCTGTTGTCTGTTAGTATGTTTTTCCTTATTCTGGGGATTGATCTGTCTGAAAATGGAGAGGTAAGGGAAGCATACATGCTCAAGACCCACCCTCTGTCCCCCCCCCATGCTGATGAGGTGGGGTGCTGGTTTGTTGAGTAGGAAGGACCCACTCTCATACTACACTGTAGAGAGTTCTGGTTAGGCCTGAGCCAAGGGCCCACTAAGCCCCAACTCAGCCTTCGGTTTTGTCTGACTTGGTAATATGGATTCTTGCTTTCTGTGTCTTGGCTCTTCATTTAGCCATATAGCATCTGGCTAAAGCTGCAGCCTGCTCAGCATCACAGTTGGATGTTGGAGGTAGAGTATGGGAGGCCTCAGTCCTGGTTCTTAGAATTGGAATTGTACAGTGCTCTTGTTTAAAATTGTATTTAAAAAAAAAATAGTCAGCCAACCAGGTAGGCTAAGAGATTAGCTTCAGGTAACCCCTCCCTTCCTCCATCTGAAGATATTCAAAGGTCCATTGGTATGCTAACATACCTTGCTAACACAAGCAAGCCCTGGAAAAATGGGGCTGGGGGATGGTAAGGTGATTTGGTAATTTGTTAGCAAAGTTTTGTTTTAAATCTTGGTCATCTGTAAGAGATTCTACTTGTTCTTGGCAAAAAAAAAAAAAAATCCCTTGCCACTGAAATTCCAGAAAATGTACAGCCCATATCCATTTTGTGCACTATAAGATTTTTGTGCAAAAATGTGTGTGTGAACATGTTCAAGAAAATCTGGTATGCATGTAGCTGTTAGCACTGTAATCAAGAGCTATCTGGCTTAGCAAAATTTAAATATCTTGAAGACTAAGATTTATTTCCCTCCACTGTTAAAATTTGGGGATAAGTATCAGATATTTGAGTATGAAGGTTTGTTTATCACTGTAAAAGACATTGTCATTTTGTTTGTCTAGAACTGTTTTGGATTTTATCTCAGTCAGAATCAAGAAAAAAAAGGGGGGACATGGAAAACAGGATGAGCCAGTGGGCCTGTCTTCAAGGGGTGAGGATTGACCTGGCAAAAGTGCATCTTAGCCAGCCCACCCATGGTGGGCGAGACCCACCCAGGGGTCCATTCGTGGGGAGCGTGGTCAGCTGGCACCAAGGTGCAGCACCCAACCCTAAGGAATCGGATGGACGACGCCCTAGAGGATGGGCAGGAGGCCCGGCTTCACTCTGTCTCTTTTCTGGACATTGGAAACCTGATAGTAATGTGGGTAATAGGATTAGTAATCCTAAAACTGCCCCTACTGGGAAAGCTTTGAAGGAAGGTTAAAAAAAAAGTTAATTTGTGATATAATTTGGTTTCAGTGTTATTTTTCAATCAGATGCATATTTGGAAAAAACAAAAGGGTACTGAAATTCCTTAATTTTGTTAAATCTGGATTCTTGGCATCATGCTGGTGTGCTTGTAATTCTTGTATTAAGAAAAACTGGCCGGGCGCCAGTGACTCACACCTATAATCCTAGCTACTCAGGAGGCTGAGATCTGAGGATCACAGTTCAAAGCCAGCCCAGGCAGGAAAGTCCATGAGACTCTTATCTCCAATAAACCACTCAAAAACCGGAGATGACACTGTAGCTCAAGGAGTAGAGAGCTCTCGCCTTGAGCTGAAGAGCCGAGGGACAGTGCCCAGGCCCAGGGTTCAAGCTCCACGACCGACCAAAAAAAAGAAAAGAAAAGAAAGAAAAACTGCCATTTGAGTGACTGGCTAGGGATGGAGAATTCCCGATCACTATTGTGTGTGGGGGCTACAGGCATGTATTTTCAAAACTGTACAGACAGAATTTGTTCAGAGATTGTTGTAGCTTAAATCAGTCATAAATCCAGCCACGAGAAAATAGAGAAGCCACATTTTGAGAGGTCAGATTTTGGAGTCTTTATTGGAACGCTAGTGGTCTGTCTGCAGGTGACCAACAACAAAGACCTATAGGCAGCAAGTAAACTTAACCCAGTTAGGAAACAGATCCATGAAGGCCAGAGAGAGAAGAACGAACAAAACAATACCAGCAAGCCAATTCAGCTCCAGCTGGAGAGCTGGACTGGAATGTCATGGTGACCAGCAGCCAGGAGACAGGACAGGAACACAGAGACACGGGCCACGGCATCACGACGTCTGGGCCGGGCTGGGCCTAAACAGGGCCAGGGCCGGAGGCAGGGTCACAGGAAATTCCCAGTCCCGGGCACTGGACTGACAGGGCTAGTGACCTATCAGCCAGATGCCCGCCCTGCCTCCGGGAATTCAGGCATGCCCATCACCTGGGAGGTGGGACTTCCCCTTCCCCCACCAAGAAGACAGGATACTCGACCCTCCTATATACCAAGTGGCCAATATGGTGCAGGCCAGACTCAGTCTCCCTACTTCAGGATGCTTGCAGATTTCAAGAATCTGAACATGTGGTGTCATCTGACCTCAGAGTGGCTTCAGACAGGGGTAGGACAGAGTGGTTCATACCGGGTGTTGAGTGGAAAGACTCCTGTTGCTGTCCCTGATGGCTGTACTCCCAACCTGGGTGTATTTGCTCTGCCAGAGACAGGCTGGCGGGAAGGTTTGGGGTCCTGACTCACACAGCCAGTGTCTGCAGGCCTGGTCTTGAGAACCTGGCCTGGCCAAAGTGCAACCATACTGGATATTAAGGCCATTTTGTAAAAAGACTTTTACTGCCATATGAGCTCAGGTTCCTGGAAAAACCACATGACTGCAACCACTCTGACCAGTAACTCCCGAGCAGCCATCAATCAGTAACTAGCAGGAGAGTAAAGCTCCAGATGTGTCTTAGATAGCATGGTTAACATACTTTGCTGCTTAACGGCTTAGCCTGTACATTTTCGCCAATGAGATTTTACAAGACTCACTCATGAAATGTTAACCAATCAGGTAACCGCTAAGTTGGAAATCCTCTACCCTTGCAGTAACCACAGTAAAAACCCTGCTAAACTGGAAGTCAGGGCTCTCAGCTCTGAGCCACTGCATTGGTGACGGTTGTAAGTCCAGGCTGTGCTGTGCTTGCATTGGAATTGGCAACTTGGTGGTCTTCAGGGACCCTTATCTGGGCACAACAGGGGAGAGGCGGGCGCAGCGCAGGGGGGACCCCAGCCCGGGGGTGGTCGTCAGCCGGCAATCCTCAGCTGCACCCGGCATACATCACCGAGAGTCTGCTGCGGTCCGGCCGCAGAGCCAGGGACTCCCTGCCACCACTGCACACAGGGCCTGCCCACCCCAGGCCCCTGACACGCATCAGACATTGCCGGCATGAAGGGCGGAACCACCTGGGGCTTGGGGTCCATCCACGAGACCCCAGATCCACAGGCGAGGCCTGCAGAGCCCCAGGAATCCACGGATGGAGACCCCAGATGCACAGGCGAGGCCTGCAGAGCCCCAGGAATCCACGGAGACCCCAGATCCACAGGCGAGGCCTGCAGAGCCCCAGGAGTCCACGGACGGAGACCCCAGATCCAAGGCGAGGCCTGCAGAGCCCCAGGAATCCAGCTCTGCCTGGGCGCAGGAGAAGCAAGGAGTGAGATTTCAGCACTCTAGGCAGGATGGTGCTGAGTGCCCACCCCAGGCTGGTGGCTCCTGGAGGTGCGGTCCTCTGAGCCCTTGAGGGTACCTGAGGGCATGGGGGCAGGAGAGCGGCCACAGAACCTCCGCCTAGAGCCGCAAAATACCGGAGAGAACACTGGTCAGCGGTGGCCTCCGTGGCCGGATGCTCTCCCAGGACACGCCCTGCCCCCTCACACAGGCTCCCCAGAGAAGTCACACCAACTCAGAAACGTGCGCTTTATTGAAACACCGCCCTCCCCTCCCCCGCAGGTGGGGTGCAAGCAGACACGGCAGCGGCCGTGGGGGTTTGGCAGATGGGGGGCTAGGTGAGGAAAGGGCGGGGATGGACTAGACACCCATTCCTCTCAGGACTGCTGCAGCCTTAACGGTCAACGTAATGATGAGGATGAGGGCGGCGAGGATGTTGATGATGAGGGCGCAGATGTTCAGGATTCTGGCAGTAGAGGCGTAGGCCTGGGCCCCCAGTATATCGCCCACCATCTTCCTGTCTCTAGACTGGAAGAGAGTGGATGGTTACGACCCCCAGAGCGGCAGGCGGAAGCCAGGCGCCCAGTGCTCCTGCCACTGCGGCTCCTCCATCCCTCCGTCCGGCTCCCCCTCCACGCACCCAGCTGTCCCAGAGACCCCAGTGCCGGCTGCCCACACACCCAAAGGCCAAGCCCGTGAGCCCACATAGCCCAGTGCCACTATCTGCAGACTGAATTGGGCTTCGTGGAGAATTTGTCTAAGCTGAAAGCAGGCACCAACGTTGAGCCAAAGGGTCCATAGACAGCCTCACCCTGTTCCTGCCCGTGAAGAGTCAGCGCGCGCGCGCACACACACACACACACACACACTCAACCACACACACCGCAAGCGGTGCCCAGCACGTGGTACTTCTTGGCCCCTGGTGCTCTTTGCACCACTGCTCTTTACCACACGGAGCACCACACATACCTTCACAGAGTAGATGTAGGCGATGAAGCCCAGGCAGCAGGTGTTCATGAAAAGCGTGTTGAAGAAGGACCAGACCACATGGTCGGGCGTGGAGACTTCGCTGGGCATCTTGATCACGGTGGCTGTGGTCACCGTGGGGGCAAAGCTGGGGGGCGCGCCCAGCTCCGAGAGCTCATTCTGCCCCTTCTGCATCTCCTGGCTGTGAGAAGTGCGCTGAGTTGAGAGGAAGAAGAGTGCACAAGTGTGCGTGGCGACGGGCAGGCCGGAACAGGATGGGTGCTGGGCTAGGACGGCCTTCCCTTGGCTCAGCGGCTTCTGATAGCTCTGCTTCCTGTGCACACATTGGTGAACTTAAGACAAATCACAGGGCTGTACGTTGCAACAGGGAAGTCCATTCAAGCTCACTGATGTGAGGGTGGAGTTTGCAAAGATGGGCTTTAGTCACTCAAGAGATTAAATAGCAAGAGAAACCCACTGCACAAATGACAGTCAGTGTAGTGCTGTGCTGGCAGCGCCTTGGGCTTTGAGAGTG
Organism: Dipodomys ordii; assembly: GCF_000151885.1. Lineage (NCBI taxonomy): Eukaryota > Metazoa > Chordata > Mammalia > Rodentia > Heteromyidae > Dipodomys > Dipodomys ordii. The sequence goes on from NW_012267382.1 coordinate 257,212, forward strand.
GATAACTTCTGTTTAAATCAGTTTATATGATTTAATTTTTAAGAATCATCAGCACGTAATTTATAATTTGTAGCTCAAATGAAAAGGACAACTAGAATAGTGTTTAATATCAACTTCTAGAAAATATATAGAGAGAGATAGAGAGAGATAGATATAGAAGAAGAAATGGGCGAGCAGATATCTACACAAAGACCCCATCTCCATTTTGGAAGAAATGCACTATTTAGGGCAGGACAATGTTCAGGCCACCCAGCAGGAAAAGACAGCAGCAGCAGCCTTTCACCTGGAGTTTGAACTTCTGGCAGCCCCCAAAATGCTTGGCTCATCGGACACACGTAGTTTTTGCAGATGTGTCAGCGGCATCTTCCACACAGTCTTGTTACACCTACCAGACATGAGGGGCTTTGACAGCCCTGACCCTGTCTGACCCACTGGCTACCCCGGCTCACAGCCGCAACCAGAGGCCAGGCAGGAATGCCTTCTCTTCATATTTGTTACAGAACACTGCTGTGACCGTGGTTTGTTCTTTTGAGCACTCATTTTGTGTATGTGTGCTGGTACTGGGGCTTGACTGCAGCCTCCTACATAGCTAGAGTTACAGGGATGAGCCACTGAGCCCAGCTGCTCCATGCTTGTGACGGCCAGGGGGCTGCGTTCTCAGTGTCAGAGGTTGAAATTTCCTTGAAGGGCCTTCTCTCCCTCTTATTTTGAGTTTTCCTACAGAGTTCCTCTTAGCATAAGACTTGCCAGGGCTGGAGAGGTGGTAGAGCACTTGCCTTGCATGCATGAGGCCCTGGGTTCTATTCCTCAGCACCACATACACAGAAAAGGCCAGAAGTGGCGCTGTGGCTCAAGTGGTAGAGCGCCAGCTTTGAGCTGAAGAGCTGAGGGACAGCGCCCAGGCCCAGGGTTCAAGACCCACGACCGACAAACATAAAAATTAATAAATTAATAATTTCTCTACCCCTGTGGGGGCAGCGTGCTCTTGATGGTGAGGTGTGGGCCGAGGAGGTGATGCAGGGTTTGGCTGGCGCTCAGGAACCTGTGACCTTCGAACGTCCTTCTCAGACTCCTCAGGAGCCAGAGTCCGAAGGGCTGCAACTGGGTGGGATTCTTGCTGGGCAGCAGCCCAGGGTGGAGGGGAACAGACTGTTCCGGAAGGCCTCTGCACTGATGGATTCATTGCCACTTGAAGGAAGCTCCACTCCGCAAGTCTGGTCGGCTCACGTGTGTAATCATTACACAATGGTGGGATCAGGAAGCTGATTCTGTTCCCTTCACTTATTCAGCATTATTATAAACTAACTTAGTATCTCCATCAGGATATAAAAATTGTGTAAATAAAGCTGGACACTGGTGGCTCACGCCTGTAATCCTAGAAACTCAGGAGGCTGAGATCTGAGGATTGTGGTTCAAAGCCAGCCCGGGCAGGAAAGTCATCTCCAATTAACTACCAGAATGTTGGAAGTAGAACTGCGGCTCAAGTGATAGAGTGCGATCTTTGAGCAAAAAAAAAGGCCAGGCACAGTGCCCAGGCCCTGAGTTCAGGCCTCAGTTCAGCCTGGTCCACTGTTACACCTGACAGCAAACTGAGGCTCAGAGCCCAGACGAAGCAAGTAGCAATCGTCCTGTCAGGGCCACCCCGCGAGAGGCCTCCGCTGGCTAGCACCTTCCAGCAGACAGGATGTCCTTCGCTCCGCAGGACCTTCACCTCGCCGGTCACCGGGAGCCCAGCCTCTCCTCCTCTTCCTGCCTCTCTGTGAAGGCTCTGCCAGGTGTCCCTTCCAGGCCCTGCAGGATTGGAGCCACCAGACCCCTGCCAGGAAACTCCAGAACCAAACATCAAGGCAACCGATTCCAATATTTGTTATAACATGACACTGACAAGCACAAGGATTTATATGCCTTTCTGTGCCTAGCCTACAGATTAAACCAGGCAATCCCGGTTTATTCAGGTCCACCTTGTATTAGGAAGGTGGTTCCAACTTGGCTTTATTTTCTCAGTGTGTTAATTCTACGAACCCGCTGTTCATGCAGCTCTATCAGAAGCCTGCTCCTCACCGCTGCATTGCCCAGCCTGTATCGCCGTATCGCTGCACACCTGCCTGTCCCTACGGATCTGACCTCCTGCGTCTGACACCCTCCTTCCCACTCTGATCGGAGAACGTGCTGCGATGATGTCGAAACCTTGAACTTAAAGGGAGCCAGTGCACAACTGTAACCCTAAAACACACCCCATATTATATGGACCCCTTTATTTTTCGTATAAAATATATCCTTATGTGGCATAATTATGACAAACAGCATGCTTGAGAGAGGCAGACAGATTTTACTGTTTCACTTTTAGTGTTGTTCTTATGCAATTGTCCCTGTGGCTTTGTCTGTGTGTTTCGGTTCTTCTTTAGTATAAGTGGTCTTAGACTTTCAAGGAGAGTGGGTGCTCCGTGCGTTTACAGTTAAGATGATCATGGCTACTTTTGGATCATGTTCTACCTTTTCTTGGTTTATCTCGACTGGCATTTTTAGAAGTGTGATGGATGATCAAAGTAAACAAAGTCTCTTGCAGGGACAGAGAAGAGCATTCTAAACAGTGTATGATGCCACTTTTAGGACCTTATGATTTGGGTTGGTTGAATAGTCCTGATTGAGGCAATCCAGGTTGATGGGGAAAGCTGACGGAAGGAAGGATTGCTCCATATCTGGCACAAGATTGCATAATCTATTTCTTAAGCTTGTTCTAGCTGGCTGTTGCAATCATCCTTCACAGGCAGGGCCTTGGAGCAGAACCTCTGCCTGCTGGCGGCTCTTGCTCTGCCCCAGGCTGTGGTGAAGGGGCCATATCCACCACCTCCTCCTTCTCCTGGAGCTGGCCCCTGCAGAGACCCTGCCCCAAATGCCTCTCAGCCCTCTGTATCGGGAGCCCAGCCCAGAGAGCATGGATTTCAACCCAGGGTACAGAGCTTATGACTCGCATGCTACGTTGCTATGTTCCTGAGGTTTTATTTGTTACTAGCATTTGGGTGTTTTTCATCATCACAGAACAGAATTTAAGAATTAGTCTGGGGGGAGGATGGGAAGGGATGAGAAGGGGAAACAAAGGGGGAGGCTACAATGCTTGATAAGAAATGTACTCATTATCTTACCCATGTAATTGTAACCCCTCTGAACAGTATTTTCACAATAAAAAAAAAGAATTAGTCTGTTTAAGTGGGAAGTTTATCAAAATTTTATTTAACAAAACAGAAAAGCAGCCAGGTGCCAGTGGCTCACACCTGTCACCCTGGCTACTCAGGAGACTGAGATGGGAGGATCAGAGTTCAAAGCCAGCCAGGCAGGAAAGGCTGTGAGACTCTTATCTCCAGTTAACCACCAGAAAGCCAGAAGTGGCCCTGTGGCTCCAGTGGTAGAGAGCTTGCCTTGAGCACGCAAGCCCTGAGTTCAAGCCCAGGAGTGACCCAAAAAGAAAAAAGAAACAAGCAGGCCACAGCACATGCCAACAGGTTTCAGCAGAGGCCCAGGGACACACGTCCTCTTCCGGGGAGCACAAGGCTCGGCCCAGGGACACACGGCCTCTTCCGGGGAGCACAAGGCTCGGCCCAGGGACACACGGCCTCTTCCGGGGAGCAGACACACAAGGCTCAACGCAGGCCAGGTGCCCTTATCTCTGCACACGCATCTTCCCTTCAGCCGCCTGGCACGTCAGCGCTCTGCTGGGACAGACAGCAACTCCTCTGGGCTCATCGTGCTCTTGGAAATGATGCGTTTGATTAGGTCTCCTTAATTGGCATAGATGGTATAGGCTTGAGAAGCTGCCCGGTGCCTTCATTTAGGAGATACTTCTTTAGAGTAGAAAAGCCCACTGTTAAGAGATCTTATTTTCCTTGTTTTGACAAGGTCCTGTTAGTTCAAAGACGAGTTTTCCCAGGTGTTTTTCTTGAAGTATTTGCCCAAGTCATGCTTCCCCACAGCTTTGGGCAAACCATGACAGTACGTTTAAAAACATGTCTAGCTGCTTGGTTATAACCAAATGGGAAATGAGAAACTTCAGGTTACACATGGCTACAGTGTTTGTTCTTACCTCCTGGCTTTTGGTTCTGATATGACAATGTCCCGAAGCCATCTGACCTGAGCTCCACAGAGCCGCTCGGCCTGGCCGCCCACCCTCAGCAGGCCTGTGCTCCCTTGGTTCCTGGGCACCAGACAATGTCGCCTGCGGGTGGATCCTGGGTGCCCCACACCGTGTGGTGAGCACATGCTTCCTGTTTGCTGCAGAGCCCCCCCCGCACCCCCCTCCCTCCCCGCACCCCCC
>NW_012267382.1:261854-269423 GCF_000151885.1 Dipodomys ordii
AAGTGGTGCTGTAGCTCAAGTGGTAGAGCGCTCGCCTTGAGCTGAAGAGCTGAGGGACAGCGCCCAGGCCCAGAGTTCAAGCCCCACGACTGACAAAAAAAAAAAAAAGAAAGCCTTGGATGGGGACAGAGAGGGTCCTTGTAAAGACTGACTGTGGCACAATCTTGGGGCTACTAGCCTGTGTTTTGGTTGGGTAGTTTTCCTTCTCTGCACATCAGTCCTGCCGGTGGCGGGAGATTCCGTGGGGGACAGGGTCTGTGTGGGACAGCGGCTCGGGCTGGGGGGGGAGAACTGAGAGGTGCTGTGGGGAAGGCAGGATTTTCACACAGACAAACCCAACACAGGGCGGGGGCTGGAGGAATTCTCTGAGGCTTGGATAAGATCCCATGGGCCCAAGAAGTCCAGAGCACCACCATCAGCACCATCTGGAAGCCACCCAGGGCTGGGGGCTCCCAGTCTTCCCCGAGGTCCCAGGTGGAGGGCTGGGGGCCTGCCCCAACCGGGGTGGGGGGGTTCAACACCAAATGGCCACGCCCCGTCAGAGGGCACAGAGAGACAGACAGCCTTCGCTGAGCCCAGCCTTCAAAGGCCCCCTGAAGACCGGGTGCCCAACAGGAAGAGCTTCAGGCTCCTCACGCAGAGCAGAGCAGCCGCTCAGGTCACACTTCTTAGAGTGCCTACTGCAACTCTGGGCAGGAACTGACGTTCACATCTGGGATGTTTCTGGAATCCTGGTGAAAGACCCCAGACTCACTGGGATGCTTTCTTCAGCGGGAGGGCACCCCAAGAACCAAGACTCCAAGCCAGCAGCTGCAATAAGCAAGAGGAGTTTATTTGGCATTTGCACAAACGGGCTCTCTGTCCAAGGCAGACAGGAAGCCCCGGTTATAGGCACTTTTAAAGACAAAAGCCATAGGATTAGCATAAGACCCCAGGTTCCCCAGGATTGGCTCAGTTTACTACACGGGGAAGTTTATAACACTCTTTGTAATAAAACAGTTGGTGCGGATGATCAAATGGAGATAGGCACTCTGGGAGTTAAGGGTTAGGGAGTTTACGGAGTTACAGACTTGTGATTAATTAACATTTGGCCTAATTTGTTGGGCTCACCAGATGGTCCTTATCTTGAGCCCCCTAAACCGAGAATTTTTTATACAGGAATGCAGAGGAACATACTCTTTGTTCCTTATCTTGGGTCCCATTTGGCCACTTGGGGAATTTACTTGTTAGTTTTTTATTTACGACTACAGAGCGTGTCCCAGGGCTGACAACCAAACTCCGAAACTTTTTATTTATCTCCAGGGAGGGGAAGGGTCAGTGCTAGCAAGTTTACAGAAGCAAAACCAGCAGTTAGCAATTGTAAAATGTAACTCTAATTTTTAATCTTTCACCGGTGGGTCTGGTCATGACGTTGCCTTCCTGGCTGTCTTCCGTGCGTCCTGCCTGGGCCTCTGTACTTGGGGTGATTCCACGTGACCTGGAAGGTGGCTGAACGGCGTGTGCCCCTCTGGTTGAGCAACCAGAGCTGGCGCCACACCCACCCTGCGCTGAGGAGGGCTGAAGGCCCCAATGCCTGGGTGCTGAGGCGGGGACTGCCCTGGGACTCTCGCTTTCCAGAGTCCACAGCTTGAGGGAAGGGCCGTGTCTCTGTGGTTGACCTTGACCTTGACCCCCTCCCACACACTGAAATGTCAGTGTGTCACTGAAAAGTCAGCTGCACTGGGCCGCTGCTGCACTGGGCCGCTGCTGCCCTGGGCCGCTGCTGCGCTGGGCCGCTGCTGCGCTGGGCCGCTGCTGCGTGCTGGGCCGCTGCTGTGTGCTGGGCCGCTGCTGCGCTGGGCGCCTCAGTGGTGGATCTGACGGCAGCGCCGGTGCCTTCTCCGCCTTAGAGGGTGGGCTCTGGAGTTCCTGAAAGCAATTCTGCTGCATGGCTAAGTGTCTCCAGTGTGTGGAAACATCTGTTTGTTCTGGGTACCAAAGTCGCTGCCCTCCGACCTGAGCTCACCCCCTCTCCCATCATGGCCCCCTTTGCCGCCAGTGAGCACCAGAGCCCCCCCCCCGCATGGCCTGGAAGGTGCCACAGGGAGGGGCACAGGTCCCCCCTCTGCCAGCAGGACACGCGGGGGGGGGGGTGTGCACAGACCCCAGCTGCAGGAAAGAGCGCGGGTGTCAGCAGAGGGGGCCCGGCAGCGAGCGGCGGGTGTCAGCAGAGGGGGCCCGGCAGCGAGCGGCGGGGCGCGAGGCTCCGGAGAGTGGAGGTTGTGTGAGGCCTGACTGCAGCTCTGAAGTCGACGGTGAGGGGGGTGGGGCTGAGGGCCTGGCCCCAGAGCCCCCGGCCTGGGCCAAGCCCTGGGGACCCTGTCGCAGGCAGGGAGGGGCAGTAACTCAAGGCAAGTCTAGTTGGATTTCAGGAGACCCTGCACGGCCTCCCTCCCTTCCCATCCTGGAGTAATTTGTTCTTCAGGGTGTAGCTCCACATTTCTCACACACAGTCAAGTCTCCCATCACCAACTCAGGAAAAGGAAACAAACCTGAGAAACAAAGCTGCTAGGGAAAGGGTTAGCCACAGAACATGGTGGTGGGCTGAGGGCGGAAGCAATGAATGCTGCTCCCCAAACCTCAGCACCGTCCTCCACCAACACCATCTGTCCCCGTGGAGGGAGTCAGGTAAGGAGACACCGGCTGTCCTCACATCCAAGCTAGGCATTAATGCTGAATATCACTTGATCGGTTCATTTCTGGTGGTGAAACTCCCGGCCTGGACGTATTTGCTCTGCCAGGATCCAGGCTGGAGGCCAAGGCTGGAGTTCTGCTCACACGGCCGGTCCTGAGTCTGCAGGCCTGCCTTTCGTACTAGGAGCTTCACCGTCTCCTTCCTCTCAGGCCCAGTCCTGCCCTGGCTGAAGCCACGATACTCCCCCACACACACCAAGCAACCCGAGCGCCCCAGGAATCTCTGATACGGTAAAAAACCTTCACAGAGCTTTGGGGCACAAGGAACTGCACACCAGGGAGAAGCCGGAGACTAAAGAGGGGGAGGCCTCGGTAATTCATGAACACACGTCCAGCTGGACTCAGAGAGCAGGCAGAGGTGCCCACAACCACACCCCCGTGGAATCATGGTGTGGGGAGCCACGGCGACCAGTCAGTGAGGGTCGGAGGTCCGTGAGGGTCGGAGGTCAGTGAGGGTCGGAGGGTCAGGTGCCGCCCTGCTGAGAGCCGGCCTGCTGGGACCCCAGCCACGGCGCCCTCACAGCACAGGCCTTAGAAGTCATCAGGGCACCAGGCCACAGCTGCAGGCAGCCGGACCCTGGGCCTCGATTAGGGTGCAGCTGCTCAAGAACAGGCCAGGGCAGGGGGCAGTCTGAGACCCACCGCCAATTGGGCTAGCCTTGGAATAACTTGAGGGGCTGCGGGGATGGGAGTGGGCAGGTAACAGGGGGAAAACACAATCGCAGCTGCTTCCAAAGAGAAGTCTGGTGGGAACTGGTTCTGCTGCAGTCCCTCTGTGGGCCATGGCTCCTCCAGTCCCAGGAAGCCCAGAGCCCCAGGCTGCGGCTCCACAGAACTCCTGGGAAACAGTACTGTCTGGGTCAAAAGGGTTTCTCCCTGAGAGGCAGGGCCCGCAGGCCTGGGCCCCAGACACCCTGGGCTGGGGCTCTGCGTCAAGGTCCTGTGCATCCTGCTAGGGCGTCTGGGGACAGAGGGCATGGGGCAGTGCTGGCACCAGCCTGACACCGAGAAGGAGGGCTCCAGCTGGGGCGCTGGCCACTGCTGCCCATCCACCCTCTCAGCCAGGGGTGGATGCAGATGGGCTGCCTCCAGACCAGGCTGGGTGCGGATGGGCTGCCTCCAGACCAGGCTGGTTGCGGATGGGCTGCCTCCGGACCAGGCTGGGTGCGGATGGGCTGCCTCCGGACCAGGCTGGGGACTCTCAGCAGTGCCCCCTCCCCAGGCTGTCACACCCTCAGGACCCTGCTGTGAGCATCGATGGCTGCATGAAGCCGGGTGGGGGACCAGCAGGGCAGCCTGGCGTGCTCAGCTTGCTGGAAGGGTTTACATTTGTATCTCTTTCTCTCTCTGAAGACGTGACCCACCACTTATACCACGGAGCTGGGCCATCATTGATGTAGGCTTAACAGAGTCCTTGGGCTCCAGGGTGGAGGGGGTAGTTCTTGAGACGCCTTGTCCCCTGGGTTCTGAGTTCTTGAGCCGCCCTTCCTTTTAGGTACTGAGTTTGTGATATTTCCACAAAAAGGAACATTAGGACACAGGAAAGTCTTTTAGTACACAAAGCCCAGGAGGAATGTCCCCAGCCCAGATCAGGACACCTGACCCCAGCCCTGTAGGTGCTCTCACAAACATCAAGGAGGTTCACGGAGAGAAACGAGGTGGGGTTTGGCCCGATTCCCCTTTATCTGACAGCTGGAGCACGTGTCTTTCTTGCCGAGAGGCTGCTCTATCTGTGGAGCCCAGAGGTGTCAAGGCTGGGCTCCTTAGTGAGGAGGGTTTCTGTCTGAGCCTCCTTTCACAAGACAAGTTCGGCCAGACCCTCCCTTCAAGACAGCTGGACACCCCGAGTTGTCTTTTCCTTGCAAACCCTTTCTGGGCCCAGAGAGTCATTCTCGCAAAGCCCCGCGCGCGGTCGCACACAGCGGGGCTGTCTCTACCATGGCCCAGCTGGCCACACCAGTGGTGTTGGGGAGACAGGGCTCCTCTTCCTTTCCTGGTTCCTTTTTACCACATTTTGCAGCTCATCGCAGAGCAAGCAGTGCCTGCATGCTTTCAATAGACGACTCACGGATGCAAGCGGCTCTCCGGGTGCCTGGCTGCTGCTCCCGGGCCTCATTTTGCCTGACCTGCCTGGCCTGAGCAGAGCTGTGTACAACGGTGCCGGCGGCGGTGGTATCATAACCACAGGTACAATGACTGAGACGAGGGCTGCGTCCAGGCCCCGTCCTCGCCCATCCTGGCCCTGCCCCTGGGCTGGAGGAAAGCAGATAGAGCAGGCCGGTGCCGTCGCCCGTCCCCAGAGTCCTCCCTGCCCACCGCCCTCACTCAGACCAGGGCCATCCCTCCAAATGCAGCCCAGTGCTGGCCACTCAACCTCCACGGAGCGGATCCCCAGGGAGCCCCTAGCACTTCCCGGCACTGCCCTCTGCAGGGAGAAGGAGCCATTTCTAGAACTGGGCTGGACCAAGAATTCCTCTGGCACAAAGTCAATGCCAGTCACGGGGCAGCTCCACCAGTACCTGCCCCTGTATGTTCCCCACTATGTGCTCATACATGCAACGCACACACCCAAGTGCACACACACAACCCCCCAGGGGCCAGCCCCCCGCCTGAGGGGGGTTGCGAGGAGACAAGGATAAATCTCGGTTACGTGGCAGCAGCCCCAGTGCCCAGGGCCAGCCCTGGGCGGCTCACCTCTCCCCTGCCCCATTCCCCAGCATTTCACTCCAGGACTTGAAGTGCAGGGGACAGCAGGGTCCCCTAGCCACACCCAGTGGGGCCTGGGAAGGGTGCCAGACCCCTCCTAAAATTGGCCAAGGCCCTCCTAATATTGTAATTCTTTGCTCTTCCCCCTTCCCACGTGCCCAGGGCTGAGGAGACCAGAGCACAGAGCACATCACGGGGGGTAAAGCAGTTCCCGTGACAGCATTTCCCCAAACCACAGACACCAAGTCCCTCCGGACGGTGGCTCGGGAACGACCCCTCTCCTCCCTGGGCAGTCGCAGGGCTGCCTGTGCCCCGGCTGTGCTCAGCCACGCGGGGAGCGCCCTGCCCTCTGCCGGCTCCTCGGCCCGGCCCTGCCGGGCTGGACTTGGCATCCTCTCCAGACCTCCACTCCGGCCCTGTGCCAAGGCCGCCACCGTAGCCAAGGAACCGTGATTGTGGAAGGTTCCAACCACATGCACCAGAAGCGTGGAACACATCGAATGCTGAAGAGTTGGTGAGAAAAAAAAATGGTAAACTGTGACCATTTCCTCAACAGCTTTTTATTTCTTTGTAGGTTGTGGAGCTTGAACTCTGGGCCTGGACGCTGTCCCCGAGCTTGCTCAAGGCGAGCACTCTATCACTTTGAGCCACTGCGCCACTTCTGGTTTTCTGGTGAGTTTTATTTTTGGAGATAAGAGTCTCATGGACTTCCCTGCCCAGGCTGGCTTTGAACCGAGATCCTCAGATCTCAGCCTTCTGAGTAGCTAGGATGACAGGCGTGAGCCACCAGCTACTAGCCTCATCAATAATTTTTTTATCATATATTAGCCTAATATCTTAGATATATTGGCTTAAAAGATTATTAAAATAATCTTACCTTTTTATTTCCCTTCTTTCAACTGGGCACTGCAACTCAAAACCAGACTAGGCAGAAAAGTCAGCAGAACTGAATCTCTAACTAATCAGTGAAAAGGCTAAGCGGGGGCGTGGCACAAGCGGCGGAGCGCTGCAGTGAGGGAAACGGCTTCTGTAAGAGCTGAAGCCGGGGCACCAGCACTAAATAAATAATGTGTCTTCTCGAACCTTGCCCGTTAAGTCTGCACCTCAAGCCTGCTGCCCTCACAGTCTGCGTCCCTGCACTGGCGACAGTACAGCAGCTCCTGAGAGAGTGTGCCACGCACTCAGGAAGAAAGGAGCCGAGTACTGCACTGTGGATGCCTGGTCCGTTGTTCCTACACCACCACCAGTTCTGCTAAAGACACACTGCCTCTCAGTGAATCTCCTATTTCCACTTTATCGCTGCCACTTAGCACATCAGCTTTTACTTTAGTTTTAGACCCCATAGGCCTTTGGGGAAACATAATTCTCATAAAATTAAGGACAAGGAGTATTCAGAAGATCACACATGGAGTTGAACACGGCTGGTAACTCACGACTGACTGAAAGCCATCAGCTGAAATACATAATGCCCATGAGATTTTATTTTTTTGTTTGTTTGTTTTTGGTTTGTGGAGGGGATACTTGGGGTTTGAACTCAGGGCATTGTGCTTGTCAGGAAAGCACTCTACCACTTGAACAACCTCCAGCTCTATTTGCTTCTGCTATTTTTCAAATAGGATCTCAAATGTATGCCGAGGGCACATATACCTTATCTATACTACTGGATACATACTGGATATCCACTTCCGATCTCAGGTAGGGGGGCGGCAGGGTCCAGCCGCTGTACTTAAGGAGAAAGCGATCCCCTCCTCACCTCTCTCTAGTGCACTGCTCATGACCCAGGTTCTCTTACATTTTTGCCACACTATGGAATCAGCTAAAGTAAAAGGTGCCCAAGAACGAGTAGAATACAGAAAATGTGGTGTGTGTACATATAAAAAAGACACGGAGATTGCAAACACAAAAACCCACCCAGCTGCCCCATGTGGAAGCATACTGGAGCATAAGGAATAAAGTGAGACCCATCCGTGGTCTTTTTGTCTAGCAGTGATTTTCTGCTTCCTACTGTGTCTTACAACGGCTGAAGGTTGTTGGTGTGGGAGGGGACGCCCCCGGGGCGCTGGTGGCCTGTCCTCCCGGGTTGTGGGTGTGGGAGGGGACGCCCCCGGGGCGCTGGTGGCCTGTCCTCCC
>NW_012267382.1:274103-282438 GCF_000151885.1 Dipodomys ordii
AAAAAAAAACCCTACAGACCAACATCTCTCCTAAAAAATACAAAATATTAGCAAATCAAATCTATAATCAAATGTGATTTATGTCAGGTGTACATGACCTGTTCGGTACTTTGAAAAGCTGTTAATATAGTCTGTCCCATCGATGAGCTAAGGAACAAAAGCCACATTAACTTATCCATTGACGTATCAGTTGATTTTGACAAAATCCAATACCCATTCAGAAATAACTAAAACTCGAGAGAACTAGGGAAAAGTGCATTTGCTCAACTGGATAAGAATCATCAGCACTTACTGTTGCTCACACCTGTAATTCCAGCTACTCTAGAGGCTGGGTCTGAGGGCATTTCAGTTCTTAAGTGGAGGTGCCAGGGTAGAAAAGCTGTGCATGATGTAATCCTTACTACAGGACATTCTAGAAAGGACCAGACCACAGAGAGTAAAAAGATCAGAGACACAGATAAAACATTTTTCAGGTTGGTAAACTATTATGATATTATGTCTCAAAACCTGTAGAACTTGACAACAGGGTGGGCCTTGGGCTGGGTGAGAGTCGGTGGTGAGAGCCAGCCCAGCATGCTCGAGGCCCTGGCTTCCATTCCCAGCCTGCAGGGTGACCCCAATTTAACTACGTTTAGGGGTGGGGTCCCAGGAAGGAACACAGCGCCTGACAACAGAGTGTAATTCTGTTACAACTGCGCTAGATCACTGTGGAAACAAGTTCATCTGTGAGGCTAAGGCCGAGGTCTCGGGAGGAACCGTGGGCTGCGTGGAGAGATGGTTTCTTCAGAGCCACGGGGGTCAGTGCTGACACCTTGCGTCCCCCCCTGCACGCCGGCACTGAACAATTAAGGAGATGCACAGCACACGGGCTTCTCACTGTAGGAGGCTCACAGGGGAGACTCCCCGAGTTCAACCCCAGTGGGTACCCTACAAAGGAGGGAGACCAGGGTGAGGGGCTGTGGCCTTGCATGCGCATGCACACACGCCTTTCTTTATCCACCAGGCAACTGTGCCAGAAATAACACCGCGGTGGTGGCAGCAGCGGCCCACCCACGCCTGGAGCTCCATTTCTGACCCAGTCTCCGCTAAAGGGAGCAAAGCTTCCTGGATTGTGGCTGATTCCAGGACCGAGGAAGAAAGTGTACAAAAGGAGCCGTTAGCATCCTGTGCTAGAAAGTGCTCAAAGAAACAGAAACCAGCAATATCAGCACTCCATGACGTGTGCATCAAAGGCAGAGATGGCCGACAGCTCCCAGAGCCAGAGGTGGAACTAGACGAAGTAGCAATGAAATATGTTGTAAACACCCAGCGCGATGTAAATAATCAAACTGACGTGGGGGGGGGCACTGTCCCGCTGGAGACGCCCGGATGCTTCTGTGGGCGCTGTCCCCTCCCCCACCTGTAGCGCCTGCCTGACTTCCTCCCGTGGGAAGGAGGCGGCGGCAGCTGCCCCACCCGGGCAGTCTCCAGCCATGGGATACTTACCTTCCACCGCGCCGGATGAGGACCACGCGCCCGCGTCGCCAGACCCCACCATGGCCTCCTCCTGCCTGGGAAGAACCACGCCGTCCTCACGTGGCCTCCCGCGGTGTATGTGGACGGCACTGGGCTCCCCAGCCGGGCACCAGGCCCCTTGGACCAGCATCTCCACATGCCTTCCTGAACTCCATTTACCTCCCAGAATCTTCCTCACACTAAAGACTTAGACGCCAGAATGGGGCAGGGCAAGCATTCAGTCCACAGCAAGAAACCGTCACCTGGAGAGCATGGCCTCTGGCAAGATCCTAACCCAGCCAGAGCCCGCTGAACAGGACGTGGCCATTGTCCATGAGGAAGGCCCTGGTCACACTCCAGACATTTCCTGTAAGACACACTGCTGGCCTTCCCACAAGGCCCTAAAGGACGCTCACTAGCTTGCGGGAATGAGGAAGGGGTAGCGGGAAAGGGCGCTCAGGAGGAGGCCCAAAGGACGCTCACTAGCTTGCGGGAATGAGGAAGGGGTAGCGGGAAAGGGCGCTCAGGAGGCTGCTTCCAGCAGCTGAGGTCAACACTGCAGCTGCTGCCCAGCCAGGGTGCACGGGCACTGCATCCCGGTGCCCAGCCCCGGTACACGGGCACTGCATCCCGGTACACGGGCACTGCATCCCGGTGCCCAGCCCCGGTACACGGGCACTGCATCCCGGTGCCCAGCCCCGGTACACAGAGGGTACACGGACACTGCATTCTGGTGTAGTCACCTAGTCCATGAGGACCTTTGCCACCTTTCCCTCCACCAGACGTCACCCACGTCATTGGTGACCTCGTGTTGACTGGCCTCGGTGGGCAGAAGGGAGCAGCTAAGCTTACCACCTTGGCAAGACACAGGAGCTAAAGAGCAGAGAGTAAACCCCACTCAAGGCCCCATGCCAGTGGCTCACACCTATCATCCTAGCTGCCCAGGAGACTCAGCTATGAGGACCCCCAGTGAGGGTAGACATCATCAAGACTCTTACCTCCAATTAACCCACAAAGAACCCAAGGTGGACGTGTGGCTCACGTAGTAAAGTGCCAGCCATGAGCAAAATAACTGGTGAGGGTCTGAGGCCCTGAGTTCACAGCCCAGTGTGGGCACACATGCACGCGGCACACGTGTGCACACGCACGTGCACACGTCTGGAACGCCTCTGCAATCTGAATGCAGCACTCAGTTCCCTTTGACATGGACAGAGGCACAATGAGCCTCGAGGGTCCTGATGTTTGGAATATAGCTTTTATCTCCCTCATGTGGAGATCCACTCCACATCATCCCTAAGTGATCTGAACTGAAAGCGCCGCGTGCCGCTGACGCAGGGCTGACACAGTGGCCCCCGAGACCTCATCCAAAGATAGCCAGTGTGGCTTCTCGCAGGCCTTAGACCCTGAGCGCCGCCCCCCCCCAGCTGCGGTTCCAGCAGCCCTGCGGTTGGGTGCGCACGGCAGCCCCACGCCCCAGAGATGCAGGATGCTAGGGGTCAGCTCGAGCAGGACCTCGACGTCCAGCAACGACTTGAGGAATCATGAATGTGAAGTAGCAACGGTGGTGAGGCTGTGTGCCTCTGAAGCTATGTGCACCAGTAGCTTTGTGGTGGGTCCTCGAGAAACCACAAACTGAAGCCTATTGCAGATGGCGTGTCATCCAGAGGTGAACGGCTCAGCCCAGCAAGCCACTGTGTCAGAGGCGGGAGGAGGCTGCAGTAAGCCTTGCAGTGGGCAGAGCTGTGTGCAGTGTGCCTGCAGGCCCTTTTCTCTAGAAGGCAAGAGGCTCAGACCAGGTCAGAGGCAGGGACCGGCACGTCATGATTAGAACATTCACGCCCGGCGTGGGCTCCCTGGAGCCCGGTGGATGTAGAGTGCAGAGAATCTGTCCCATGTGAACTACCAGCCTCGGCGGCGGAGGCTCTTAGCACACAGGTGGGCAGGATGACCTGTCCCTGGGCGTTTCCAGCCTCTGTCCCCGACGGGTCATGCTTAGCCAGGAGCTCAGAGGCAAGCGCCCGGCCGCGGAATGGAAGCAGGTATGACTTGGCCTGGATGTCCTGCTCAGGACACACTGGCTGTGGCCAGTGCTGTGCACCTAGCCTCTGGCACAGAGGAAGGGATGACGTTGTCCTAAGGAGAAATGTACCACCAGGTGCCGGAGGCTCACACCTGTAACCCTGGGTACCTGGAGGCCGAGATCTGCAGGCAGGAAAGTCTGTGAGACTCTTATCTCCAATAAACCACCAGCAAACCGGATGTGGTCTGTGGCTCAAGTGGTAGAGTGCTTGCTTTGAGCTGAAGTGCGCAGGGACAGCGCCCAGCCCCTGAGTTTAAGCCCCACAACTGACCCCCAAAAAAGTGGTTTCCCCCCCCATTCTGGAAGCAGTGGCACCTGGCCTCTCTGGCTGGGGAGGCAGCCAGGCTGCTGCCCAAACCATCACCCGTGCCTCACAGAAGCCCTACCCGCACAGCAGGGCTGGCCAGGAGGTTCACCATCTTACCACGTTTCCACAGCATGGTCTCTGAAGGCTCGGTTTTGCACCAGCTGTTGTTAGCTGGCAGCCTGGTGGGGCTGGGAGGTCCTATGGCTGCAGAGAACTCTTGGAATTGGTGTCCGACCTGTGACATCCCACAGCCAGGGTTCACAGATTCGGGATCAAGCCACAGAAATGGCTCGGTGCTCTCCCAAGCACCACTGCCCTACTATCCCCTGGCGACATGTTCCCTTCCTGGCCCTGCAAGTTTGGACTCCACTCGCCTCGAGGTTTTAGATTCCAAGGGACCAATTCATTCAGTTCCCCCAGGACTTTTCTGTGCTTTGGCCTGAAAGTCCTAAGTCCTTGGAGTCCCTTCTGTCTTGTGAAGACTCTGGCGTGCCAAAGGCCACATCACAGGGAAGCTGAGACCTAGCCGTGGCTCTCACAGCAGGAGGCCCCGGCGCTGGCTGGGGAAACGGGTTTTATTACAGGCCGGAAAGGACACAGTCCAAGGCCGGAGTTCCCCAAGGAGGTTTGTGTACCCTCCCAAGTCCCACAGGAAGGGACAACAAAGAACCAGAACCACACGGGCAAAGCTGAGACCATCAGCGGACCTTTGGGGCAAAGCCTTAGGACCCCACCAGGCAAAGAGTCCCAGTAGGCAGGGCTCCTACCAGGACAAAGGGAGCAAGCTAGGCGGAAAGGACAGCTACAGATGCCTGCTGGCCGGGCGGCAAGCTAGGCGGGAAGGACAGCTACAGATGCCTGCTAGCCGGGCGGCAAGCTAGGCGGAAAGGACAGCTACAGATGCCTGCTGGCCGGGCGGCAAGCTAGGCGGAAAGGACAGCTACAGATGCCTGCTACGCCGGGCGGCGGCCGGAGGGAAGACGAGCATTCCTCTCGCCCCTTGCAGGAGCGACATTCAAACTTGGGCTGACCGATTTTCTTCCTGTTTCCTCCCTCCCTCCGTGCCCCTGCCAGCTAACAGCTGGTGTTGGCCATGGCTAACGCTGCGTCTTTGTGCTTCTA
Organism: Dipodomys ordii; assembly: GCF_000151885.1. Taxonomy (NCBI): domain Eukaryota; kingdom Metazoa; phylum Chordata; class Mammalia; order Rodentia; family Heteromyidae; genus Dipodomys; species Dipodomys ordii. The sequence continues at coordinate 279,107 of NW_012267382.1, forward strand.
CCATGTCCCTCTCGAACAAAGGGCAAAGTGGCTATACAAATGCCGCGATGTCAATCCAGTCTCCTCCAGACAGACAGCCTGTCTGACAGAGTTGCATATTAGGCAGAGGCATGGTTTTGCTTTTGCTGTTACTCGGAAATCAAATGCAATTTTCAGAAGTGTGTTGTGAATGGGACAACTTGGGGCTGTTCAGACTTGGTTAGGCTGAGATCTTTCCGTGGTCAGAGACTGACATGGTGGTTGTCACTCTGAAAGTCATGGCCAGATGTGGTAGCAGGCGGAGCAGGTGGCTGAGCTCCGCTTGTCTGCCTTCTGCCTTGGATCCTCCAAGCTGATGCTCACGAGGAAACTCCCTGGTCCAGAGCCCACGGAGCTTGGAGTGTCCCAAACACTTCTCATAGGCACTTGCTCTTCCTTTTTCTAATTTTAACTTTTGGTGGTGGTACTGAAGTATGAACTCAGGGCCTTGCACTTCCTGGGCCAGTGCTCTACCCTTGAGCCATTCCCCTGGCTTTTTTTGCCTTATTTTTTTTTTTGCCGGTCACGGGGCTTAAACTCTGGGTTTGGGCACTGTCCCACAGCTTTTCAGCTCAAGGCTAGCACTCTACCACTTGAGCCACAGCGCCACTTCCGGCTTTTTCTGTTTAAGTGGTGCTGAGGAATCGAACCCAGGACCTCATGCTTGCAAGGCAAGTGCTCTACCACTGAGCCACCTTCCCAGCCCCTCCTTAGTTATTTTTCATACAGGGTTTCTGTTTTGCCTAGGCCGACCCTGAACCTCCATCGTTGACACCTACATTCAGAGTAGCTAGCATTACTTGTGCACAGCACCATGCTCAGACCAGTTTACTGGCTCAGGACTCTGTCAGTATCCCAGTGACAGCTCTCTGAAATAAATTTCCCTCTGCTGCGCCATCTCTTCATTTTGTTTTTGTCATAGTATTTACCTCTATCCAATAACTAGCATGTGTTCACTCGCTGGTCTCTGCCTAGTAGCAGATTCCATGAGGGAAAGGACCTGGCTTGTCTTGCTTGCCGAGAGACCTCCCGGTAAGTCTCTGGCCACAGACAGAAGGAAATGTCTGTCTGAATGAGCAAGACAACAGGAGAGACACCACAGTGACATGTCACGTGTATGAAACTGAGTGTGATATACAGTGTGGTTAAAATAATGTTGAAGATACACGCAACCTTTCCTATGTGGAAGCTAGATCTACAGCTGTACACATTCACACAGTCAGACTAGAGGAGGGTACCCTTTGAACATTTAAAATACTATTTTCAAAATGAGTTCCAGGAAATGGTAACCTGGGGGTAGGGGTGGTGATGTGCTTGTTTTTGCTTTTAGGGCTTTTTTTTTTGTCTTTTTAGGGGGAGCACAGAAAGGTGGAGAGGGTGAACCAATGCAGACATAGTGTAAACTATATGGAAAGTGAGCTGTGGGAAACCAGGGGAAAGCAAAGGAAGGGGTGACATTGAAGAAAGAAAGAAGGAAAGAGAGAAAGAAAGAAAGAGAAAGAAAGGAAGAAAGGCACTCGATCCCTGACTTTGGTGACCCTGCTGTATAACACCTTAATAAAAATAATATTACATTTTTAAGGCACAATTTGATAAACATTCTTTTTTGGGGGGGTCCGGTCGTGGGGTCTGAACTCTGGGCCTGGGCACTGTCCCTCAGCTCTTCAGCTTAAGGCTAGTGCTCTACCACTTGAGCCACAGCACCACTTCCGCCTTTTTCTTTTTGCTTATGTGGTGCTGAGGAATTGAACCCAGGGCCTCATGCATGCAAGGCAAGCGCTCTACCACTGAGCCACCTTCCCAGCCCTGATAAACATTCTATGAGCATGCAAACAACACAATTACAGAAAGCAGACAGGGGCAGGGAATGAGAACAGCAGTGGAGGAGAAATTTTTACAAGATGGTATTTGCTAGACTGAGGACAGAACCACAAACAGCAGAAAGTAGCCAATTTGACTTTGTGTCTCTAGTGGCACAGGGTGATGGTGGACAGTATTAAAACTAAAAAGCGACTGGGAAGGTGGCTCAGTGGTAGAGTGCTTGCTGCGTATGCATGAGGCCCTGGGTTCGATTCCTCAGCACCACATACACAGAAAAGCTGCAAGTGGTGCTGTTGCTCAAGCGGTAGAGCACTCTCCTTGGGCTGAAGGAGCTGAGGGACAGCACCCAGGCCCCGAGTTCAAGCCCCAGGACTGGCCAAAGAAAAAACAAAAACCTGAAGAGCCACCTCCCAATAGTCTTTCCAGGACCAGGTGCGGCCATGGGCCCCACACCTCGGGGGCCTGTTGGCGGGAATGGACCGAGGCAGCTCCAAGGCCATTCCCTTTCTGGGCCAGCGGTGTCCCCGGTGTCCCCTCAGGGTCCCGCCAGCCAGGTGCAGAGGCCGATGGCCGATGACCCCAGAGCTCACCTGGCAGCTCACCTCCACCCACCCAGGCCCCGGCCTCCTGGAGGACCCGTGCGTCTGCAGGAGATGGACCAGCCAGGCGGGAGGCCGCTGGACACGGGGCGGGCAGGGCCAGGCTGAGGCCGAAGCAGACGGGCTCTAGGCCGGGTGAGCTCCGTCACTCCACAGCTGAGCCAGGGCCACAGCCTGGCCGCCAAAGCTCCTCTGCATCCTCCATGTGCTCTCCAGGGACATCTGTGCGCCGTCCCCGTGTAGGTCAGCCCTAGCCCGCCATCCCAGTGCGGGGTCAGCCCTAGCCCTCCGTCCCTGTGCGGGGTCAGCCCTAGCCCGCCGTCCCCGTGTAGGTCAGCCCTAGCCCGCCGTCCCTGTGTGGGGTCAGCCCTAGCCCGCCGTCCCAGTGCGGGGTCAGCCCTAGCCCTCCGTCCCTGTGCAGGTCAGCCCTAGCCCGCCATCCCTGTGCGGGGTCAGCCCTAGCCCGCCGTCCCTGTGCGGGGTCAGGCCTAGCCCGCCGTCCCTGTGCGGGGTCAGCCCTAGCCCGCCGTCCCAGTGCGGGGTCAGCCCTAGCCCTCCGTCCCAGTGCGGGGTCAGCCCTAGCCCGCCGTCCCAGTGCGGGGTCAGCCCTAGCCCGCCGTCCCAGTGCGGGGTCAGCCCTAGCCCGCCGTCCCCCGTGCGTCCTCCCTGTGCGGGGTCAGCCCTAGCCAGGCCCCTGCCGCGCCCTCCCGAGGCCAGGGGGACCCCGCCACCCAGGCCGGCATCCCCGGGGGGCCTAGCGTTCGGTGGAGGCTACAGTCATTTACAGGAGACCCAGTCCTGTCTCACGCGCACCCTTGTTTCCCAGACTCCCGGGCGCCCCCACCATCGCCTCCCCGCGCCCTCCCGCCCTCCCCGGGCCCCTCTCCTCTACCG
>NW_012267382.1:284791-287294 GCF_000151885.1 Dipodomys ordii
ACCCCTCCCCGGGCGGACCCCTCCCCGGCGGACCCTGGGGTCTGGCCTGGACCCGGTGTGTGGTTGGCCGGGGTGGGGCCGGGCCTCCTCCTCTGCCTGCTCCGCAGGGCCTCAGTTTCCCTGCCTACGGGTGGGAGCGCCGCTCTGACCCCAGGGCCTGTGCGCCTGGGGGATCAGGGCTGCCAGGGTCACTGACGTGCAGGGGGGCGCCCCGGGGGTGAGCCCACACACAACGCGTCTCATTGCCCGTGAGCCGGGAGCGCCGTGCAGACGACACATTCGCGGGGAGAGCTCCCCACGGCGGCGGGTAGCAGAGACAGAAGCAGCTGGAAGAAGAGGAGACAGGGCCAGAGCGGGGAAGCTGGGGATGGACAGCGTGGAGCCCTGGCCAGGACTGAGGGGGGTGGACAGCGTGGAGCCCTGGCCAGGACAGGCCCCAGCCAGCCTCCTCCGACTTGTGGAGGAATCGGTGTCCTGAGCTGGGTGTTGGGAAGGCAGTGTCCCCGTCCCCGGAGCCCCGAGCCGGGCACTGACTCAGGACATCCTAGACCACTCCACCCGAGGGGCTTCGGTCCTCTTCCTGCCTCCACCCGTGGAGTCCCCTCTGCCTCTTTGCATGCCTGGAGGCCTCTCCATGGACCCTAGACCGCTCCACAGCCAGGGCTCTGGGGCTGGTCCCCACCCCCAAGGGGGTCCATAGGTTACCTGAACCCAGGCATCTCATACTGCCGGCCACATCTTCAAGAGATCCCTGACACTACCTCAAAAGAAGCCCCGCCCTCACCCCATGTCAGCTGATGGGGACGGAGCTCTTCTGTGGGCTGCTCAGTTGCCACAGGCCTCCAGTTCAACTTCCTGAGAAGTCAGGGAGCCAGCTGAACCTGGAGGGGTGTCAGCATAGAAGCCACACCCTGGACCCCCCCACCCCGCATCTGGGTCCTAGAAGGCCAAAGGTGCCAAGTGGCCCTGACAAGAGCAGCCTGGGCTCCCATCAGCCCTGCGGGACTTTTGAAAAGCAGCTGAACATTGAGGTTTTCCAGACTGGCCGGTGGAGGCAGCATCGCGGTGGTGTCCAGCAGGCTGCACACAGAGGCCCCAGGGGTAGGAGGACCAGAGGCCGATGGCAAGCCTCGGGTCTACAGGGCGATGGTGGCAGCCTGGCCTAGAACTGTACTACAGAAAAGTTTAATGCCTCTAGCTACCTGGACTTAGCTTGTTGGGCTGTGGACATCTGGAGCAGCTAAGCTGGCCAGGAGCCTGTTCCTTGCTTACCTCCCAGCTAGTCAAAAGCTCTGGAATCAGGAGCCTGGGAGAAGCACGGTGGGGGGTCTCACCGGGCAGGAGCCAGGCCAGGGCAGGCAGGAGGGGCTGGAACCGGTCAGAGTGAGACTTCCCACCTAGAGGCTCAGGTCCTGGGTGTGGACCCTGGAAGGTGCTGTGGGGTGGTCATGGAGAAGGTCCAGTAAGTGGAGAGAAATGGGCACAGAGATGCCCTGCCTCCGGCTTGGGGAGGGAGCAAGCTGTGGAGACGTCTCTGCCTATCTGTGAGGGGTGCTGTCCAGGGGACAGTCTCCCTCCAGGACCTCCTTGGTGCCGGGTCCTCTGGTAGACCGGCGCGGTTCCCCTGCCAGGGCTGCCTTGTTCAAGGCAGCAGGTAGGTGGCATGGCTTGGCCCTGGAGCACCATGCTGGCTGTCCCTGCGGTCACCTTCGAGTCCCACTCGAGCCACATGGGAAAGGCTCTGGGGGCTCCCAGAAGGCTGGAGTCCTTCCTGAGGCAAGCCACTCAGAGAGAAGGGCAAGATGGGCACCCAGCCACTGCAGATACACACAGAGCCCTGCTCCGTCCCGGAAGCCGGAGCTCCAGCAGCACCTTGCTACCCCGCTGCAGCTGTGCGGGACAGGCCCACCGTGCCCCCGCTGACACTCACAGTGAAGGTTCAGAGAGCTCTCGTTTGCCACCCACAGACGGGGAGAAGCTGCCCAGTGTGACGGACGGCCACGGGGCCCAGGCCCTGCCCACCACGCAGAGGGCGGACGACTCCAGTGAGAGTCGAGAGGAGGAGCAGGCGGTAAGCAGGGAGGGGTGGAAGAAATGGCACGGACGCCGGACATGGTGCCGCCGCACCCTGGCCTGGCATTGCATATCCGGGCAGACACAGGTGGTGTGGGCTGTGTCCTGGAGGACGCGTGCGGAGGGTGCTCGGCCTGAGACAGACTGTGAAGTTGTCTTGCTGTGTCTGCCTGCACTTGTGTGTGGCGGGGACCCTACTTACCCTTGCTGCCCTTCCTCTCCTGAAGTCCGAGGGGCGGGACCCAAACATGCTATTTCCTGGAGGGGCAGGGAGGCCCCCACCACTGAACCTCACACATCAGACACCCCCATGGCGGGAGGAGGTGAGCTCTGCCCCCTGGATGGGCTGGCAGGGGGAAGGGGAGGAGGGGGAGGGGTAAAGCCTCCCTGGATGGGCGGGGGGGGGCGGGGGAGGTAAAGCCTCCCTGGC
>NW_012267382.1:290025-291629 GCF_000151885.1 Dipodomys ordii
CAGAGGCTGGGCGCCAGTTGGGCCACAGTAACTGCCCCTCACAGCTCCTCGGATGGAGCCTTCCAGCCTGGAGAACGTGCTGGAGCCATGCGCCTACGCCCCTACCTACATCCTCAAGGATTTTCCCATCGCAAGATACCAGGGACTGCAGTTTGTAAGTGCCGGGCCTCCTCTGTGGGCTCCCGCAGCCTCAGCCCCTTCACACACAGCTAAGCTGCCCTGCCTCCAGGTGTACCTGTCCTTCGTCTATCCCAACGACTACACCCGCCTCACCCACATGGAGTCAGACAACAAGTGCTTCTACCGAGAGTCGCCCTTGTACCTGGAGAGGTGGGTGGGGCGGGGAGGGCGGTTCCCTCAGAAGCCAGGCAGAGCCTGGCAGCGAGGGCCCCTGATGCCTGCCCTGCCCTGCCCCAGGTTTGGGTTCTACAAATACATGAAGATGGACAGGGAGGAGGGAGAGGATGATGAAGAGGAGATGCAGCGCCGCGCCTTCCTCTTCCTCAACCCGGATGGTAGGTGCCCCCGAGCCCGGCGTGCCCAGCCGGCTGGCCTGGCCTGCAGCTGACTGGGCACTTCCGGCAGACTTTCTGGATGATGAGGATGACCGGGAGCTGCTGGACAGCCTGGAGCCAACGGGGGCTTCTGTGCCACAGCTCGGCCGCCAGACCCCCACACTGGTGGCCCCCACGAAGCCCAAGATGCTGACTGTGGCCACCCCCGTCCCACCAACGTCCAGTTCTCTGGATGGGCAGGCCCCCAGGCATTCCCGGGCCCTAAGCTGGGCCTCCCGGCCCCTGCCCCTCTTTCTGGGCCGGGCCCCACCCCCCCACACAGCACCCTCAAAGGTGTATGTGACGAGGGTGCGGCCGGTGCAGCCCAGGCTGCGGGCCTCCCGAAGGGCGCTGCCGGACGCCCCCTGGCCCCCTTTCCCCAGGGTCTTCCCACGCCCCAGGCCCCTGCCCAGGGTGCAGCTGCGGGCACCACCACGCCGCCCGCAGCCCCACCGCCGCAGGACCGCAGAGCCGAGGCCTTCGGCCCGGACGCAGGCCCCCTGGGGGAGCCGGGTAGTCCCAGTGCGTGCCCGGGAACTCGAAGCGCCCACTGCAGACACAAACTCGTCCGCCGAGACAAAACCTGTGACCTCCTTCCTCCGCGTGGCCCAGGTGTCCAGGCCGCAGCTGCCCGGGGAGGGAGAGGAGGAGGGGGAGGAGGGGGAGGACGACGGCCTCCCAGGGGAAGAGGCCACGCCGGACGGCAGTGAGGAGGAAGAAGAGGCGGCGGCGCGGCCCGCGGGCCGCTGGCGGGAGGACGCCATCGACTGGCAGCGCACGTTCAGCGTGGGCACTGTGGACTTCGAGCTGCTGCGCTCGGACTGGAATGACCTGCGCTGCAACGTCTCAGGAAACCTGCAGCTGCCGGAGGCCGAGGCCGTGGACGTGGCGGCCCAGTACATGGAGCGGCTCAACGCACGCCATGGCGGGTATGGGGGGGGCAGCGGCCAGTGAGCACCACGGCGGGTACAGGGGGGGGCAGCGGCCAGTGAGCACCACGGCGGGTACAGGGGGGGGCAGCGGCCAGTGAGCACCACGGCGGGTACAGGG
>NW_012267382.1:298194-299730 GCF_000151885.1 Dipodomys ordii
GCTCAGTGTCATGGTGTGATTGGGGACAGTGGCTCAGTGTCATGGTGTGATTGGGACAGTGGCTCAGTGTCATGGTGTGATTGGGACAGTGGCTCTGAGTGTCATGGTGGGATGGGGGACAGTGGCTCAGTGTCATGGTGTGATTGGGGGCAGTGGCTCAGTGTCATGGTGTGATTGGGGACAGTGGCTCAGTGTCATGGTGTGATTGGGGGACAAGAGCTCATTGAGCACCACAGGTTTGGGGGCAGCAGCTCAGCAAGCATCATGGAGGGTATGGGGGGCAGGTATGGTGGGCAGCGGCTGGTGAGCACCGGCGATGGAGAGTGGGGGACACCAAAGGCTCATGAGCACCATGGGGGGGCCAACAGCTCGGGGAGCACCATGGTCAGGGGTGTCATCTGGAGAGGGCTCCAGGGACTCAGACCTTCCTGGGGACCAGCATGATTCTCGGGAACTCCACAGCTCTTCTCCTCTGCCCCTGCCCCTCTCCCCTGGCATGCTCCTCTCCTGCTCAGGACTGTGGCCAGGGTTAGGTGCTTCTAGAGAGTCTCACCCAAGGCTGGTTCCTGGGATGCTGCACCCCCAAACCTTAAATCTGTCTCCTTGACCCAAAGGTGTTGTGCAAGCTACAAGGTTTAGTGGTCAGTCTCAGGCACATGGTAGGCAGGAGCCCACTCTGGGGCCAGGTCAGCTAAGAACACCTACACCTTCGTCTCGCTGAGGTCTTCACTATGGCTGTGAGACCAGGTCCAGGGGCAGGCATGGGGCTCCTGCCCTCAGACCCGCCAGGCCCAGGATCCAGCTTGCCCACCTCACCTTGGGAGGCTGGGGCCCGAGGGCCTGCTGTGTGCCAACCCCGGAGGAGAGGGACAGCAGGCCAAGGTGCCAGTTGGGCAGAAGATGGACACAGCCAAGCGGGATAGACGTTCTGAGCAAGGCAGGGGTTGGGCCCTGGCGTGCACAGGTTGCCCGGCTGTGCTGTCTGCTGGGTTGTGGGGAGGAAGGGTGGCCGCCTGGTTCTAGGGAGGTGGGTGGAAATTGCTGTAGCCCAGGTGGTTGGGAAAGCAGACCCGCCCTCAGTCATCAGCTTCCTGCAGGCAGCTCAGTGACCCTGGGCATGCCAGGCCTCTCCAAACCAGCAGTCACAACTGTCCCTGCGTTTGCCTGCTTGGACCCAGGGTGCGGGTGGCCCGGAGGGGTGACCAAGAGCATTTGGAGACTAGGTAGTGGGGCAGTGGGAACAGGTCGGAGGTCACAGTGGCGGGCTTCCAGGCCCACCAGTCAAGGAGGGCTGGTCGGAGACTGCACAGGGTCTGGGGCAGAGCGGGAAGGCTGTGGGCAGAAGGTGGGGAAGGGACCAAAGGAAGGCAGCAGCCCCCTCTCGGGACACTCGGAGGCTTCTCTAGGAGTGCTGGGGAGGACCGAGCAAATCTAGACAGGAATCCTCCCCAAGACAGGCGAGCCCAGAGGGCCCGGGAGGGGGGCGCAGCCCTGGGCCGCCTGGAGCGGGGCCCGAGCCGGTCCAACTGCCTCCTG
>NW_012267382.1:301813-310573 GCF_000151885.1 Dipodomys ordii
TCCCTCCGGCCAGGCCCCCCTGCCCGGCTCCAGCATGGCACCAGCGGTGCGCTTCCCTCCGGCCAGGCCCCCCTGCCCGGCTCCAGCGTGGCACCAGCGGTGCGCTTCCCTGCCCGGCTCCAGCATGGCACCAGCGGCTCCCTTATCCCCCCAGGTACCAGTACCTGCGACGCACCGGAAACTTCGAGCGCTCGGCGGGGCTGCAGGCCGGAGTGGACGCGGTGGAGGTCTGTGGCGGGGGCAGGGGAGGGGTGGGGAGGGCCGGGGAGGGCGGGACGGCCCACTCAGACCTCTGCGCCCCCAGGACCCCAGCAGCATCGTCTTCCTCTGTGACCTGCACATCTACTTCCCTCTCAACATCCTGGACAGCATCCGGAAGCACTGCGTGGAGGGCAAGCTGGCCTTCGCCCCCGTGGTCATGCGCCTGGGCTGCGGGAGCTCGCCGGGAAACCCGCACGGCAAGTCCCCGAAGGACCCCCAGGCCAGCGCCCCAGGGCTCACAGCCCGGTCCTGGCTCCCGGTGCTGTGCGCCTGGCCAGCCCCACCCCTTCCTGAGGTCTCCGGAGACCCCCACCCCCACCCCATCTGAAAGCCGCCCCTCCTCACCAGGTTACTGGGAGGTAAATGGCTTTGGCCTCTTTGGGATCTACAAATCGGACTTTGACCGCGTGGGAGGCATGAACACAGAGGAGTTCCGGGACCAGTGGGGGGGCGAGGACTGGGAGCTGCTGGACAGGCGAGTGCGCTGACCCCATGCCACGGGGACCGCTCCCCCCGCCACCAAGCTCTGCAGGGCCAGAGAGCCCCACAGTCCCCTCCTGCATGCTGCCCTGAGCCCCAGGGTCCTGCAGGGCTGGGGGGGGCAGCCAGTTCCTCCCACCCCAGGATCCTGCAGGGCCGGGGGGGGGGCAGCCAAGCCGACGTTCCTCCCACCCCAGGATCCTGCAGGGCCGGGGGGGGGGGCAGCCAAGCCGACGTTCCTCCCCCCACCCCAGGGTCCTGCAGGGCTGGGGGGGCAGCCAAGCCGACGTTCCCCCCACCCCAGGGTCCTGCAGGGCTGGGGGGTGGGCAGCCAAGCTGATGCTCCTCCTCCCCCACCCCAGGGTCCTGCAGGCAGGGCTGGAGGTGGAGCGGCTGCGGCTGAGGAACTTCTACCATCATTATCATTCCAAGCGGGGTATGTGGGGCACCCGGAGTCGCAAGGGCTCCCGTGTGGAGCGGTCCTGAGGCTGGAGGACCTGCCCGGCATGCTGAAGCAGAGGTGGCGGTTGCGGATGCTCAGCTCCAGGATCCGCCCCACGTGGCTCGTGGCCTGGCTGCCACCTCCGTCCCACACTGCACAATGATTTCTGTGAAATTTTCTGTAGCAATGACCTTGTTTTCAGGATTTCCAAGAGTTCTGTCTGTTCTGTTTTTTATTCAGAATGAAATGAAATATTTTTTTTAGTTCTGACTTATTCTCTTTGCCTGTTCTCTTGGGAGGCAGAGCCCTGGCCTGGGGTGGCTCAGGGCGCCGAGCTGAGCCTTGCTCAGCACCTCTCCCTGTCCTTGCTCCCCCCTGCTCCCCCCCTTCCTCTCCACACAGTGCCCAAGGAGTCCCAACATTGAGAAAAGACAACTCAGGAGGACGTCCATGGGTCCAGTGCTGGCCAGCAGATGGCAGACATTCAGTTGAGCTCCCACGACAGAAGCCAAGCATCCACAGGACAGAGATACTGGACCTCCACAGACGACACACAGCCCACCATGATAGTGACACCACAGCTCCACAGACCACACACAGCCCACCATGATAGTGACACCACACCTCCACAGATCACACACAGCCCACCATGATAGTGACACCACACCTCCACAGACCACACACAGCCCACCATGATAGTGACACCACACCTCCACAGATCACACACAGCCCACCATGATAGTGACACCACACCTCCACAGACCACACACAGCCCACCATGATAGTGACACCACACCTCCACAGACCACACACAGCCCACCATGATAGTGCAGAACACCACACCTCCACAGACCACACACAGCCCACCATGATAGTGACACCACACCTCCACAGACCACACACAGCCCACCATGATAGTGACACCACAGCTACACAGACCACACACAGCCCACCATGATAGTGACACCACACCTCCACAGACCACACACAGCCCACCATGATAGTGACACCACACCTCCACAGATCACACACAGCCCACCATGATAGTGCAGAACACCTCCACAGATCACACACAGCCCACCATGATAGTGCAGAACACCTCCACAGACCACACACAGCCCACCATGATAGTGACACCACAGCTACACAGACCACACACAGCCCACATGATAGTGCAGAACACCACACCTCCACAGACCACACACAGCCCACCATGATAGTGCAGAACACCTCCACAGACCACACACAGCCCACCATGATAGTGACACCACACCTCCACAGACCACACACAGCCCACCATGATAGTGACACCACACCTCCACAGACCACACACAGCCCACCATGATAGTGACACCACACCTCCACAGATCACACACAGCCCCCAGATGCCCACATGGTCTTTTCATATGTGAAAAATCTTATCAGGAAAATCGCCCTCCCTCATGGATGTTGCAAAGTATGAAAAGCAGCCCTGGATTTAATATTAGACAAAGCTCCTGTTTAAGAAGAGGTGGAGGAAGGGGACAGGGTGAACAGCACTCGGATACTGGGTGAAGCGTTGCCTCGCCAGCCAGAGGCTTTCAGAGAAGCTTCTATGTGATGTGGACAGTATGCACACCAGGGCTTACTAATCCATGACAGTGAGTTGTTTAATGAGAACCCACAGGGTTCTCCATCCTGGCCTGGGTAGGATGTACACCCCACAGACACCTGAACACAATGTCTGCAGTCAGCTAGTCCAAGTGCTATGGAGAAAAATAAAGCTAGAGAAAAAGAGTGGTGAATTCAGTGAGCAGAGCGGTCTGGAGAAGAATGTACAAGATGGGGCAATGTCCATTTGGAGGAAAATTTTAAAATCTATGATGAGAGAAATGGAAATAAAAGTTACTGACAAGACACGTGCCAGTAGCTCACACCTGTAATCCCAGCCACCCAAGAAGCTGAGGTTGGATTGAAGTTCCAAAGTACCCTGATCTTTAACCAGAAAAAAGCTGGAAGTGAAGGTGTGGCTCCAGCAAGCAAGAGTGAAAAGCGCTGAGTTCAAGCTCAGTACTGGCACAAAACATGAGTAAAAATAATTTTTAAGTTATTGACAACAAAGTGAGATAGAAAAAAAATCTTGCTACTTTAGCAATCTCAAAAAAAAAAAAAAAACTAAGCCGGGCGCCGGTGGCTCACGCCTGTAATCCTAGCTACTCAGGAGGCTGAGATCTGAGGATCGCGGTTCAAAGCCAGCCCGGGCAGGAGAGACCGTGAGACTCCTATCTCCAATAAACCACCAGAAAACCGGAAGTGGTGCTGTAGCTCAAGAGCGCTCGCCTTGAGCTGAAGAGCTGAGGGACAGCGCCCAGGCCCAGAGTTCAAGCCCCACGACCAACAACAAAAAAAAAAACTGTTGTTTGAGAACCCAGTGAGGGATACCAGAGACAGACTAGCAAAAGCACAGCAGATGAAATGGAAAAGCATGCATACAAAGAACCCGTGGACAGACGACAAAGCATCAATGGAGAAGACAGAGCTGGGCACCAGGGGCTCACGCCTGTCACCCTACCTACTTAGGAAGCTGAGATCTGAGGATCGCAGTTCAAAGCCAGCCTGGGCAGGAAAAGTCCATGAGACTCCTATCTCCAATAAACCACTAGAAAACCAAAAGTGGCGCTGTGGCTCCAGTGGTAGAGCGCTCGCCTTGAGCTGAAGAGCTGAGGGATAGCGCCCAGGCCCAGAGTTCAAGCCCCACCACCGATTAAAAAAAAAGCACATAAAATAATAGAAGTTTCCTACAGTAAAAGCAGGCCAGAATCTGAGATAATGCCATGTCAAAAAACAACCAATGATGGAGCTGGAGCTGGAGCTGGGAATGTGGCTTAGTGGTAGAGTGCTTGCCTAGCATGCATGAGGCCCTAGGATCAATCCTGCAGTGCCACATAAACAAAAAAGCCAGAAGTGCTGTTGTAGCTCAAATGGTAGAGCGCTAGCCTTGAGCACAAGAAGCTCAGGGACAGCGCCTAGGTCCTGAGTTCAAGCCCCAGGACTGGCCAATAAAAAAGACTAACACATGCAAATGAGGTCACTGGCTCAGCAAAATCAGGAAAGACTAAGGCTTGGCACTTAGGGGAGATGGCCCAGGAGGGGCCTCAGGCTTAGAAAGAGGGCTCTGAGGGCCCCCCAGCGCCACTCCCAGCCCACCCGCTGGGCTGCTAGGCAGGGTCAGAAACATCTCTAGGTGCCCTAGTTCACTTTGAAACTTATGGAAGTTGTTTAACCATGTGGAGCCTCCGTTTCCCCGCTGCAAAATCGACTCTCTAGAGATGTTCTTGTTGGGACAGCATCGGCCTGCACTCCGGGATAACTCGCGGCCATGCTGCTCCCTGCCCCTGCCACCACCTCCTGCCACTCCCCACAGAGAGGCCGATGCCCAATCCACCATCTCCCCAAATCAATAAACAACCTTCAGGCCCCCGCCAGCTCCCCGCCCTCTCCACTGGGCAGGGTTGTCCAGTCTCCAGCCCTTTGCTCTCTCGGCCCCCTCAGGGGGGCTGGGGGCTGCACCAAAGCCTGTCACACACACCTCGTCCAGAGCATGCCCAGTGCACACAGGAGGGGCCCGTGAAGTCCCCACCGGCCCGTGTGGACCCCCAGAGGGGCCGATAGGCAGGGGACCGACAACAGTACCACGCCCTCAGCTACCAGGGAGGCCACAAAGGCCGGGCCGAGCACCTGTAGGCCCAGGATCAGGGAAGAAAAGCCACAGACAATGGGACAAGAGCCGCAGGGCAGCGCTGAGTGGGGGCCTTGGGCTGGGCTCTGCGGAGCTCCGTCCACTGGACTTGCCCAGCACTGGGCTGCACGCTTCTGGGGCCTTCAGCCTCGTGGCTGCGTGACCAGAGATGAGCCCTTCACCTCAGTGGCCCCCATGCTTTGTACGTTGTGTTTCTGAAAATTACTCGGCAGGGGCTGGGAAGGTGGCTCAGCAGTTGAGCACTCGCCTCCCATGCATGGGGCCCTGGGTTCGATTCCTCAGCACCACATAAGGAGAAAAAGCCAGAAAAGTCGCTGTGGCTCAAGTGGTAGAGCGCTCACCTTGAGCTGAAGAGCTGAGGGACAGCGCCCAGGCCCCAAGTTCAAGTCCCACAACCAACAACAAAAAAAAAAGAAGAAAATTACTTGGCATTCACATCCTCCCCCTTCCCCAGATCCCCGGCTTTCTGCATCTCAATATACTCCTGGCTCACCTCCTGTCCCATACCCTTCCTGGGCTCCTGACCTTCCAGACCCAAAGGCTTGCCCTCTGTGCCTCGCCCTCCAACACACACCACACACACGGGCATGCGTGCACACGCGTGCACACGCACACACACACAAGCACGGGCAGAGCCTTCCCTCTCCCTAGCCAAGGGAGTGGTCTCATCCCCCAGTCGCAGTCCTTGCCCAGCCTCAGTGATCCCCACACCCAACTCCTCTCTGCCAGGTGACCACCACCGCAGGGTGCCCTGGGAGCCCGGTGCACTCACGGTGTGGGCCCCCGGCTCCGGGATGAGGGTGTGCAGGACTCAGCCCACCTCCGGTTTTCTAAGCCCCGGCCAGAGGCTAGGCTGGGTTTGCCTCTCAGCTGTGTTCCCCGGCTCACAGCAGCTCCTGGGAGAGGGCCCTGGAGTCTGATGCAGACCCCAGCCCCGAGCCGAGAGCCTCGGGAACCAGCCCGGCAATATCACAGGCCTTTCTAGCCAGACAGCAGCTGGGGGAAGCCCCGCATGACAGCAGTTTCCCGGGTGCCGTGTCTCTTGGCCCCCCGCCCCACGTGCTGTGGCCTTGTGCCTGGGCCCTCCTGCGGGCCTCGGCCCCTCAGCCTGGCCCGGCTTCCCGGGGCTCGGGCAGGGCGGGCCCCAACCGCGCCAGGCGTACGCCTCTAGGCCCATCGGCGCCGCACAAACTTGTCTCCCGGGATTTTTCCACACAAAACACGTCTCCCAAGGAAGCAACCGGTCTGATGAGCTGGGTGTGCGGCGTGCGCACCCCGCCCTCCGGTGCCCCCACAGAGTGTCTCCAGGCAGAGGCTGCCCACAAGAGCCAGGCCCAGGATGGAACCCCGGATTCCTCGGCCAGTGGCCGCGGCCCCAGGGACGCACCGGGAGTCTGGCAGGATCCGGAGAATCAGCCAGGTAGGGCACCCAGCCCGCCCCCACCCTCCCAGGGGCCGACCCACCTTTCCAGGTGCCTCTCTGCTAACCCCCACTGAGCTGCTGACCCCCTCCAGCCCCCCCTCCTCCTGACTCCCCCCCCACCCCCCCCTCTTCCTAACCCCCCCTCCAGCCCCCCTCTTACTGACTCTCCTCCAGTCCCCCCTCCTCCTGGCTGCCCACCCTCCAGCCCCCTCCTCCTGGCTGGCCACATGACCCTCACTCTGAGTTTCATCACACCCCAGGCCCCTGCCCTCAGCCATTCAACCTTAAGACAACCGTCTCCAGGACACCAGGACTGGGACACAGGCCCGCCATGGGAGAGAGCCCTCAGAGCCCAGAGCCCAGTCTAGAAAGAGGCGGAGGGGTGGGGATGGCAGCACGGGGGCAGGTTCAGACAACACCAGCTCCCGCTCCGCTCCGTCTACCAAGCAACTGTGCTGGATACCAGGCCTGACCCAGAGCTCCTCAGAATATGCCGTCCCCCAAACTGCAATGTCTGGAAGCTCCTAGGACCAAGCTCGATGCCCCCTGCAGCCTTCCCACCTCTCCTTCCGCCCCTGCCCCCACCCCAGCCCTCAGCACACCCTCCCTCCTGCCCCCCCTGCCCAGCAGGTGCCAACATGAGCCCTGTCCCCTGAGTCAACCCCCTGGGGCGCCTGGCCTGCCCGCCCTGACTCATGTGTTGGGAACGGGCCTCCCACCCCAGGCCTCGCTGAGCCAGGGAGAGGTGCCAGGGAGGGAGCCGGGGCCCTTCCGAGGACCAGACCAAGCTTCCAACCCTCCCACCCTCCTCCAAACTCTGCCCGGGCCCTGAGCTCTGGATTCAGCCGGTAACCATTCCTGGATGCCACCGGGCTAGGGTGTTGGAGGACCCCAGCAGCTCCTTACCACACCGACTCCACCAGCCCTGGTCTGGCTTTTTTAATCTGAGAACTGATAGGGCCCGGACCCCTGGGGTCCAGTCCTGGCTTGGCCCGGGGAGCACAGGGCCTGTTCTTCCGCCCAAATTCCACCTTAAGCAGGCAGAGGCCCGTCCCTCCCACCTGGCCCAGGTGTCCCCGCCCCCAGAAGAGCTCTGGGCTGGGCGGGCCAGCGTCTGTCTCCAGGCCAGCTCTGAGCGCCAGCAGGGAGGGGACTTCTGGGACAGGGCCTCAAGGGACAGGACCGGGAAGGGGCCAAGCAGGCCAGCCAGGTGCGCCTGCCACCATGCAGGATAGTAACTTCCTGCTGTCTGCCCTGCAGCCCGAGGCCGGTGTGTGTTCCCTGGCCCTGCCCTCCGACCTGCAGCTGGACCGCCGGGGTGCTGAGGGGCCTGAGGTGGAGCGGCTGAGGGCAGCCCGAGTCCAGGAGCAGGTCCGAGCCCGCCTCCTGCAGCTGGGCCAGCAGCCGAAGCACAACCACAATGGGGCAGCCGAGTCCGAGGGCTTCGCCGAGGTCGCCCGAGGTAGGCCGGGCTGGCAAAGGCGGGCCGTCGGAGGAGACAGCAGTGGGGACGGGGGACAGAGGCAGTGGACAGAGATGGCCGGCGGGGGTGTGGTGGTGTCGGGGCCGAGGCCGCCCGGGCTCCAGGGTTCAGCCATTGACTCACTGAGGCCTCTGAGTCACCACCCCGCCCTAGCAGGAGGGCGTGGGCGTGGGGCTCGGACCCGGGAAAGCGGCCGCAGGCAGGGTAGGGCTTCACTTCTGGTGGGCCCAGGGGTGGAGCCCCCACCCCTGTGGAACAGGCCAGGCCCATCTGTCTGCAAACCCGGAACTCACACCAGGGAACACAGGCCAAAGTGAATGGGACAGGAGCTGGGAGAGGGGAGCCCGGAAATCCCAGACGGAGCCAGGGCTCCCTGAGGACTTGCAGGCCCAGCCTGCCAGGAGTGACCCAGATATTCTCCGTGAGAACAGCCGGGGGGGGGGTGTGGACGCCCCTCAGTGAACCAGAGCCACCGGGCCACTTGGTGGGGGGTGAGCTAGAGTGTGTAGTGTATGTGTGGTATGTGTGAATGTGAACGTGTGTATGAGTGTGTCTGTGCTGTGTCTGTTATGTGAGTGTATGTGAGTGTCTGGGTGGTGTGTGTGGTACATGTGTATGTGCAGGGTGTGTGCATGTATGTGTGGGGAGAATGTGTATGTGTGTGTGTTTGGGTGGTGTGTGTGTGTGAATGTGCAGGGTCTGTGCATGTGTCTGGGTGGTGTGTGTGAAATATGTGCGGGGTCTGTGCATGTGTCTGGGTGGTGTGTGTGTGAATGTATGTGCAGGGTCTGTGCGTGTGTGTCTGGGTGGTGTGTGTGTGTGAATGTATGTGCGGGGTGTGTGCATGTGTGTCTGGGTGGTGTGTGTGTGAGTGTATGTGCGGGGTCTGTGCATGTGTGTCTGGGTGGTGTGTGTGAGTGTATGTGTGGGGT
>NW_012267382.1:311343-311760 GCF_000151885.1 Dipodomys ordii
GTGTGTGTGTGAATGTATGTGCGGGGTGTGTGCGTGTGTGTCTGGGTGGTGTGTGTGTGAATGTATGTGTGGGGTCTGTGCGTGTGTGTCTGGGTGGTGTGTGTGAGTGTATGTGCGGGGTCTGTGCATGTGTGTCTGGGTGGTGTGTGTGTGTATGTGTGGGGTGTGTGCATGTGTGTCTGGGTGGTGTGTGTGTGTGAATGTATGTGCGGGGTGTGTGCGTGTGTGTCTGGGTGGTGTGTGTGAATGTATGTGTGGGGTGTGTGCATGTGTGTCTGGGTGGTGTGTGTGTGTAAATGTATGTGCGGGGTGTGTGCGTGTGTGTCTGGGCGGTGTGTGTGTGTGAATGTATGTGTGGGGTCTGTGCGTGTGTGTCTGGGTGGTGTGTGAGTGTGAATGTATGTGTGGGGTGTGTGC
>NW_012267382.1:313404-315483 GCF_000151885.1 Dipodomys ordii
TGTGTGTGTGAATGTATGTGCGGGTGTGTGCGTGTGTGTCTGGGTGGTGTGTGTGTGTGAATGTATGTGCGGGGTCTGTGCATGTGTGTCTGGGTGGTGTGTGTGTGTGAATGTATGTGCGGGGTGTGTGCATGTGTGTCTGGGTGGTGTGTGTGTGTGTGAATGTATGTGCGGGTGTGTGCGTGTGTGTCTGGGTGGTGTGTGTGTGTGTGAATGTATGTGCGGGGTCTGTGCATGTGTGCAGTGTAACTGTGGGTGTGTGTTAGGAAGTCACTCGAACGTGCTGAGATTAGGACACTTCCTCTCTAGTCCATCTACAACAGCAAGGATTCGAGTCAGACAGTAACACAAACCTCTGGTCAGAAGTCACCATGGTTCACATGCTTAGGAAGGTTCCCAGAACTGACCCCGTGACGGCCGTCCAGAGAGGCTGGCCAGGGTGGCTACTGACTGCTGCGGGCCCTGGCCTTGCTGGACCAGAGCGGTGCCAGGGGTCATGGGGGCGGAGGGGAGGGAGGACTAATTGCCACCTGGCCACCCTGCCAATTAGGGGAGGAGAACAGTAATTTGGGGGTGGGCGTCAGGCCCCCAGGCTGGGGTGTGCCCCGCGCTGTCCTCCCTGGCGTCAAGAGTTAACAAAGCCTCATTAACCTGGGTAGATCTGGGGAGCTCCTTGGTGGGGCACCCCAGACCATCCAGCGGGGGTGGGGTGGGGAGAAGCCAAGGTCGACTTCCCAGCTTTCCTGACCCTTCAGCCCTTGAGCCAGCAGCTCTGGTCAAGGAGCCCCTCCCACAAGCAGAGTCCCCGCAGAGACGGGCCAGGAGGGAAGCTGGCTTCCTGGGCTTTCGCCATGTGACCACCACCTGCCCGCCCCCTCCACCTCCTGTCCACTGCGCACCGACCATCCACCTATTCTGCCGGGGCCTAACCGCCCTCCTTCCCCGCCCACACCCCTTCGTCCACTCGCGGAGCCAGGCCGACCGCCGCCCGCTGAGGTGGGGCTGGATGGGGCGGGCGTGGCCCCCGCCTCAGGCTCTGCCACCGTCCATCAGGGCAGACTGGTCCAGGAAGACCGCCTCCTGGGTCAGCACCAGAGCACCCCCGGCGACCAGGGCTCAGCCGGGGTCTGGGCACAGGAGGCACTCCACGGGAGTGAGTGTGGCTTGGGGCAGTCCGGGCTGGCTCCCTGGTGAAGGGGGCTGTGTGCCGTGTCCTGGCAGAGACTGGACAGCGGGCGGAGACCCTGGAGCGTTCCCCAGGCAGCCTCGAGGTCAGTGGGGCGGGTGCTCTGGGCGCCTCAGGCAGAGGCGCTGTTGAAGAGCTTCCACAGTGGCTGTGGACGACGCCAGGTGGCGGTGCGGCTGGACACCATCTCCAACGCCCACCTGGCCCTGGGGCTGAGGCCACTCTCAGGGACAGAGCCAGCGGGCAGAGGGAGGCCGGAGGCTGGTGCACAGCTGACCGGCCAGGTCGGCTTCCCCCGCCCTGTCCGCAGGTCCGTCCAGGAGCCAGGACCCCACCCCGCAGGCCGGCTTCAGCTCCCGCTCTCAGGGTTTGAGTGGCCACAAGCCCGCGGTGAGTGCCGGGGGTCGGGGCTGTCGGGGCGTCTCGCTGTGCCGGGGGTCGGCCGTCAGGGCGTCTCGGCTGCAGCGAGGGTGGGCGGGATCCCGGACACCCGCTCACCGTGCTCTTCTTTTCTTCCACAGACCTTCAGGCCCATCGCCAAGCCGGCCTACAGCCCAGCCTCCTGGTCCTCCCGCTCGGCTGTGGACCTGAGCTGCGGGCGGAGGCTGAGCTCTGCCCACAACGGGGGCGGGGCCTTCGGGGCTGCGGGGTACGGGGGCATCCAGCCCGGCCCGCCCATGGCTGTGCGGCCGGTGTCCTTCCACGAGCGCGGTGGGGCCGGCGGCCGGGCTGACTACGACACGCTGTCCCTGCGCTCACTGCGGCTGGGCCCCGGCGCGCTGGACGACCGCTACAGCGTGGTGTCGGAGCAGCTGGAGCCCGCGGCCCCCTCCACCTACCGCGCCTTCGCCTACGAGCGCCAGGCCAGCTGCGGCTCGAGCAGGGCCGGGGGC
>NW_012267382.1:316568-319405 GCF_000151885.1 Dipodomys ordii
GGGACTGTCCACCCCGCAGGCCACCCGCCGCCCCTCAGGGGGACTGTCCACCCCGCAGGCCACCTGCTGCCCCTCGGGGGGACTGTCCACCCCGCTGGCCACCCGCCGCCCCTCGGGGGGACTGACCACCCCGCTGGCCACCCACTGCCCTTCAGTGAGACCCCTGTTCACCACCGCCCGTGCCGACCTCCAGTGCCTTGCTCTCCTTGCTGACCTCCAGGCTGACTGGACAGACTCTCCCTGTCCTGGGCCTCCTCAGCAGAGAAGGGTCAGGGAGCATCTACCCACCTCCGTGTCATTTCCACACGCCCACACCATGTCACACAACACAGCACACACGTGTGCGTCACACTACACACACCTGCGTCACCACACACTTGCACCCCACTACACGCACAGACCTCCATCCATCCCCGCACACGCGTGCACAGACCTCCATCCATACCCGCACACGCATGCACAGACCTCCATCCATACCCGAACATGCACGCACAGACCGCCATCCATCCCCCCCCACACAGACCTCCATCCATCCCCACACACACACGCACAGACCTCCATCCATCCCCACACACGCACAGACCTCCATCCATCCCCACACACACACACACAGACCTCCATCCATCCCCACACACACACGTCCCCACACACACATGGACACACGTGCACAGACCTCCATCCATCCCCACACACACACGCACAGACCTCCATCCATCCTCGCACACACGTGCACAGACCTCCATCCATCCCCGCACACACGTGCACAGACCTCCACCCATCCCCGCACACACGTGCACAGACCTCCATCCATCCCTGCACACACGTGCACAGACCTCCACCCATCCCCGCACACACGTGCACAGACCTCCATCCATCCCCGCACATGTGCACAGACCTCCATCCATCCCCGCACATGCGTGCACGTGGCTGTACTCGTGACCTGGGTCTCCCTGCGTGTCCCAGGCCCGCAGCACACGCATGCACGTGGCTGTACTCGTGACCTGGGTCTCCCTGCGTGTCCCAGGCCCGCAGCCTGCAGGCGGTGCCCAGGCTGGTGAAGCTCTTCAACCATGCCAACCAGGAGGTGCAGCGCCACGCCACGGGGGCCATGCGCAACCTTATCTACGACAACGCAGAGAACAAACTGGCCCTGGTGGAGGAGAACGGCATCTTCGAGCTGCTGCGGACGCTCCGCGAGCAAGATGACGAGCTGCGCAAGAATGTCACAGGTGCGTCCCGTCCAGGCTGCCCTCCAGGGCCCCTCCCCACGGCCGCCCCCACGCCCTCCTCCTCCTCCCTCACTTTTCCCCTCCTCCTCTGTGCTGTTCTCCATGATCTGTGACAGACACATTTCCCCTGTTCTGTCTCTTTCCTTGGTCCCCAAATTCTGTCCTTCTGGCTCTGTCCCTCACTTATTTATTTTCAGTCACGGGAATGGAATTCAGGGCCTCACAGACGCCATGCAATTGCTCTGTCATCGACCTGTACCCCAGCCAAGACTCTCTCCTCACAGTCACCTTCACCTCTGGTCCCCCATGACCCTAATTCTTGTTCTCTGTCCCTCGGTTCTCACCCCACAACACTGGCCCCAGCACTGGGTGCCTCTCCAGCAGGCTCTCGGTGAGGAGGCACCAGGTACAGGAGAGCGCAGGCCGTATCCAGCTCCGTTCTCAGAAGGGAGCCCTCAGCCTCCTGACCCCTGCCTTGGCCCGCCCACCCAGGAATCCTATGGAACTTGTCATCCAGTGACCACCTAAAGGACCGCCTGGCCAGAGACACGCTGGAGCAGCTCACAGATCTGGTGCTGAGCCCCCTGTCAGGGGCCGGGGGGCCCCCCCTCATCCAACAGAACGCCTCCGAGGCCGAGATCTTCTACAACGCTACCGGTTTCCTCAGGTGTGCTGGGCCGCAGGGCCAGAGGCCAAGGGGGGGACAGCCGGTGCCCGTGTGGGGAGGGAGAGGAGGAAGCGCTGGAGAGCCGTGCCCGTGTGGGGCGGGGTCAGCGTGCAGAGCCGTGCCCGTGTGGGGAGGGGGGCAGCGCTGGAGAGCTGGTGCCTGTGCGGGGAGGGTCAGCGCTGGACAGCCGTGCCCATGCGGGAAGGGAGAGGAGGAAGTGCTGGAGAGCCGTGCCCGTGCGGAGTGGGGCAGCCCTGGGAAGTGGTGCTTGTGTCTGAGGCCTGAGGGACAGGCTAAGATTGGCTGGTGGGCCTGGAGAGCAGGGACTAGGACAAGCCACCTCTGGCTACCAGGTGGAAGGCGCGTCGGGCCCAGCTGCAGGCTCAGCTCTCATTAAATCGGGTCCCAACCCTCAAGTGGTATCAAGGGGCAGGCCCTGCCATGTCTAGCAGGTGGAAAATGCTGGTGGCCGTGAATCTCACCTAGGGCGGAGGCTTTGGCCTGGAGTCCCTAGGGACAGCTGGGCCGGGACCCTGAGGGGGACTCGATCTGTTTCCCTCCCCAGGAACCTCAGCTCGGCCTCCCAGGCCACACGGCAAAAGATGCGCGAGTGCCACGGGCTGGTGGACGCTCTGGTCGCCTACATCAACCACGCCCTGGACGTGGGCAAATGCGAGGACAAGGTGAGGGGCGGCGGTGGCTGGGGGTCCCCCGGCTTCAGCCTGCGCTGACGGCCGCCCTCCACCCCCACAGAGCGTGGAGAACGCCGTGTGCGTGCTGCGGAACCTCTCGTACCGCCTGTATGACGAGATGCCGCCCTCGGCCCTGCAGCGGCTGGAGGGCCGGGGCCGCGGGGCCCTCGCAGGCCCGGGGAGAGGGCTGCACACTCCCACCCCGGAAACGTCTAGAACCCAGCGGAGACGCCCCTGAAACACACCCGC
>NW_012267382.1:320925-322562 GCF_000151885.1 Dipodomys ordii
GGGGAGGGCCGGGAGCCGGGAGGGCGGAGGCCGCGCCCAGCACGGGGTGGGGGGGCCCTGCAGGACAGCAGGACTGCACAGCAGGTGATGCCCTAACCCTGGCCCCTCCCCCCTGCAGAAGGGCTATCGTAAGGAGGACTTCTTGGGCCCATAGATGAAGACTTGTGGAGGACAAGGTGGAGCGTTCCAGCTTCGGAGTGGGCAGACTTGGCTCCAGCTGCTCACCCGCCCAGCTGGAGGAGGAGCTGATGGCCATGGGGTCTCACCTCCTAGAGGCTGGAGACCGGGAAGGGTGGGGTCTGGCAGCTTGGGGCTGGTTTCTGCAGGGGTGGGGGCAGGGCTTGAGCTACTCTGGTGCGTGGGGTGGAACCCGGTCATAATGCAGAGGTGAGGCTGTCCTTAGCCTGGCAGGGCCGCAGGAGCACTGAGAATAAAGTGGCAGCCGGAATACTTCCTGTCTGGCTGCGGCGCCTGGACTGGCTGAGCCCAGGCGGATGCCCACACGGACCGCTTGGGTTACACAGGCCTCTCAGGACCAGGAGTCCAGAGTCAGAGAAGGCAGCAGAGCGCCCTGGAGAAGTCGAGATACAGGTCCAGCAGAGCCGGGGGCCCTCTGAGCACATTATACAGTACTCTGTCCAGCCTGGGGCTAGCACAGGGACTCATCCCCACCGAAGGTTTGGAGGTGCCCTGGCTAGGAACTCACACTAGTTGCCTAAGTTGGGGTCCGAGAGGCTCAGGCCCCTCTGGGAGCCACTGTTGATAACTGCACAACAGAGAGCGTGGTCACAGCTTAGAATTTAAGACCTTTATTACGTGGCACTGGGGGCCACGTTCCTTCCCTGAGAGCCAGACAGGGCTGCGGCCTTTCAGAAGGAAACCTCCCGCCCTGCCTGCCTGCCCTGGCGCCCCCCTCCCCGCCTGGCGCCCCCCCCAGCCCGCCGCACCCCCCCCGGGCTGCCCCCCCCCTCCGGCCTGCGTGCCAGGCTAGGCCAGAGCTACACGTCTGCCTCCGACACCAGGCAGTAGAAGTCCGTGCGGGCGCTGTAGTTCCGGGAGCCAAGGTCAGAGATGTCCACCTCACTGCTTTGGCCTCCCAGAAACACCCCACTTGCATGTCGTGAGGCTGGTGGCTCCCCAAAAATAGGTCCGCGCACGCCTGCAGGGGGTGACACGAGGTCTGATCAGCGGGCAGCCCACAGACTGCCCCTCACCAAGACCCACGGCCTGGGCCTGCGTCTGCTCGCCCCCAGCCACAGCGGCCAGGGAAGGTCAAGCCGGTGTAGAAGGGGGGAGGGGGAGGGGGCTCTCTCAGGTGTACGTACCCCCCCTCTGCGGGCCAGCCCCCCCCCTGCAGGACCCAGGGCGGCGGCCGGGCAGCGCCGCACCCAAGTCTCCCTCGGGGTCCGCGTCCGCGTCCGGCTCGGGAGCTGCGCGGCCCGGCGTGGTCAGCATGGGGTCCTTGTCGTCCTGCCGCTGGGTCTGCGGGTCCCCGGCCCCCGCCGCCGGCCGGTACTGCACGGCCCGCGGCAGCGCCAGCTGCAGCTCTTTCCAAAAGTCCGAGGACGGCGTCTGCGGGCGGGGCTGCGTCAGCGGGAGGCCCGGCCCAGGGTATGGGGGGCCCTGCCCCGCCCACC
>NW_012267382.1:324325-331036 GCF_000151885.1 Dipodomys ordii
CGGCCCCTGCCCCCCACCACTCCCCCACCCAGTACCGGAAGCTGTGGCTGCACCAGGCTTGGCCCAGGAAGGCGTCGGAAAGCACGACGATGAGGCGTCGGCAGCGGCTCAGGTTTACCAGGAGGTCGGCCGAGGGCTCTGCGGAGCAGGGCGAGAGGGGTGACGGGGCGGCACCCGAAGAACAAGCCCGGCCGCCAGGGGCGGGGCCGTGGGCGGGGCCGGAGCTAGGGCAGCTAGGTGACGAGGGCGGGGCCTGCAAAGGAGGGCAGGGTGGGAGCCGGGGAGGGGCGGGGCCGTGGGCGGGGCCGGAGCTAGGGCGGGCCGGCAGCTAGGTGATGAGGGCGGGGCCTGCAAAGGAGGGCAGGGTGGGAGCCGGGGAGGGGCGGGGCCATGGGCGGGGCCGGAGCTAGGGCGGGCCGGCAGCTAGGTGATGAGGGCGGGGCCTGCAAAGGAGGGCAGGGTGGGAGCTGGGGAGGGGCGGGGCCGGAGCTAGGGCGGGCCGGCAGCTAGGTGATGAGGGCGGGACCTGCAAAGGAGGGCAGGGTGGGAGCTGGGGAGGGGCGGGGCTGTGGGCGGGGCTGGCGGCAATGGGGTGGGCCTGCAGCCCAGGTGAGAGGGTGGGGCCGTGAGGAAGGGGGGGGAGGTGGGGTGTGGGCGGGGCCAGCGCCGGCTTGCAGCCCAGGTAATGGGGGCGGGCTGGGTGTGGGCGGGGCCAGGTCTGCAGTCCAGGTGATGGGGCGGGGCAAGGGGTGGGCAGAGACAGGGGCGGGCCTGCAGCCCAGGCAGTGTGGGCGGGGCCAAGGGTAAGCCTGCAGCCAAGGTGGTGTGGGCGGGGCTGGGTGGGGAGGGGCCAGGGGCGGGCCTGCAGCCCAGGCGGCGGGGCCGGGGGGCCGGGCCGGGGCGCTGGGGGCCGAGTCTCACCCGCGCGGGGCAGGAGGTCGCGGTCGTCCAGGAAGAGCTTGTAGCCCCGCCGCCTCTCCAGCTGCGGCTTCAGAATGAAGTGGACGAACTTGCGGTCCTCCGGGCAGTCGCTGTAGGACACGTAGGCGTCGTAGAGCTTCCCATCTGCGGAGAGTGGCCGGGCCTGTGTGTGGCCTGGACGGCGCCTCGGCCCCGACCCCTCGCACCTCCCTGGCGAGGTTCTTGCTCCTGCCCCCCAGCCCCGGGCACCCCTCAGACAGGGCCCTGGCTCCTCCCTGCCAGGATCTCCCCCGCCAGGCCGCCTGGGATGCCCCCTCCCCCCGTGAACCATTCATCTCCACCTCCTCCCCTCCACCCTCCCCCCCACCCCCCTGTACCATTCATGTCCCCCTTCCCCCTCCGCCCTCCCCTGTGTACCATTCATCTCCCCCTCCTCCCCTCCCTCCTCCCCCGTACCATTCATCTTCCCCTCCCTCTCCTCCTCCCCTCCCCCCGCCCCTGTGTACCATTCATCTCCACCTCCCCGTGACAGTCTTGGTACCAAAGCAGCACGTTGAGGCGACACTTCAGGTAGAGCAGGGCCAGCAGCAGCAGAGCCAGCAGGACGAGGAGGGAAGCCACAACTGCGGCCACATGGCCGGCCGGGCCTGCCGACAGGACGAGCTCCGGTTACTGACCCTCAGCGCCAGGTCCCTGCTGTCCCCACCTTCACCCCATGCGCCCCTCACCAGCTTTCCACAGAGTGAAGGAGAAGGAGCTGGTGTTGTGGACAGAGCAGGCAAAGGCCCCGTAGGCTTCAGCGCTGGTCAGGTTGACCCCCAGGACACTGGATACAAGCACCTCTGAGAAGTTGGCCTTGACCCTGGGGAAATAAGCTCAACCCTTAGGAGGCTCTGGGGCCTCCGTGGATGCCTGAGCCCCTCCTGACTGGAAGGTGGGTGAATCCTAGGCAGGGACGGTATGGGCTTCCTGGGTGACTCTCGGGCCGAGAGTTAAGTGGCCAGTACCGGCCAATGGCAAGGCGGCCTCACAGCCACCACCTGGCCCTGGATCTTGGGGTCCTCTGATCTCAGGCCTGGCCATTGCTCATAGTCCTGGGAATCCTTAAAGCAAGCATCCACAGGGTCTTGAAGCCCCAGGAGATCTGGCCCTACCGTCACTGTGTCCGCAGGGACACGACCCATATCCAATCTGGCTACCTTCGTTCAGCCCATGTCCAGGTGGTTATGACCAGAGTGTAGGTCACAGAGACTGCTGGCCATGGGCATGTCTGGGCGATCCTGCTCTCCTCAGGCACCCCAGTCTCTTACCAGAAGTCCTCTTGGAGGCTGTAGTGACTTCCATTGGGTAAAGGAAGCCCATCTTTCAGCCAGTGAACTGAAGGCTGGGGACAGTGGGGTCCAGAGACAACCCAAGCTGTGCAGTTCAGAGCAACTACACTGCCCAGAGCATGTTCCAGGGCTTGGTCTTCAGATGGGGAGAGGAAGTCGGGAGCCCTGCCACAGACACCTGCAGAGCGAAGAGCAGATCAGCAATGCCGTGATGTTGGGTTCCCAGGCCACATGCAGGTTGGGACCCAGAAGAAATAATGCAGCCAGCAACACTGATTGGTAGTCACACCACGTCCATCCCCGAGTCCCGAGGGGACAGGCCCCAATCAGCAGCCATTGTTAAATGTTCTGTCTGCCCTGAATGTGACCCAGGACATGGTCCAGAGAGGCCAAAGTAATATTTGAATTAACCCTGGAATGCTTTTTTTTTTTTTTTTTTGGTTGGTTGTGGGGCTTGAACTCTGGGCCTGAGCACTGTCTCTCAGTTCTTCAGCTCAAGGTGAGCGCTCTACCACTCGAGCCACAGTGCCACTTCTGGTTTTCTGGCAGTGTAGAGATAAGAGTCTCACAAGTTTCCTGCCTGGGCTGGCTTTGAACTTTTATCCTCAGATCTCAGCCTCCTGAGTAGCTAGGATGACCGGCATGAGCCACCAATGCCCAGCTCCCTGGATGCTCTTTACATAAGACATGAGTCTTAGCCACCACATTTCCCACCCAGAGGAGAACAGACACCACACCTCTGGGATTGGCTTGCTCCAGATGGGGGAGGTGCAGAAAGCTTAGGCACCAACAGGTTAAAAGAATATATACACTGAGCCGGGGGCTGGTGGCTCACGCCTGTCATCCTAGCAACTCAGGAGGCTGAGATCTGAGGATCAAGGTTCAAAGCCAGCCTGGGCAGGAAAGCCTGTGAGACTCTTATCTATAATAAACTACTCAGAAAAAGCCAGAAGTGCTGTGGCTCAAGTGGTAGAGTGCTAGCTCTGGAGCACAGAGAGGCTCAGGGACAGAGCCAAGACCATCAGTTCAAGCCCCAAGAAAAAAATGCCCTGAGAGGGCTGGGTAGAACTGGGAGCCTGAGGTTGCACGACCCTCCTTGTTCACAGGCCCACTGCGGGCCAACCTTTCTCAGCTTTGGATCCGGGTGATGAGCCCTGGCCAGGGCCTGAGGGGTAGATTCCAGAAGTGTGGTGTCCCTCAGCCCACATCCACCCCCTCATCTCTGTACCCCTGGGCTTTACCCTGTGTGCCTGGGCGCGGGCCTCACGGCCTCACGGCCTCCTCTGGGCTCAGGGTCAAAGGCTGAGGAGCAGTGAGCAGAGGCCTTTGTACCCAAGCCTGCTTCTGAGCAGAGAACTCAGGCAAGAGCAGAGTGTGAGGCCCGGAGCCAGGATCAGGAGACAGAATGAGGCCTGTGCCTCTGTGCCCCACCTACCTGCCATGGCTCTGTCCGGGGGCCTCTCCGGGACAGGCTGAACACTGGTGGTGGGCCACCCCCGGCTCCAGGAGCTCCTTAATGAAACAGACTGCTCCACCAGCGGCTGGGCAGAAACCCTCTCTGTCCTTGTGGTCAGTTGGCCAGGGTGCCTGGACAGGTCAGAGGCTGCCGCCATCCCCAGGGAACAAGTTAAACAGGAACAGGATGAGTTAACCAGTAACCCTACAACAAGGAGCGCAGGCACCATGCCAGGCAGCTGCCATGGGCTCTGGCCAGTCCCAGGGGCCTCAGTGAGCGGCCAGACACCCGCCCAGTCAGAGTGGGCGCCACCTCACACTGCCCGGGGAGGGGAGGGGGGCAAGAGGAGGAACTCAAGTCGATGACTTTTTTTTTCTTGCTCTGGGGCCACAGAGATGACCCAGGGGTGCAGTGGACACTGCTCTTGTGAGGGGACAGCCTCATCCCTGGTATCCCTGCCAAGGACTGCTGCACGCAAGCGGGCGCCCAGCGCCTGCTGCCCCGCGAGGTCCTGGAGACTCACAGTACTTGGCTGCTGGACTCTAGCTCAAAGTCACTCCCAGCCGTGAAGGTCTAGATGCAGTGCACGTGCCTGTGTGCACAGGCACACAGCACACCTACGGTCACTCTGCGGGTCAGCTGGGGCCTGCAGTCCCTGAGCCAGGAGGGGCAAACACCAACTGGGCTGCAATGGAGGCTACTCTGAGGGCTGACCAGAGGCTGTCCTCCCCTATGTAGGTCCTGGGCCACTCAGCTGCCAGCAGTAGCCATACACACCTGACTCTAAAAGCCCCTTAGTGACATGATGCAAGGAGGAGCTGCTGAGAGCTATCCCTCCGTCCCCTGGACCCTGGGGTCTCCTGACCCCGGTGCACCCTCTCACTGAGGGGATACGTGGGCAGCAGTGGCCTGGGGTCAGTTCCAAGACTCTAGGCCCAGGAACGCTCAAGATGTCTTCTCCTTGGCTGGAACCGGTGGCTCACCCCTGTGATCCTAGCTATTCAGGAGACTGAAGACCTGAGGGCTGTGGTTCAAAGCCAGCCAGCGGCAGATAAATCCATGAGGCTCTTATCTCCAATTAGCAAAACGCCAGAGGTGGAGGTATGGGTCAAGTGGTAGAACACCAGCCTTGAGCAAACAAGCTAAGGGGCAGGGCTGAGTTCAACCCTAAGTACTGGAATTTTAAAAAGTCTCCACCACACTAAAGCCCCAGAGGGTTCGTCAGAGATAAGCCTCCTACCCCGCCCATGCTCCCCCAGCCAGGAAACCAGGCGTGGCTGGGCAGCAATCGCCCTAGGAACTGGCTCAGCCTGCAGCGTGTCTTCTGTTGGCATCGGCAAGGGGACTTGTCCAGAAGCCCCTTGGAGTGGAGGGCAGTTGTAGGAAAGCCCGTCAAGCAGAACTGCCCTCGGAAGGTGTGCAGAAGACGCCCTCTCGTGCAAAGGCCCCACACAGCATGAACATAGAGCTGTGTTCCAGCCCCCCAGGTCCCACAGGGTCCCCTGCAGCCACTTTGGGTTTTTTGGTTTTTTTTTGCCAGTCCTGGGGCTTGAACTCAGGCCTGGGCGCTGTCCCTGAGCTGCTTTTGTTCAAGGCTAGCACTCTACCACTTGAGACACAGTGCCACTTCCAGCATTTTCTGTGTATGTGGTGCTGAGGCATTGAACCCAGGGCCTCATGCATGCTAGGCCAGCGCTCTACCACTGAGCCACCTTCCCAGCCCTAGCAGCCATTCCTGAACTCTCCAGATTCAAGATCTTGAGCCCCCGCAAACACAGCCTCAGAAGCTGAGGTAGCTACCCTCCCCCCCCACAACCTGTGCACACAGCCCTCTGACCCACGCACTGAAACCGGGCTTACCTTGGCTGGTGTGCACCCTGGGTTCCACCCAACACCCTTCCTGCCGCACGCCTCTGGCTACACTGCTATGTACTCCCAGTGCTGCCTTCACATTCACGTGCGTGTGCGTTGGCACATGTTGGTACGTGCGTGTGGGATGCTCAGGGGGTCCTCGGCCACGCCCAGCTCCGAGAACAGGCCACAAAGCCAGGAGCAGCGGTGAAGGCGGTCACCGGTTCCGGCTCTCGGCTCCCCCTCCCCCCAGAAGTAGACCACTGAGGTCACTGGTGTGCACTGGGGAGCAAGGCCCTCTGCTGGACCCCAGCAAGTGTCCACAACACCACGGCTCCCCAGGACGCACCCCCAGCTTGGAGGGAACCTGCTTTTGTGAGTGTTATTTTAGAACTTTCCTGTAGTTTCCTGGCCTTGCAGTCACATCCTCTCCCAAACCGAAGCTCCACCCAGGCGCCCACCCCTTCCCCTGGCGGGCAGGCATTTCAGCCCTGGCCCCGCCTGCCTGGTTCTTCCCCTGGCTGAGTCGGGCCATCCTGTCCTCTGGGGCCTCCTGCTCTGCACTTGCCTCCGTGCAGTGTGTGTGTGGGGGGGGTGTAGAGGGGCACCTGCTGGGGTGATGTGCAGGGTCCTGGCCTGAAGGCCCCAGAAGCACCCTGTCTTCACAAGGCGGGTCGGCGGGGCAGGGAGGCCACCTCCTGGGTCTCCTCCCTCGGGGGCGGCTGGGTCCTCTCTGGCCAGCCCCGTGCTTGTCTGACCTCAACCTTCCACAGAGCAAAGGAGACCCTTCAGGAAGTGCTGGCCGAACACGGAGGGTAGCGGGGATGAAGACGCAAGGGCAGGGCTCGGAGTCGCTCTGGTTGAAACGCGATGGAGGCGGTGCGCAGTGCCACGGGGAAGGAGACAGGCCGACGCGGGTCCCGTTGGCAAACAGGGGGCGGGGGTGGATGGGCGGCACTGCTTCGGGGACAGGTGTGAAATGTCACGGTAGAGCTTGTTACAGTCGATGTGGGAAGGGGAGGGGATGTGGTGTGTACACCTGGACGTGTGGACAAGAGACCCCTGCGGATGGGAACGGTCTGCTGGGGACAGACGCGATGAGAGGTCACAGGGCGGAGCAGCGCCTGGCCTGGCCTGCGCGGTGGAGGGCCG
>NW_012267382.1:331086-332592 GCF_000151885.1 Dipodomys ordii
GAGGTGGTGGGCTGCTTCACACCTCAGAGCCGGCGGATGCGTGAGGTGGGCGCGGGCCTGGGCGGACGGGAGCAGAGGGCCCCCGTCCGGACACCCCCCCCGCCTCGGCTACCCCGGGCCCCGCTAACCCCGGCACCCTCTCATCCAGCTGCCCCTCACAACCGATGCGCTCACCTTTGCCGAAGTGTCCAAAGACCCCAAGGGCCTGGAGTGGCTGTGGAGCCCCCAGGTGGTGGGGCTGTACAGCAGGCTGCTGCAGCGCTGTGAGCTGAACCGGCACACCACAGAAGCGGCCGCAGGGGCGCTGCAGAACATCACTGCCGGCGACCGCAGGGTCAGTGGGCCCTGGCCCCCGCTCCTTCCTGTGCTGGGCTGGACACCAGGACGCAGCGGGAGCCACTCCCCAGGAGTCTGGGGAGGGAGGACTGGGACTCAGAATGAGGCGCACGCTTTGCCCAAGCTCAGAACCCTGAGCTTACTCCACTTCTAGAGGCCTGAGCAGAGGGTCTGCCTGGACAGGCCTGGCCCAGGGAGGACAGAGCTGAGCAGTGGCTCCAAGCGAGGGCGCAGCCCTGTGCTTCGCCCCAGGGCAGGGCGGCCTGGGCGCTGCCGGGGCCTCACCTCCCCCTGGCCTCCCCTCTGCAGTGGGCGGGTGTGCTGAGCCGCCTGGCCCTGGAGCAGGAGCGCATCCTGAACCCCCTTCTGGACCGGGTACGGACTGCTGACCATCACCAGCTGCGCTCGCTCACAGGCCTCATCCGAAACCTGTCTCGCAACGCCAGGAACAAGGATGAGATGTGTGAGTCGGGCCGTGCCCAGCCAGCCCTGTGGTTCTCCCTCATCATCTGGCTTCTTGGTACAGGCTGGGTGGAGGAAGGCAGGGACATCAGCTGGGGGGGGGCGGAGGGGAGGGGCACCCAGGAGCCCAGGGTCACTGACCTGGCCCTCCTGGCAGCCACCAAGGTGGTGAGCCACCTGATCGAGAAGCTTCCGGGCAGTGTGGGTGAGAAGTATCCTCCAGCCGAGGTGCTGGTCAACATCATAGCCGTGCTCAACAACCTGGTGGTGGCCAGTCCCATCGCCGCCCGCGACCTGCTCTACTTTGATGGTCTCCGAAAACTCGTCTTCATCAAGAAGAAGCGAGACAGGTGAGGGATGACCCGACCCCAGGCAGCCTGGCTGGGGCCCCCGCTGCCCAGGCTGCCCCCAGTCCTGACCCCCAGCCTCTGGACTTCCCCAGCCCTGACAGTGAGAAGTCCTCCCGGGCAGCCTCCAGCCTCTTGGCCAACCTGTGGCAGTACAGCAAACTCCATCGAGACTTCCGGGCAGTACGTGCTGCAGGGCTCAAGCCTCAGGGCCTGTGGGACAGGGCACGGGAAGTCTAGGGAGGGACCCAGAAGCCAGGATGGAGTGGGAGTCAGGGCCATGGGGCAAGGGCCGAGGCCACGCCCAGCACGGGGGGGGAGGGGGAGGGGGAGGGCCGAGGGAAGGAGTCAACCGAGTAAA
>NW_012267382.1:337871-343607 GCF_000151885.1 Dipodomys ordii
GGGGGGCCTCGCTCACCCACAGCCTGGAGGTGGGGGTCCTCGCTCACCCGCAGCCTGGGGGTCAGGGGGCCTCACTCACCCACAGCCTGGGGGTGGGGGGGCCTCGCTCACCCGCAGCCTGGGGGTGGGGGGGCCTCGCTTACCCACAGCCTGGGGGTCAGGGGGGCCTCGCTCACCCACAGCCTGGGGGTCAGGGGGGCCTCGCTCACCCCACAGCCTCGGGCTGGAGCAGGGACCTCCTTCAAGGAGAGGCCCCTCACCTGGAACATTCCAGACCCGGCCATTCTCTGGCCATCTAGCACAGAGCAGATGTGACCTGGAAAGCTTGTTTCTCCTGCAGCAGCAGGCTCAGCAGCCAACCCAGATAAGCTTAGTTTTATGATAGAAGGTTCTGGCCGCTGAGCACGGCCAGGGCTTCCAGGGGGAGGGGAGCCCAGCCGAGGGCCAGCTGGCCGCAGGGGGCCGGGGGCTGGAGGGGCCAGCTGGCCGCAGGGGGCCGGGGGCCGGCAGAGGAAGGCCCTGAGAACTCTTCCTGCTTTGGCCTGCTCGAAGCCCACACCCTGGGTCTATGGGAACTTGGACACCCAGAGAAATGGGGCAGATGCCACAGGGACACCAGTGCCTCAAACACACAGAACTCCGACGACGCAGCTGTAGAAGCTGCCCAGGGCTTCCTTGGACGTGCCAGGTATACCACCTTTATTCAAGGACTCCAATAACCACCCACACGTACGCAGCCTCCAGGGCCACCCATGTAGACACGGGCCTCCCAGGATCCCACACCCGGGCTTTCTCACAGCTCCCACGGCAGGCCGCGGTCAGGGTCAGGCTGTGGACGTGGGAGCTGGTGCCCAGGCTCCTCTCCCTTTGTTCAGGGCTGGCTGTCTACACCTCTGTGCTCCTGGAGCTGGGCCTGCCGGTGAGTGGGTGGGCAGGTAAGGTCAAAGGGTGGATCCTCTGAGGACCTTCCCCAGCGCCTGCCCCAGCCCAGCCAGCCCTACCACATTTTCTGAAGTGTCTGGTTCTTCTCCCGAAGCGTCTTGTACTTCTCCTGAAGCGTCTTGTACTTCTTGTCTAGCACAGTGTTCTTCACCAACTGGGGCGTGTCCGGCACAAACCACGCCGCGATGAGCTTGACGCACAAGGCCACATGCTGCAGATGGGGGGCCCAGGAGGCCCAGTAAGGACAAGGGCTAAACAGGACCTTTGGGGGTCGGCGAAGAGAGCTGCCTGCCCGCCACCTCCACCTCTCCTCACTTCCACTCACCTCGAAGAGGATGACGAAAGCTAGGCGGATGGCCAGGAGAAACCAGAACTGCTCAGAGAGGTTGTAGTCGTGGGCATTGCGGTAGTCCCGGTACCTGAAGGAGGGAGGAACCTGAGGTCAGGGGTCAGGAGGGCAACCAAGGGCAACCTAGGGGGAAGGGTGAGAAGAAGGTTCCAGACCTGCACTTGGTCACGTTTTCCCAGCCCTCTTTCATGATTGGGTCCTGGAAGTCCTTGATGTGGAAAACAGACAGGCTGTGGTTGACATAGCCCTTGAGGCAGCTGCAAAGACAGGAGGGGGGGCTAGCAGGGCCCCTGGGGCCTGAAGCACTTCTCAGAACATGGGGGGCTAGCAGGGCCCCCTGGGGGCCTGAAGCACTTGTCAGAGACCCACTGAGTCTGGGGACAATTGGAGCAGGCACTATGGGTGCTGAGTCTGCTGGGGTACCACCAACTGTCTCCCCCTCCCCCAGAGTCTGGGGAACACTCCTGGAGCTGCTCCAGGAGACCCAATCTGCAAGGAAAGGAGCTAGGCATGGCTCTGCCGGGTCCCCTTGTGAACCATTCAGCGGCAGCTGTACTCCAGGCCTCCATCCCAACAGGCTCTAGCCGAGGGGCTAAAGGTCAGTGTGGGCAGGGCAAGGAAGCCCCAGCTCCAGCTGCACTATAGCCCCACATAGCACAGGCAGTGTCCGGCCATTCCCGGCAGGGAGGGCTTGGGCTCCTCGGGGCTGGTTTCTTGGGGGAACTCTCAGTGTGTGAGGCCTTACTCTTCTGTAGAGTTGGAGCCGGGGTGGCATGGGCCATAGCGGTACTTGTAGACCATGCGGGGGATGAACTCAGAGGTGAAGGCTATGACCATCCCGTTGGTGATGACAGCCAGGACGCCGATGGTCTCCAGCACCTGCAGCCAGGTCCCTGGGCCAGAGCAGCGGGGAGAGGCTGTCAGGGCCGAGGCAGCCCGCTCCGCAGCCTGGTCCAGTCCCCAGAGGCCGGCAGCCCGCCTGGCCGAGGGCCTGTGGCACTCTGCCCACAACACCCCAGTGCAGCAGTGGGTGAAGTTTCTCATTCGGAAATCCCCAGCCAAGGCAGATACAGTGCTGTGCCTCCTGCAGTCCTTCACCCTGGCATAAACGGGGGCGGTGGGGGGGAGGGACTGGGGGATCTTGTCCCCCATCTTCCTCCTGAACTCCTTAGCAGGACCTTTTGGTCCCAGGCACCCCCCCACCGGGGACTGGGCTTCCCAGACTCAGCCCTCAACCTTGGCAGCCCCGTAGGTGGAACGGCTGTCTGGGTGGAGGAGTAGAGCCTCAGGACCATCGGGCACAGGCTTGAGCTACAACAGATGAGCGCGGTCCCAGGCCCCGCTGCGCAGAGCGCAGAGCCTGCCGCTGGCCGCTGCACCCCAGCACCCGCCCCCTCGCCCACCCTGCCGGCCTGACCCACCGATGTCCTTGGCCTTGCGGGCCACCAGGCGCCGCTGCAGCCGGACCATCTTGATGGCGTCCAGGCGGATCTCCACCAGATTGCTGAAGAGCGCAAGCAGCGGTGCCAGC
The DNA here is from genome assembly GCF_000151885.1 of Dipodomys ordii. Classification (NCBI taxonomy): domain Eukaryota; kingdom Metazoa; phylum Chordata; class Mammalia; order Rodentia; family Heteromyidae; genus Dipodomys; species Dipodomys ordii. The sequence continues at coordinate 340,694 of NW_012267382.1, forward strand.
GGAAAAGCAGCCACGAAGATGGTGGTGAAGCCGTACTGGATCACTGTGAGGCGGACACCTCGGTGTGGGTCAGGGCTCGGAAGCCCCCACGCCCCCATGCCCCCCTCCTCCCCCACACCCTCCTCCTTCCCCACGCCCCCCACGCCCCCACCACACACTCATTTCCATGAACTCGTCAAACAGGCTGAAGGTGGTAATGGGGTTCAGGAGGTAGTTGCGTCGCCACTCCTGCAGCTCGGGCTCGTGGGCCCCAAAGTTGCGCTTGACGGTCCACATGGTACGGCACTTGTGGGCCAGCCACCTGAGGGACAGGAGGGGTGAAGACCTGCAGGCGGGGACGGAGGGGAGGGCAGGCGGGCGGGGCCGGGTGGGGATGGGCAGAGGCCTTCCTCACGGGCCCAGGTACTCCATGCAATTGCTCAGTGTTTGCTTCAGACCCATGATGATGGCCATCTGCACAAACAGGTCCATCATGCAGCCGCTGAGATGGCACTGTGGGGCCAGAGGAGATCAGGGGAGGGCTTCAGAAGGAGGGCCTGGACACAGGAGGGCCCGGACACAGGAAGACGCCACACTGACCTCCTCTAGCTTCCACAGACCCGCCAGGCGTGTGGACTTCCCAGGGTGGCCGTTGATCCTGGGGTGGAAAGTGAGGTGTGGGAGGAGGCAGGCCGGCACCCTGCTGAGGCTGCAGTGCCCGTGAGACAAACAACGTGGCACCTAACTCTCCTGCGGGCCTGCAGGGCAGCACAAGCCCAGCCTCATCCTGAGGGCCTGCAGGGCAGCACACAAGCCCAGCCTCATCCTGAGGGCCTGCAGGGCAGCACACAAGCCCAGCCTCATCCTGAGGGCCTGCAGGACAGCACACAAGCCCAGCCTCATGCAGGCCCCACAGGCTCAGACACACTCTGCAGACAGGAGAGCTGAGTTGGTCTCTATCCCTAGAGAAACTGTACATATGGTAAGTTTATGTTTAAAGTTTCCTGTTTTCTGTGACACGGTACACACACCGGCATGCATACCCTCTACTAGGGACCAAGGCCCAAGTGTCTGTCTAGCAAGGGAAGGGGGCTAGCTAGAGGGGAGAGAAAGGTAGTGGGAGGAAGAGGAGGGGAAGGGGAAGAAGGGAAGGAAAAGAAAGAGGAGGAGAAGAAGAAGGGAGAGGGGAGGGGAAGGGGAGACGAAAGGGGAAAGGGGAAGGAGAGGAGGAGAAGGGGGAAGGAGGAGGGGGAGGAAGGAGAAGAGAGGAGAGTAGAAAAGGAAAGGGAGAAAAAAACCATGCAGGAGGGGAGAAACGAGAGGAGAGGAGCAATCAGTCGCAGACAGTGGAAACTTGTGAACTCGCCCGGTGTGGTGGTGCACACCTTTAACCCAGCATGAGAGAGAGAGGCTGAGACAGAAGCTCTCGAGTTCTACACCAGCCTGGAAGACAGGGGAAGACCCTGTCTTAAAAACAAAACCAGGGCCCCGAAAATTTAAAAAAAGAACAACAACAACAAAAAGAATAAAGGTGTAAATTACCAGTAAAAAGGGAAAAAAGAAAGATGGGCCCCAGTACTCCAGTAACCTTAGCTACACAGGAGCTGAGATCTGAGAAATGAGGCTCAAAGCCAGCCAAGGCAGGAAAGTCCATGAGATTCTTATTTCCAGTTACTCACCAGAAAACCAGATGTAGCGCTGTGACTCAAGTGGTAGAGCACTCGCCTTGAGCTGAAGATCCCAGGGACAGAGCCCAGGCCCAGAATTCAAGCCCATGACCAACAAAAAAAAAAAAAAGGAAAAAGAGCCAGCTACCAATGGCTCACACCTATAATCCATACCACTCAGAAGGCTAAGCATTGGAAGATTGCAGTTTGAAGCCAACCCTGAGAGAAGAGTCTGTAAGACTCCAATTAACCAGCAAGATATTGGACTGGAGACATGGCTCAAGTGGTAGAACACCAACCATGGCCAAGAAAGCTAAGCAGGAGTGGAAGGCCCTGAGTTCGAGCTGCAGAGCGGTGATCTAAGTGCAGCAGCTGCAGCCTGGTGGTGTGAGGCCCACGGGAGCTGCGTGGAGCACACGGGCTTCCCAGCACAGGAGGGAGTGGGCCGTGCGGAGAGGGGACAGCTGCTCACAGAGAAATGGACACACGGGACTCTTCATTCCCACAGCAACTCCACGTCCTTATGAATCAAGGCTGCCAGACCACAAGCATCTAAAGTCAATCATGGCCAAGGTGCTCTCACGGTGGGAAGGATGACCACTTTAAAGATGGCGGGAAAAGCAGCAGCCACAGAAGATCTTGTGACAAAGCTCACTGCGGGGGGAGGAGACCTGCCCTCTGAAGATCTCTCGCTTTCCAACAGGACCAGACACAGCAACTGAGGAGCTCAGCTCCAGAGCCAAACTTTCTGCTTCACCACCTATTGGTTGTGTAACCCTGAGAGAGTTTCTTAACTAAGCTAGGCCTCAGTGGTCTCATCGGTGACATGAGGCTAAGACAACACTGTCCCTGGGGCCATTGTGTAGACTCAATGATCTGATGACCGTGAAGAGCCAGTGGGCGTATGGGATGGGAACAAGCCGTTATTATAAAGACCCGTCCCATCTGCTAGCAGAAGCCAACTCAGAGATGAGGGGAGCCCGGGACTGCGGGATCGGGCCTGGAACACCTGCCAGGGCCAGCCCGACCCGGCCTTCGTTTTCCTGCGGGGCTGGGCGCCGGCGCCATGCGGCCTTTCTGCCTCTGTGGCGCTGAGGAGTCGAACCCGGGGCAGAGGCAGCGCACCTGCCCAGGATGAAGGCGATGTAGATGAGAGAGGAGAAGTGCACGAAGAACTGCAGGGCGAAGAACTTGACGGTGAACTTGCTCTCCCGCTCGGAGAAGGTTCTGGGCTCCTCTGCAAGGAGACGCAGCGCGCTCGCCCGCCG
>NW_012267382.1:344494-344841 GCF_000151885.1 Dipodomys ordii
CCGGGGCCTCCTCTCACCCAGGTCGCAGAGCTTCAGGGCCATGAATCTGTTGACCTGCCGGGAAAGGGCGTCACACGCCGGGCTCGCGGGCGCCTCAGCCCCGCTCCTCGGCTGCCGTATACCTTGGTCATGAGGACAATAATCACATAGTGGACCAGAGCTCCGGTCACCACCACCGCCGTGGTCACCTGCTCGCCCAGGAAGCTGCTGAAGAGGGCGGCCGCCAGCACTCGGTAGACAACCAGCACGTGGGCCATGCCGATAATGAGGCAGATCTGAGGGTGGGCAGCGTGGGCAGGCTGGGGCGGGCTGGGGCCGCTCTGCGGTCCTGCCCCGCTCTGCGGCCC
>NW_012267382.1:345423-369582 GCF_000151885.1 Dipodomys ordii
TCGCCCCGCCCCTCGCCCTGTCGCCCCGCCCCTCGCCCTGTCGCTCCGCCCTCTCACCCGCTCGCCCCGCCCCTCACTCCCTAGCAGTACCATGAACAGAGACAGGACCAGGATGATGGTGCTTCGCAGGTAGGAGTGTTGGTGAAACCGGAGCCTATACTCAGGGCAGTTGATGAGCTCAAGAGCCATCTCTTCCTGGGGAGAAGGTACAACACGCCTCAGACACAGCAGGAAACACCTCCAACAGGGGTGGACCCGCTCAGACAGGAGAGAACCCACTGAATGGGGGACACAGCTCAGACATGGGGTGCATGACCGCGCCCTGCCTTCCTGCAGTACCCAGCGCAGACGGCGGCCACGGTTTGGGCCACAGGGCCTTCGGGGTGCCGATGACCCTTGCTGCTGGCCCGCCTTACCTGGTCTTCATCCCAGCCGTACAAGTCCCAGTTCAGGACCACCTGTGCTCGCTGCCGCTTCCAGATCTCTAGGAACACTGTGGCTGCAGTGGAGACAGGAAAGCAGCGCAGATGCCAGGGCTGACCCTGCAGGGCCTCGGGCTCAGGCCGGCCCTCAGAATGGCGCAGAAGGCTAGCAGACTCACCCCACACAGCCATGAAGAAGGCAAACAGCACCGTGCCGTCGTTGTCGAAGAGGTGGGTGAGCTGGGGAGAGGCACAGGCTGCGCTAGGCCTTCGCCCGTGCCCAGGGAGGGGCCTCCAGCTCTGCAGAGCACCCCGGTTCCTGTCCCCCCCCCCCCCCCCCCCCCCCCCCCCCCCCCCCCCCCCCGGCAGACACACCGCGCCAGCCCGTGCAGCAGACCTTCGCAAAGGTGCAGGTCTCCGAGAGCACGTGGAAGCCTCCGGTGTGTTCCCCCACGGGGCACATGACAACGCTGTGGGCCTCGCAGACCTCCTTGCTGAGGAGCCAGGGATGGGGCTGACGCTGATTCTTTCCAGGTGCCAGGTCGTGCTGGGGCCCTGTCCCCACCCCAGCCCACAGCCCTAGCCTCCAGTCCCCAGCACCTGGCCTACCTGATCTGACTGGCATCAAACAGGGTGAACCCGCTCAGGAAGACGAGGAGGCCCATCAGTGCCGCGGGCACCAGCATGTAAGTGTACCAGCCGAGCCACGCAAAGTACAGCGCCACCTTCTCGCCAAAATAGTTCCTACAGGCAAGCCACCCTGTCGAGGCCTCCCCTCCTCCTCCAGGCAGCTGCAGCCCCCTTGGCGGGCCCTGGGGTTCCCGGGGGCAAGGTTACCTGATTGTGTCAATCGGCTGCTTACGGAACAGGCTTCTCCATTGCGCCCACTTCTTCAGCTCGTCCTCCCTGTGGACCTAGGTGACAGAACGCTCGCTGGGGTCTCACCCTCAAGCCCCAGACCCCACCCTCCAGAGCCGGCCCACCTCTCACCTTGTGCAGGGCAAACCTGGCTTTAAAGACCCCGCCTTTCACCAAGTCCTCGAAGGAGTCTGGGGGTCACAGGCCTGTGTCAGGGGGCGGAGGGCAAAGGGGCTGCCTGTGCCGTGCCTCCCATCACCTGCCCTTAGCCTCACCCCCGGCGGCTGTCGTGCGGTTCAGGAGAAAGTTCACAATTCGGATTCTGAAACCCAAGGGTGAGGTCAGGGTCCGGTCCCGCTATACGCCGCTCAGCCAGCCCAGCCTCCCCCCGTCCTTCCCCCCCCCATCTCAGCAGGGCCCCCACTAGGCCCTGAACCCACAGATCAGCCGGACCGGCTGATCTTCTGAGAGCCGCTGGGGGTGGGACGCTGCCGGGGACCTTCCCCACCCCCACTCCTGCTGTCAGCCCTGGCTCCCAGAGCCCCCGCCTTTCAATCCTGCCCCTACCTCTGAGCCCACCACATGCCAGAACAAACCCTCTTTACACCCCAGTGAGTCATTTTACCTACATGGGGGCTGAGGCTCAGAGAGGCTGGGTGACATGGCCATGGCCACATTGCCAGGCATGGGGCTGCAGAGCCGCAGTGGAGGGCATTCTCTGGCTGTACCTCTGTGTGTGTGTGTGTGTGTGTGTGTGTGTGTGTGTGTGTCTCCTTCCATGAATGCACAGATTCTCCAAGCCTGAACCTCTAGGCTCCCACCAAGTTGCCTGCTCTTCGGGCTGCCTCTTGTTGCTCTTGCTGGTCTCAGCGGCTCTGGGACCCACGATCAGATTCCAAGAGCACCCTCTGCCCATGCCCTCTGGCCGGGCTCCGGCTGAGCCCTGGCGCCTGGCGGGGGCGGGGACGGGACAGGAAATGCCAGGGGAGGTAAGTGGCGGAGCTGGGACCTCTCCCTACCAGGCTTCTGTGCAGAAGGTGGGGTGCAGACGTGCAGAGAGGGGCCTTTGAACTGGAATGGAGGGATTTGGGGGAGATGCTGGCCTCTGAAAGGCCTGCCCACTCCCCTCACTTCACACCTAGCTGGGATTCTGTGTCCTTCAGAATGCCTCAGTAACACAATCATCACTATACCTTGTCACCCATGGAAACTGGGGAAGGGTGGTCGCACGAGGGGTGGGTCAGAACCTAGGGCCTCTACCCTCTGATGCTGAGAGGAGCCAGAACTCAGCACAGGCCATACTCTGCCCATGCCAGGCCCGGGGGTGAGGGCACTCCGTCTGTACCAGGTCTGGGGGTGAGGTCACTCCGTCTGTACCAGGTCTGGGGGTGAGGTCACTCCGTCTGTACCAGGCCCGGGGGTGAGGGCACTCCGTCTGTACCAGGTCTGGGGGTGAGGTCACTCTGTCTGTACCCGGTCAGGGGGTGAGGGCACTGTCTGTAGCAGGTCTGGGGGTGAGGGCACTCTGTCTGTACCCGGTCAGGGGGTGAGGGCACTCTGTCTGTACCAGGTCTGGGGGTGAGGGCACTCCGTCTGTACCAGGTCTGGGGGTGAGGGCACTCCGTCTGTACCAGGTCTGGGGGTGAGGGCACTCTGTACCCGGTCTGGGGGTGAGGTCACTCTGTCTGTACCCGGTCTGGGGGTGAGGGCACTGTCTGTAGCAGGTCTGGGGGTGAGGGCACTCTGTCTGTACCAGGCCCGGGGGTGAGGGCACTCCGTCTGTACCAGGTCTGGGGGTGAGGTCACTCTGTCTGTACCAGGCCCGGGGGTGAGGGCACTCCGTCTGTACCAGGTCTGGGGGTGAGGTCACTCTGTCTGTACCCGGTCAGGGGTGAGGGCACTGTCTGTAGCAGGTCTGGGGGTGAGGGCACTCTGCCCATGCCAGGCCCGGGGGTGAGGGCACTCCGTCTGTACCAGGCCCGGGGGTGAGGGCACTCCGTCTGTACCAGGTCTGGGGGTGAGGTCACTCTGTCTGTACCAGGTCTGGGGGTGAGGTCACTCTGTCTGTACCAGGCCCGGGGGTGAGGGCACTCCATCTGTACCAGGTCTGGGGGTGAGGGCACTCTGTCTGTACCAGGCCCGGGGGTGAGGGCACTCTGTCTGTACCCGGTCTGGGGGTGAGGTCACTCCGTCAGGTCTGGGGGTGAGGTCACTCTGTCTGTACCAGGCCCGGGGGTGAGGGCACTCCATCTGTACCAGGTCTGGGGGTGAGGGCACTCTGTCTGTACCAGGCCCGGGGGTGAGGGCACTCTGTCTGTACCCGGTCTGGGGGTGAGGTCACTCCGTCTGTACCAGGCCCGGGGGTGAGGGCACTCTGTCTGTACCCGGTCTGGGGGTGAGGGCACTGTCTGTAGCAGGTTTGGGGGTGAGGTCACTCTGTCTGTACCAGGTCTGGGGGTGAGGTCACTCTGTCTGTACCAGGTCAGGGGGTGAGGGCACTCCGTCTGTACCCAGTCTGGGGGTGAGGGCACTGTCTGTAGCAGGTCTGGGGGTGAGGGCACTGTCTGTACCCGGTCTGGGGGTGAGGTCAGGGCACTCCCAGCCCTGGCTCTGGACCCTGCCTCTCACCTTGTGGTGGCTGGGGCTGGCTCAGACTTGGTGAGTTTGTCACTGGGATCTGGACCCTGCCTCTCACCTTGTGGAGGCTGGGACCGGCTCAGACTTGGCGAGTTTGTCACTGGGATCTGGACCCAGCCTCTCACCTTGTGGTGGCTGGGGCCGGCTCAGACTTGGCGAGTTTGTCACTGGGATCTGGACCCAGCCTCTCACCTTGTGGTGGCTGGGACCGGCTCAGACTTGGCGAGTTTGTCACTGGGAGCTGGACCCTCGGATTCCATGAGGAGCGTTTGATACAGGTCAAAGAGCCCATTGTCTGCTCGAATCCCGAAATACACCTGTTTCCCATCTTCCACCACCTGGGGAAGCCACATGGGAACCTGTTCCCTTCATCTGCAGCCGGGACCTGTCCCCTGGGGCCAGGACACAGGTCACGGCTGTCCTTGCGGCCCTCTGGCCCGTGACGCCCCCACCTCGGGCTCCGGCCTGCAGGGCACAAACCTACCTTGAAGTGGAAGCCCTTTCTCTGGAGCTGCTCCAGAAACTCCTGCTGCCTCTCCTGCTTCAAGCTTTCTTGAGGATGCCAATCAGCCACCAGGACATAGTCCCATTGCTCAGATGCCTCAGCCTGGAGGAAGGAGGTGGGAGGGAAGGAGATACGGGACCAAGGCCTGGTACAGGACAAGAGGAGCAGCGTTGGGCGATGGCACCAAGCCCCGGAGGCCCAAGCTGACCCACCTCAAGAGTGCGGCTTCTCTCCACCAGCGGGAAGCTGTCGGCCTCCGCCCCCACCAGGACCTGGAGGCTGTCTTCACCCTGGAGATAGAGAGAGGCTGGGGTCTGTGGAGGGCTCCTCCTGCCCCCTCCGGCTCCACCCCTGCACAAAGCTGGGGTCGGGGCGGCCAGAACTGTGGAAGTGAGGCTGATACTGAGGAGGTGACACAGAAGTGAGAGCCACACAGAAGCAAGGACACAAAACAGATGATGCAGAGTCCGCGCGGGCGCACCGGGAGAGCCGCTGGGCTGGGCGGGGCGGGGGCGGGGGGGGGGGTCAGGGACACAAAACAGATGATGCAGAGTCCACGCGGGCACACCGGGAGAGCCGCTGGGCTGGGCGGGGCGGGGGCGGGGGGGGGGACACAAAACAGATGATGCAGAGTCCACGCGGGCACACCGGGAGAGCCGCTGGGCTGGGCGGGGCGGGGGCGGGGGTGGGGGAGAGTCATGGACAGCCCGCTAGCCCGGGAGCAGCCGCCACGGGAAGATGGGCAACCTTGCAACAGAAGATGGGGCGGGTGGCAGGAGGCGCCAGTGCCCACACGTGAGGAGTCGGGCAGATCAACAGCTCCTGCCTTGCACACCCTTGCACACACGGTGGCCCACTGAGCGGCTGGGCAGTCCCCAGCCACGCCTGGCCTGTCTGCCCTCAATGCCGCGGACCGGGGCGCCCTGGGCCGTGCTCAGGCAGCTGCGCCCCCAGCCCATCGGGGCAAGGTGAGGGGGAAGCAGCTATGGAACCTTCTATGAAACGGACATCCCCCTCCCCCTTCCGAGGGGCAGACACCCTGACCTGACCACGTGAGGAAGGCCGGGTCACCCGAGAGTCACTGGACATCAGGGACCCCATGGGATGTGGGCGCTAGGACAAGGTCCCCTCACCCCATATGAGGAGGACCGTGGACCATGGGCCGTGCACAGGCACAGAGGAACTCCGCGGGGGGAGCCAAGGCAACAGGGACTCCCAACCACCCGGGACTGGGAGTCGGAGCCGGGAGAGGAGCAGCCAGGGTGCTGAGCATGGGCGATGAGGCCGGTGGGGCTGAGCTCAGTGCACCCCCACAGCTCACAGCCAGTCTGAAGCCGTCTCAGAAAACAAACTTTTTATTTTTTTTATCTCTTTTTTTGTTCTCTTGTGCTATTTTACTTCTAATGACTTTCAATTGGGAGAGAGCGAGGGCAGGGGTAACACTGTTCAAAAAGAAATGCACTCTTTACCTGACTTATAACTGTCACCCTCTGCGCATCACCTTTATAATAAAAATAAAAAAATTTAGCTGGGCACCAGAGGATCACGGTTCAAAGCCAGCCAGGCAGGAAAGTCCATGAGACTCTTATCTCCAATAAACCACTCAGAAAATGCTGGAAGTACTGCTATGGCTCAAGTAGTAGAACAGTAGCCTTGAAAACAAAGAGGCTCGGGGACAGCACCCAGGCCCTGAGTTCAAGTCCCAAGCCTGGCATAAATAAATAAAGTATAATAACAACAAAAAGAAAATGACTTTCAGATGTTTACCTGCAATGTAATATATCAATTTTATAACAGTAAACTGAAAAGCAACCAACAGTAAACTGAAAAGCAACCAACAGGCAAAGCTGTGCTTTTTTTTGTTAGTTTCCTTTTGAGACAAGTCTCTGTGTGGTACCATGCCTGACTCTGTGTGTGTGTGTGTGTGTGTGTGTGTGCGAGAGAGAGAGAGAGAGAGAGAGAGAGAGAGTATGTGTGTCCTGGGGCTTGAACTCAGGGCCTGGGTAATATCACTGGGCTAGTGCTCTACCACTTGAGCCCCAGCTCCACTTCCAGCATTTGGTAGTTAATTCCTGACTGGGCTGGCTTTGGACTGTGATTCGCAGAGCTCAGCCACCTGAGCTGCTAGAGTTAAGAGGTGTGAGCCACCGCGCCCAGCCACTGCCTCATTTTTTCAGGAATGTTCATAATCGGGATAAAACTGCACCACAAAGGAGGTGGCAGTGGCAGAACGGGAGCAGTGGGTGCTGTGAGTCCATCCTGGTGGGTGCTGCGTGCTGCGTGCTGCGTGCTGTGTGCTGCATGTGCATGCTGCGTGCTGCATGCTGCGTGCTGCGTGCTTTATCCTCAACAAGCAAGGTGCCTGAGTGCTGAAGCTGAGGGAAAGCAGGGCTGCTTTCCTGAGGTGCTGGGTCCTGCAGGGGGGGGAGGCTGCCAGGCAGGTCAGGGAGGGCCTGCCTCAAAAGAGTGCCTGCAGGCTCTCGGGGCTGTTCTGAGTCTCTCCACAGGCCTCCAGCCACCTGCCCCGCCCACTCAGGCTCTTGCTCTGCCTGCTGGCCCCCGCAGCCCCTTTCCCCGCCCGCACTGCCCTGCCCCTCCTCCCCCTGCCCGCACTGCCCCCCCCCGTCCCCTTCCCTGCCTGCAGCACTGCCCCCCCCCGCCCTCACTGCCCCCACCCCCTCCCTGCCCACAGTCCCCCCCCCTGCTCCTGCGCCCCCCTCCCTCCCCCTGTCCTGCCCCAGCCACATTCCTGCTGCCTCCTCCGGAAAGGAGTTTCCGCAGACCGCCCCAGCCTGTCCAGCCTCAAGGCTGCCGGTAAAATGTGGGCCACCCAGTCACATTTCCATTTCAGATCAACACCAAGGGCTTCTAGGGTATCTCAGTGATGGTCTGGGTTAGACTTGCAAAAGGACGTTTGTCTCAGGTTCAACTGAACCAAGCTCCTCTTTGCTTTGTCCTGCTGAATCTGAAGCCTCCTGGAGCCCCAGATCCACGCGCACCCTGGAGGGTACAGCTCCTGAGCAAGGCTGGCTTTGCCCCGCCCCCCCATGCCCCACAGACGGGCAGCCCCGAGGCCACTCTGGGCCAATTTAGGTGTCCATGGTTCTTGGTCCTGTTCCCCACCCTCTGCCCAAGTCCTGTCTTCCCCCGCCCTCTCCCAATTACACCCCAGACTGCTGGCCACTCCCAGCCTCCCAAAGTCAGCTCACAGACACCTGTGCCCAGGTGTGGCACCTGCTAGCCGAAACTTCTCCCATCTGGGATCAGGGGAGAAACCCAGCTCAGTCAGACCCAGGGGAGGGGCGGGGCACCCTCGCCTCTTCAGGGAGGAAGGAGAACCATCAAACAGGTCAGGCAGCCCGGGACCAGCCTGCCCCCTGGTCCCCAGCTGGGCAACAGAGTTCAAGTGGGTGTCGGGTGCGATGAATTTGTTAGGGAAATGGATTTTTTTCAGTTATAGTATGTGTGTGGTATATTTACTTTGGTTCTCATAAAAACATTTACTAATTATTTATAGGACACATATCACATGCTCTGGTCATAATCCACACATACATTGTGTTAGGTTTTTAAAAAGAGGTGGCCGAGTAAGAACTGCACCACGCACGTGGTATTCAGGTAAGGGGTTTATTCAGTAGACCTGCTGGGACCAGGCAAGGTTGGCACTCCACGCGGCTGGCAAAGAAAAAAAGGGCGGTCTGGCCGCGGTTTATTCCTTATATAGGGTAGGGGGTGCGGAAGGGTGTGTCCAGGTAAAGGGAAGTGGGGTCAGGTGGGAGAAAGGTGTGGCCACATCAGGTTAAGATGTGACCTCAGCGGATGCGGATGTGACCTCTTCCAGGTGTCCCAGTTGCCTAGGTAACGCAGGTACTGGGTGAGGTCTGTTCACCGTCCAGGAATGGACCTTACACATTGTATGTGCTTCTTGTTAATTCTTTTTAAAATGGTTATGATAAAGGTGATACGGGTTGGCCGTTCCACAGGTCGGGTGATGAGCACGTGTCTTTCTGGACAATGTCACCCTTTCCGTCTCTCTCCCGGTTTGGGAAGTGGAGTCTTACGAGCTTGATTTCCCTTGTCATTGCCTCTCATCCAGGGCCCACACATCAGTGTGCCCCAAACTCAGGAAGCAGGGGTGTTGAGGCAGATCCTGCCAGCCCAGAGCCCTAGGCTGGACAGGACTTTGGAGCCCAAATCACAAGGGAGCCTGGGTTCTTCACCCTCGAAGGCCTGGGTGAAAGACTGTCCTGAGCTGGGCTGCCCTCCGCTGCTGAGTGCCAGCCACCTCCCCGCCACAGGCCAGCCCACAGCCGCACAGGTCCCGGCCCTGAAACTCCACTGCCCCCACACCCCGCGGTCTCTGGTCTCCTCCCTGGCCACAGCCCAAGCCTCCTAGATCATCTTCCCAGCTGTCCTCCTAGCGCTGGTCCCCAGCCTGACACCATGAGCTTCTCAGCACTGCCCTTGGGGGGGAGAGGGGCCGGCTAGCCTGAATCCACCCAGCTGTGCGCACGTGCGTATGCGTGTGGTGCCCCAGTGCTGGGGACTGGACTCGGGGCCTCTTGCCCTCACTCAGCTTTCTCACGTAAGGCTGGTGCTCTGCCCCAGTCGCATCTCTCCTTCCAAGTTTTGCTGGTTATTGAAAACAAGAGTCTCTCAAATTTGTCTGCCCAGGCTGACTTCAAACCAGGGTTCCCAGACCTCAGCCCCCTGAATAGCTAGGCTGGCTGGTGTGAGCCACGGGCGCCCAGAGAGTAGAGAGCGTTGTGCAGTTGAGGCAATGTCCAGGACCTACGTCCTCATCCATGGCGCCGGCCACCCATCCACCGAGGCCCAGGGTGTGGGCTCAGCCGGGGCCTCAGAGGCTGGTGCAGACCAGGGTCAGGCAGATGGCTCAGCTGTGGCCAGTCACCCAGAGACGCGGTTTCCTCATCTGCATAGTGGGGTGATGCCACCCCACTTTGCAGGCAGAGAGGTGGACGAAGCCACATGTCCAGCCCCTGCAGTTTCCTTCATCGTCCCTGTCCTTCCTGCCCTGGGGCTCATGGGACCCGTCCCACTGGGTGAGCCCACAGGTTCTGCGTGAAGAAGCTTCTGGAGACACCGCTCCCAGGGACTGTCCCTCCTGAGGGTCAGGAGCCTGCCCCAGCCCGGCTCGGGCGGCCGACCTCCCGCCTGGCCTCCAGGTCAGGGTTGGCAGGGGCATGGCTGCCACCTGGCCGGCCTAGCTGCACACCAGAGGGATGAGTCCTCTCCTCCTGCGTGGCCCCTCACCTGAGGCTGCACCCAACCTGCCGGCCAGCACTCCTGGCCCTCTGGACAGGGCCCTTGAGCATGCTGCAATTTCACCATCCACCGAGGGCACCATTCCACTTCACAGTGCCCAGCACAGAGGCCATTCACGCCCACCCCATCCCCCAGGCTCTGATTCCCCAGGGCCTCCCCCACCTGCTCCCCCCTCCCCCCACCCTCCCCCCTGCTCTGGCTCTCCAGAGTCCTCAGCATCCGACCTCGCCATTCTCCCTCCAGCAGTCACCGTCGGTCACCCCCAGCCCATCCTTTCCATGTCTGCCCCTCGCTCATCCCCAGATACCAACCAGGCAGCTGGCTCTGCTGCTGGAGGGGAGTGGGCATTGTGAGCACGCCTGGGTGATGGTCACTGGGTGTCTACCCAGCAGGCACCGGTGCCCAGAGCTCGGCCTTTGGCGGGGGGCAAAAATGTGGGGCAGCGTTCCTGGCGGACAGAGTGTGCGGGCTGGCCCGGGGGCTGCGGTTCGCGATGAGGCTGGACCCTCAACACCCTCAGGAACCAGTCTCAGTACAGTCCCGGCAAGGACTGGGTCCTCACCACATCTGAGGATTCGCAGGCCCGGCTCCTGGTGACTCACTGGCAGCAGCTCTGTCCTCGGCACATCATGCCTCTGACTCAGTTCTCAGCACCTCACCCGCACAAAGGCCAAGGGCTGAGGCTAGAGGTGGGCGGGACCCAGATCAGGGAAAGTCACTCTGGGGGTTCGGAGGCTCGGACCAGAGCAAGGGCCGTGGGGGCCGTGGAAAGAATCAGCAGGTGGGTGTGATCAGACCATGCGGGGAGCTGAGACCTCAACTCCTCTGGATTTCTAAGGAACAGAGTGCTCACCCCAGCCAATGGAGACTGTTTCCTCTCCTTCCCAAGCCCCTGTTCTCTCCACCTCCAAGGCACGGGTGGCCAGGGGACCCTAGGTCAGGCCAAGTAGTCAGGGAGCAGAGCCAGGCCCAGGGGGGCCAGGAGGGGCCTGGCAGAGGGAGTGGCTGCTGACGGGGCCCACACCTGAGCAGAGTGCTGAGTGGAAACTTTGTTTCACTCTCAGCCTCTCCAATGGGCTCTGCCCCGCTGCCCAGCGCCTGGCACTGGCCCCGGGAGAGGAGCAGAATCTCTCCCAGGGGGTCGCAAGCCCTTCCCCTAGCACGCTCACCCCCAGGTCCCACCAGGCAGCCTCTGCCTACAGCAGGACCCCAGCAACAGAAGGTCCACTGTACGTCGCCCTTGTCCACCCTGAGCCTCCGCCCAGGCCGGCCCTGACCCCTGGGCCTCTCCCCCCAGCACCGCTGCTGTCCGGGAGGCTCAGCATGCGTACTACCCCACGTGCCCCGAGGCTGTAGCAAAGCCATCACAGGGCACACACAGACGTCCAGCCCCGGGTTCCCCGGACTTGGAAACCAGGCCCTGTGGGTCTGCCACATCTCCAGCCTGCTCCATCAATCCCGAGTCCACTCATGGCTCTGACCACCCTCTCCCAGGCTGGCCAGGCTGCCAGGACCCCACAGACGCCTTCCTGGGAGGTGGAGAGGCGGGAGGAGCCGCAGGTGGGCCTGTGCCGCGCTGAGCTCACCTGCATGCTGGCGTGCTCTCTGTGTCTGGGGCCAGCGGGAGGCTGTGACCCCCATGCAGACGGGCCAGACGGCTTCCACGTTCCTGTCTCCTCCTCGACTTCCGTGTGAGTTCACTCCTCCCTCTTGCCCTGCCACACCCCAGGTGTTCTGGGAGGAGCCAGTGTTTGCCAGCTGCTACCACAGACACAGAAGCCCCCTTGCAGCCCACAGGAGCTCAGACACCGTTCCGGAAACCAGGTCTGGGTGGGACCAGACTGGACGAAGCCTCTAGACTCCCCTGGCCACCCTGCTTTCTTTGTCCTCCCTTCCCTACAGAAGAAATCTGGTTATAAGATGGGGTGCAGGGCACCCCCTGGGGGAAGCAGGTGTCCTAGGCTATAACAGAGACAAGCACTCCCTCCCTCCCCCCGGACACCTCCGGATCAGCCCGACCCCTCCCTGCAGGCCTGGTGTCCATTCTGCAAGAGGAGAGGAGGGAAGGGCAGTGGGTGGGATGCTCAGGGCCCCCGTGGTCTCCGGCCGCTGTCCTGACAGCTGGGGACCTGGGGGTCTGCAGGAGACCCTAAAGGGTGCAGTTCCACCCATCCCAGTCTCCAGCCAGGGCTGCAGCCCAGTTGGCACCGCAGCAAAGTCCACTCCCGGTGGCCTGAGGACTGACCTGACGCAGAGGCCAGAAGAGGTGAGGGCGAGGGGCGGTTCCAGAAGGTGCTGGACGGACCAGGAGGCCTGACGCTCGCTGGGAAGCTGGAGTGCGGGGGAGGGGGCTCAGCACTGAGACCCCAGGGCAGAGGAGGGCCCTGCAACCACGCGAGCTGTCCAGCAGAGGGCGCCAGCAGTGCCGTGGGGTGCCCGCAGCCCTGCAGTACCGGGGTGCTATGGAGAGCAGGGGCCCTGTGAGGTCATGGAGGTCACAGGGCACAGCTGTGAGTTGGGGACCAGGGGCCCCTGGGTGTCTCGGGTGTTGTGGGGTGAGGAAGCGTCTTGGGGGTCACAGGGCGTCGTGGGGGTTGGGGGCACCCGCAGTGCCAGGGAATGCTGTGGAGACAGGCGCTCCGACTCGGTGAAGTCTGCCCAGGCTTCTCAGAGGGCCAGCACCCCCCCCCCCGCCTCTGCTTGGGAGACCAGGAATGAGGGATGCGGTAGCAAAGGTGGACCCGGGAGGACAGAGCTGTGCAGCGGAAGCAAATCAGACCAACACCGGAGCCCTCTGACGACAGACAGACCTAGCAGTGGCTCAGACACGCTGGTGCATTGTTCTAGCCTGTAAACTCTGAGCCGGGCACCAGGGGCTCATCCCTATACCTCTAGCTACCCAGGAGGCTGAGATCTGATTGCAATTGGAAGACAGTCAGAGCAGAAGAGTCCCCATGAGACTCTTACCTCCAGTGAGCCACCAGAAAACCAGAAGTGGCTGTGTGGCCCAAAGTGATAGAGCACTGCCCTTGAGCAAGAGCTCAGGGACAGTGCCCAGGTGCTGAGTTCAAGCCTCATGACTGGCAAAAGAAAGGAAAGAAAGAAGGAAGGAAGGAAAGAGAAGGAAGGAAGGAAGGAAGGAAGGAAGGAAGGAAGGAGGGAAGGAAGGAGGGAAGGAAGGAAGGAAGGAGAGAGAGAAAGATAGAAAGAAAGAGAAAGGAAGGAAGGAGGGAAAGAAGGAAGGAGGGAAGGAAGGAAAGAACGAAAGAAAAGAAAGGAAGGAAGGAGAGAAAGAAAGGAAGGGAAAGGAAGGAAGGAAGGAGGGAAAGAAGGAAGGAAAGAACAAAAGAAAAAGGAAGAAAGGAAGGAAGGAGAGAAAAAAGAAAAGGAAGGAAGGAAGGAGGGAAAGAAGGAAGGAGGGAAGGAAGGAAGGAAGGAAAGAACGAAAGAAAAAGGAAGGAAGGAGGGAGGGAGGGAGGGAAGGGAATGGGAATTCTGGAAGCTAGGTATATGATACAGTGGTAGAACACTTGCTCAATCCCTAGTGCTGCAAGAAAAGAAGATTCAGAGAGAATCAGAGCGCGCGCGATCATGAGTGGGAATGGGAGTGACAGAGGGGTCAGTTCAGCACTAGTGTGGCTGACCTACGGTCCTCAAGGTTCAGAATTCCTTTAAGTTGTTGCTCTGCCACCTCGAATAACTGGTCTCCTTGTCCCCCCGCGGTCCAGGGTGGCCGCTCCAGTGCAGGCTGCACATGCTCTTCTAGCCAGCAGGAAGAGCCCAGAGGACACCACAGCCTTCCCAGGTTTAGGCACATGACCATGCCTGACTGCAAGGGAGAAAGTGAGGCTGGGGAACTCAGCAGCCTCATCCCAGGCCACAGGGTCTCAGAGACCACTGAGAAGCAGAAACAGAATCAGAGATGTTGTGGAGCACAAGAGTTCCACCAACTCGGATCTACATCACCAACCAGCACCTGAGCCTTGGGACTGCGTCCCCCACCAGGGCCTCTCCTGCGCCTCATGCCTACTGCTGAGAGACTTCAGTGTCTACCCAGCATTCATTTCCAACGTCCTTACTGAGAAATGCCAATTTTATTGTTGAAGAAATCTTGATCCTGTCTTTGTTGTTGGTCGTGGGGCTTGAACTCAGAGCCTGGGCGCTGTCCCTGAACTGTTTTGCTCAAGGCTAGCAGCTCTACCACTTTGAGCCATAGCTCCACTTCTGGTTTTCTGGTGGTTCGTTGGAGATACAAGGCTGGCTTCAAACCTTGATCCTCAGATCTCAGCCTCCCGAGTAGCTAGGATGACAGGCGTGAGCCACTGGCACCCGGCTCTTATTCCCATTTTCTAAGGGCATAAGAGAGGATCTTTGACATAGAACCAGTGGCTGTGGCTCCCTGCCCAGAGGTCCCCACACCCAAGGGTCGGCAAGCCAGGGCCCACACTCAAGGGACGGCAAGCCAGGGCAGACGGCTTCACCCCGTCTGCAGAGAGGGCCACTTCGTCTTCACAGACAACGGCAAGAAGCCTCAAAGCCTTGACACCAGGCTGGTCGCTGGCCACTCTCTGCGCCCCCTGCTCAGGAGGCTGAGATCTGAGGATCTTGGTTTGAAGCCAGCACGGGCAGGAAAGTTTCTGAGACATTTCTAAACCATGCAACCAAGTCTGTTATTAGGCATGGGTTTTTTTAATGTCTTCAGTAGTTCCATATGTAGGGAAAAGTACTTGCCACGTAACATATTGGAACTTGCAAGCCTCAGCTCTGCCTAGAGAAGGAAAGTTACCCTGGGGCTTGCTTAACCAGGAGGCCAGTGCGTCTGACGACCCCAAGAACACGGAGATGAACATGGCAGACAGACTGCCCACCACCCACACCGGCACCACCAGGCCTAGCCCTTCCTGAGGTCCACAATCATCAAATCATAATTATCACCACAGAAATCTGGGATATATGTTTCTTGGGGCTCACCAGAACATGGGGTGAGGGGAAATGCCATTTTCGAAATGATTCTGGCGGGGATTTCCTTGCGCACGGTCTTGTCACCACCGAGCTGGGTGGCCTGAGCCGTGGCAAGCTCAGCCTCCCTCCTGCATGGCAGCCGGCGGGAACAGAGCCGAGGGGGCGCCGGGGTGGGTGGCTGTGGAGAGCACACACCCTCCAGCCTGTGAAACTTTTACCTCCCATCAACCACCAACGCGCGGAGCAGAGCTGGGTCCAAGGGGAAGGCACCGGCCTGGAGCAGAGGAATCCAAAGGACAGTGCGGAGCCTGAGTCCATGTCCTCGTGCTGGCACACGCACACACGCGCGCGCACGCACACACGCACACACATGCACGCACACACGCACGGCACACACTCATACATGCACATGCGTGCACATACACGCACAGATGCGCACACGTGCACACACAGCACACACATGCACAGACATGCACACACATATACGCACTCACAAACATGTACACACGCACACACACGCACACACATGCACATGTATGCGCATTCACACATGCACATACATGCATGCACACGCACAGACATGCACACACATACACACACTCTCTCACACAGACACACACGCACACACATGCACATGCACTCTCGCACACACATGTGCGCTCACATGCACACACGCACACATGCACACACACATACATGCACATGTATACACGCACACTGCAGCACATGCGCACACATGCACACGTGCACACACATGCATGCACACATATAAGCATGCACACACGTGTGCACACATATACATGTGTGTATACACACGCGCACACACATGCACACGCACACTCAAAGGATCCATGGGGACATTCAAAATGTCTATTATTAAATAAAAAATAAATGGATGAAATTTTTATCTCATCTAAATTAAAATGAAGTAAAGGGCTGGGAAGGTGGCTCAGTGGTAAGAGTGCTTGCCTAGCATGCATGAGACCCTGGGTTCCATTCCTCAGCACCACATACACAGAAAAGGCCGGAAGTGGCACTGAGGCCCAATTGCTAGACCGCTAACTTTGAGCAAAAGAAGTTCAGGGACAGTGCTCAGGCCCTGAGTTCAAGCCCCAGGACTGACAAAAATAAATAATGAAATGCATTCAAGTGCTAGAAGAGTAGATTTGTGCTTGACCCTTTCGTTTGCTTCACTAGTGAACTGTGGGTCTGGAGGTGTGGTTCAGTAGGTCAGAAAGAGCACCAGCCAATAAGCAAAGCATCTGGTCCTGAGTTCCAGTCTTTCTGGCAAAAAATGAAAAGAAATATACTTTGCGTCTTCCTTTTTTTTTGTCAGTCGTGGGGCTTGAACTCTGGGCCTGGGCGCTGTCCTTCAGCTCTTCAGCTCAAGGCAAGCGCTCTACCACTTGAGCTAGAGCACCACTTCCGGTTTTCTGGTGGTTTATTGGAGATAGGAGTCTCACAGTCTCTCCTGCCGGGGCTGGCTTTGAACCGCGATCCTCAGATCTCAGCCTCCTGAGTAGCTAGGATGACAGGCGTGAGCCACCAGCGCAGGCCTTGCTTCTTCCTTATGCTACTTTGTTTCTTCCTTATGCTACTTTGTTTCTTTGAAACTTCATACTATAAACTTTATTTTCTTGTTAAACTGTTGTTTTATCATTGTTTATTACTGTAAACTTTTCCCTTTAAAGGCAGCCTTAGTGTGGGACCCGTGATCGGGGATGCAGGGGCAGAAGCCCCAGAGCTGGCTGAGCCCTGAGCGATGGGACCCCTGTGGTCCTGCCGGGCTGTTCCCAACACTGTTACTGTCTTTCTTGGCAGAGAACTTTGGCCCAGAACTCCTGGGGCTCCTGCTCGTCCCTGTGGACTGTGGACTTTGCCATCCATTCCTTCCTCCTCTAACTCAGGAAGAAACACCTCCCTGACCACTTGGCATCCTCCACAACAGTCCAGCTGTTCCTGTCTTGCTGCCTCTTTCTAATGGGGAGCCCAGGGCCACCTGGGAGGCCAGGAAAACAAACACTTCCCCCCTCCCTCCCCCCAATACTGTGGTATTGCTTGTCCTTACCCCTCTTCCTAAGACCTGCAACCCTTGGGAAATGTGTTTGACCAACCTCCAAGAGCCTGAATATGATCAAAGAGATGATGCCCTGCCCAGAGGCCCCAGAGCACCTCCTCCACAGGAGTGGGTCCGGGTGGGCGGCTGCAAGAACCTACTTCTCCTTAGATCCGCCCAGGAAAATGGCCCCTTCCCTTTGTTCTCGCTCTGTACAAACTGCACGTGCCCCCCGCCCCCCAGCAGTCCCATCACCTGTCAGCACCTGTATCGACCAGGCCGCTGGTCCCTGGCACGTGGGGCAGTGGCAGGGGGGTCCCTCCCCAAGGTCACTTCCTCATTTGCTGAGGTCCCCTCCCACCCGTCCCTGAATAATCTCACCCCCCACTCACTCAAGCTGCAGCCGGGCAGTTTGGCTCTCTCGGTAAACTCTTTCTGCCTGAACCCTGTGGTGGTCTCCTTTCGGCAAGTTTTACATCTGGTTCCAGAACCCAGGAGAGGACAGTGTCAGGGGTCATCGGACCCCCTCTGCATCTCTTTCCCAGGGTCACCCTGCTTCCCGGCCGCCCCTCCTCGGACCCAAAGGAATCCGAGTCAGACCTCCCACCTCCCTCCACCACCACTGCTGGCTGTGCAGCCACTCTACCATCTCCCCTCTGTGTCTGGCGACACCTACGGACCCTCTGCTGGCCATGCCAGAGGGATCCCCGACACCTTCTGGCCAGTCTCTTCTAGTTTTGGGGACACTTGAATGGAGAGACCTGGGTGGACTGGGACAGCTCCCACTGACTGATACCTCCTCCTCGTAGACTCCTCCCCCACGCATCCCCACGGGCTCCGTCTGAAGGGTCCATAAATCCAATTCATTTTTTTAATTGCAATCAAGTCTGGCCACAGCACCATACTCTCAGAGACTTGGACCGTTTCTGCCAGCACAATGGCAAGTGGTCAGATACACTCGTCCTTCTCTCTGTCTGTCCTCTCTAAGCAAACTCCCTCTGGCAACCTTCACCCCTGTGACCACAGGCCTGTGTGGCTGACAGATGGGTGGGCATAGCCTCCTGGCCACCTCTGGAACGGTGAATTTCTTTGTCTTCTAAGTGTAATAGGAGCAGTTCAATCTCTCTCTCTCTCTCTCTCCCCCTCTCCTTCCCCCTCCCCCCTCTCTCTTTCTCAGCTTGAACTCAGGTCTTGGACACTGTCCCTCAGCTCTTCAGCTCAATGTGAATGCTCTATCACTTGAGCCACAGCACACTTCTGGTTTTCTAGTGCTTTATTGGAGATAAGAGTCTCACAGGCCGGGCACTGGTGGCTCACGCCTGTAATCCTAGCTACTCAGGAGGCTGAGATCTGAAGATCACGGTTCAAAGCCAGCCCAGGCAGGAGAGACCGTGAGACTCCTATCTCCAATAAACCACCAGAAAAGCGGAAGTGGCGCTGTAGCTCAAGTGGTAGAGCGCTCACCTTGAGCTGAAGAGCTGAGGGACAGTGCCCAGGCCCAGAGTTCAAGCCCCACGACCGACCAAACAAAACAATAAAAAAAGAGTCTCACAGACTTTCCTGCCCAGGTGGCTTTGAACCACGATCCTCAGATCTCAGCCTCCTGGGTAGCTAGGATGACAGGCGTGAGCCACCAGTGCCCTGCTCTCTCTCTTTCTTACTTGAAAGGTCTGGGCCTCCCTGCCCAGAATTAACACTTCCAACAACCATTTGCTGAGTTATACAGTTCATCTGAAAATTAACAAATTTCATTATACAACATTTAAAACACAAACACGTTTGCACGCATGTGCACACACACACACACATTTGTTGGCACCACTGAGATCATCAGGCAAATCTCTAATATGGTTCATGGCAGCAATCATAGGTTTTTCCAAAATTCTAAATTTTCTATGAAAGCTTAACTTACTACTAGCAGCCAATGCTATCAACCATTTTTCCTTGAAATGCCGGCTCATTTCATTCATTTAACACAGTATCTTCCTCCACTCTTCCTCAATAGAGCAATTTTTCTTTGTCAGCTATTATTAGCAAAACAGTATCTTAGGTGTTACTTAGATTTCTTTTTTTTTTCTATTCTTTTTCTTTTTTGTCGTCATGGGGCTTGAACTCTGGGCCTGGGTGCTGTCCCTGCACTCTTCAGCTCAAGGAGAGTGCTCTACCACTTGAGCCACAGCACCACTTCCAGTTTTCTAGTGGTTAATTGGAGATAAGAGTCTCACGGTCTCTCCTGCCGGGGCTGGCTTTGAACCGTGATCCTCAGATCTCAGCCTCCTGAGTAACTAGGATTACAGGCGTGAGCCAACGGCTCCCAGTAGTTACTTAGATTTCTATACACCACAATCTGAGAACGACTAGCCTAACTCAATGAAAACAGATGTGTATTTGCTAATGCCTTTGCTACTATTTTTTTTTCTTTTTGTGCTGGTCCTAAGACTTTAACTCTGGGCCTGAGAACTGTCCCTCAACTCCTGTGCTCAAGATTTACACTTGAACCATAGCTCCACTTCTTTGGTACTTAAATGGAGATGAGTCTCACAGACTTCCCTGGCTTTGAGCTGTGATCTTCAGATCTCAACCCCCGGAGTAGCGAGGATTACTGGCACCTGCTAAAATGTATGCTTTAATAAACTATATTATTTGAGTTTATATAAACATCAAGGAAATTATACAATGAGATTAATGCAATACAAACATCTACAGAGAATTTCAGAACTTTTTGTGACTTTAGTAGTTTAATTCTATGTAACCTAACTCCTTGCCAATTATTATTTTATGTATGTTTTGTTCAAAAGGTCTCCAAAGATAAGTTTTCAATTATCTGCTTGCATTTATTATAATAGCTGTTGCTATGTGTTAAGCTATTAGTGCTCCTGGAAACCTGACATACTTTAGCTTAATGTGCTCCTCATAGAAACGTTAGGATGTGGGAATTATTATCTCAACTGAGCAGATAATTGCTTGGTAACATCCCAGCAAAAAAAAAAAAGTGTTGAATGAAGTTACTTGTCCAAAGTCCTCCTCCTAGACTACTTCCCCTGCTAACATTCAGTAAACGGCAGAACCAAGACTCAGACCTGGCTCTGCACCTCCTCGTATCACTGAGTGTCGCCAAATACTCACATAAAGAAAATGTATTCTGGGGCTGAATCATGGCTCAGGTGGTATGGAGTGCATGTCTAGCAACTACAAGGCCCTGAGTTCAAGCTCCCATTCTACCACCTCCACCACCACCAAAAAAAAAAAAAGTATTACAAAAGGGGAAAAACCTACTTCCTCCCTCTCTTGGCTTCCTCTGTGGAAGTCCTGCCTGCTGGGAAGACCCGCTCCCAGGCGGGCTGAGCTTGTCTCTCCCACACATATGAGATGGGGCCTGTCCTGGGAGCTCAGTCCTGCAGTTTAATTTTCTTGAGAAACCTCACAGTAGCAGGTGTCCGGGGTGGTGAGAGTTTTCTGTAATCCTCTCACCTTTACAGACCTACCCCACCAGTACAAAAATTCACTGCTCCTCTCCTTCCCTTGCATGGTTTTGTTTGGTTGTTTTGTTTGTTTGTTTTGCCTGTCCTGGGACTTGAACTCTGGGCCTGGGCGCTGTCCCTCAGCTCTTCAGCTCAAGGCTAGAGCTCTACCACCTGAGCCACAGCGCCACCTCCAGCTTTTTCTGTGTATGTGGAATCGCACCCAGAGCTTCATGCATGGGAGGCCAGCGCTCTACCACGGAGCCGCGTTCCCAGCCCTTGCAAAGGTATTTTTAGAAAGCATTCCCCAGAGTCCTACTGTTTCCACCATGCGAGTGACTCAGGCCTAAGGGAGCCTGGGCTCCACGCCTAGGCCTGCTCGCGTGAGCCTTGTCCCATTCTGTCTGGGCTAAGGCCTAAGGGAGCCCGGTGACTCAGGCCTAAGGGAGCCTGGGCTCCACGCCTAGGCCTGCTCGCGTGAGCCTTGTCCCATTCTGTCTGGGCTAAGGCCGGAAACCACCGTTTCCCCTATTAGCAGGGACTTACTTGCCCGAAGTCCCTAGGCGACCGAGCAGGTGAGGAGGCTCAGCAGCTCAGAGTCCTGACAGGATCCCTTCTCCAGGGGGATCCCCAAGTCTGTGGCTCCTCCCACCCCCATGGAACTCAGGGCTCCTCCCAGGTGCTAGGAGGGCTGGACAAGGAGGATGGGTGATCCAGGGGCCCTGGCCCGGGTGGGAGAGGCAGGGAGGGGCAGGGACAGAACAGGAGTGAGCCCAGGGGTCACAGGGAGGGCCAGGAGTGAGCCCAGGGGTCACAGGGACAGGACAGGAGTGAGCCCAGGGGTCACAGGGAGGGACAGGAGTGAGCCAGGGATCAGAACACAGGGACAGGACAGGAGTGAGCCCAGGGGTCAGAACACAGGGACAGGACAAGAGTGAGCCCAGGGGGTCACAGGGAAGGACAGGAGTGAGCCCCACAGCCCCAGGCTCCGCCCTTCAGGCCTTGGCGCCGCCCCATGCCCTAGGCTCCACCCCCATGGCCCTGGAGAGGCTGCCGACTTGGGGACACACCCAAGACCCGAAGCAAAGTCTTCATCCCGTGAAGGCCGGCCAGAGGGCCAGTGTGGGGCGTCCATCCTGGCCCCTCGGGGAGGAAGAAGTGGGGGTACCACTCACCCCGCGCCCCTGCCCACCCTCCAGGACCTCCACCCGCCTGCCTGGGCCATAAAGCTGGAAGCCAGGCCTGGGGGCCTGGGCCGGTGCCCTTGTTAGCTGGGGCTGAGGGGAAGCTGCTGGGTGGGGGCCAGGGACCTGGGGGCGGGGGCCAGAGCAGGGGGGCTGGGGGCCAGGGCCGAGGGGCCGGGGTGCCAAGGGGCCGGGAGACAGGGCACGGGGCCAGAGGACAGGGCCGGGGGATGGGGGCCAGGGCCAGGGCCGCAGGACAGGGCCGCAGGACAGGCCGGGGTGCTGGAGCACCAGGGGACAGGGCTGGAGGGTGGGGGCAGGGCTGGGGGTGTGTGTTGGGGGGCCGGGGCCTTCCCTGGCTGTCAGGTGCCTGGCCGGCACAGGGATCTCTGGCAGGGCTACCTGCTGTCCGCCCCCACGAGGACGGGAGGCTTCTGGGGACCTAGCCTTTCCTCTCTCCTTGGGAGTCCAGGCCAGAGGCCACGCGTGGTGAAGTGATGGCAGGGAAAGTTTGCTACTGGACAAGTTGTCACTGGAAAACAACACTTCATCTCGGGGGCGGAATCCAGGACAAAGGGCGTGAGGGCATGGTCCCGTGTCAGCTCTGATCTCAGCTCTGGTTCTCCAGTCCTTCACTGATTAGGAGGAAGTCGGTTCCCGGGAGAGGCGCCCTGTGCTTTGGGGTGCAGTCCGACCGTCATTGGCCCCACATGGAGTGCCGCTCCTGCAAAGCCTTTTCCCTCTCAACCACCTTTTCCTCTGCTCTGGAGCAGGCCAGCAGTTTGCTCCCCCTCCCCCCTCATAAATTCTTTTCTGCCTGAACCAGGCGGCTGTCTCCTTTTGGCCAACCTTACAGATAGTTTCAGTCCTTTGTCACATAGATGTTATAAATCAGTCCTGTTTTTTCTGGACCTGAAGGTCATCAAAGTGTGAGAGAATAGCTTAGAGCAGAGATGCAAAGCTTTTATCCTGCTTTGCTTAATGTGTGGCAGCAAAAACAGTGTAAGTATATTATGCTTTGACTAGACAAAGTGAGTTGTGGGTAGGGTGAGAACCCCAACATTAGCAGGTCGGGTTTGAGTACTTACTGAGATTGCCTGTGAGAATTTCCTAGCCTTAGAGGTCTGGTCTACAGGGCCGAACACTCCACCCCCGCCAAAAGTTAGGAAGCTTAGTATTTTTCTCAGGGACCTTACAGTTTCATCCATTTTAAATTTCCTTTGTATTTCCTCTTCACTCATGCTGTGACACAGGCAAGCTGAAATCATAGCCAGAATAATAGTGTTATTGAGATAGAACTCATAGGCCAAACAATTCACCTCTTCACGTATTCAGAATAGAAGTGGCTTTTGGTATTTACAAATATATGTGAACATTAGCCCCCAAATGGAATCATTATCAAAAGATCTTCCAAATGCAGGCAATAGAGGCCTACCTGATCTGTGTGCATTCCTGAAATATGTGCATGCCCCTTCCCTGTGAAATTATCTGAGAACCACTTCCAATACACTTGTCATTAGTTCTTGCACTACTGCTGTTTCAAAGCTCTTTATCTGGATTCTCTGTCTTCAAAAGTTCCTCTTTGAGCTGGGTGCTGGTGGCTCATGCCTGTCATCCTAGCTACTCAGGAGGCTGAGATCTGAGGATCGAGGTTCAAAGCCAGCCCCGACAGGAAAGTCCGCGAGACTTTTTTTTGGGGGGGGGCGGTCGTGGTGCCTGAACTCGGCCTGGGCACTGTCCCTCAGCTCTTCAGCTCAAGGCTGGTGCTTTACCACTTGAGCCACAGCACCACTTCCGGCTTTTTTCTTTCTGCTTATGTGGTGCTGAGGAATCGAACCCAGGGCCTCATGCTTTGGAGGCAAGCGCTCTACCACTGAGACTCTTATCTCCAATAAAACCCACTAGAAAACCGGAAGTGACGCTGTGGCTGAAGCCCAGAGCGCTCGCCCTAAGCTGAAGAGCTGAGGATAAGCGCCCAGGCCCCGGGACCGACCCCCCCAAAAAAGTTCCTCTTTGACTGGACAGGGATGAAAATGAAAAATACAAGTCCTGGGAGATGAGAGCCGGGAATGAGGGCACCGAAGGAAGGGATGTAACAATAAAGTGCGTGTTAATTCACCTTTGCCTCCCCGCGTCTTGCGGTACAGCCCCTTCCACACCTACAGTGAAGTACTGTGTTCTAGAAGCTAAAGCAGCACCTGCTGAGAAGGAATCCGCCTCTAAGGTCTAGGGTGGGAGCCCACAGCCCCACTTGGGTCCGCCTCGGCCGGGGTCCGCCTCCGCCTGGGTCCGGCCCGGCCTGGGTCCGGCCCGGCCTGGGTCCGGCCCGGCCGGGGTCCGCCTCGGCCGGGGTCCGCCTCGGCCTGGGTCCGGCCCGGCCTGGGTCCGGCCCGGCCTGGGTCCGCCCCGGCCGGGGTCCGCCTCGGCCGGGGTCCGGCCCGGCCCCGGAGCTGTTTGGCTCAAGGTCAGCACTCTACTCGAGCCGCGGCTCTACTTCTGGCTTGGTGAGTGCGCGTGCGCGCGTCTCCCGCCGTCCCCCTCCGAGCGAGCGCCCCATCCTGGAGCCGCAGCGCCACTTCCGGTGTCCGGGTGGTTCTCTGGAGATCAGTCACGGCGCCGCGGGCCTCAGCCTCCGCCCTGCGTAGCTAGGACGGCAGGCAGGCGTGAGGCTCGGGCGCCCGCCCCGGCGCCTCCTCACGGTTCTGCCGGTAGCTTCCTCCCCGCGGCCCCCTCGCTCCGCCCGCCCGGCTCTCCCCGGCCGACAGCCCGACTCCGCGGGCCTCCGGGA
>NW_012267382.1:371247-381904 GCF_000151885.1 Dipodomys ordii
CCCGGTCGTCCCGGGCGCCCGCTGCGGCGCGGACCCCGCTCCGGGCAGACCCGCCCGGCGGCCTGCGTGACCTTGGCTAGCCCCGCACCTTTCCTCCCGCGTGATCCCGAAGCCAGAAGGCGCCCTGGTGGAGAGCACCGGGCCCCTGTGCGCGGACGGAGACCCGTGCCGGCGGAGGGAAGGGGCGGGATGGGGCGGAGGAGGATGGGCCGACACACAGGTAGCGCCTTTGAGTGGCGCCTCGCAAGTAGGGGTGACAGCTCCGCGGGGTACGGAGGGGAGCCCCGGGTGGACCTTTAGGTCAGTGCTACCCTGGGGTGCGGACAGCTTCCGGAGGGTGCGCAGCCTTCAGTCAGTGTGTGCCCGGCCTCAGAGCGTGGCATCTGGTCTTCTCTGACCCCTGGGGATCTCAGGCCCCTCCATCCAGAACCACCCCCGGCTGGAGGACACCAGCCTCCCACAACCGAGCAGGTGACTCCTTGGAGACACAGTTCTGGAAGGAGTGGCCGGATCACCTCCCTTTCCCACACTCCTTTACTTGGCGAGGTGCTCTTGCCATCCGTGGGGGCGGGGGCTGGGACTCGGATCTGAGGACTGGGCCCAAAGAGTGACAGATGTGCAGACCCAGAAATTGGGAGCATTGCCCTCCCCCGACGTGGTTAAGGCTGGAGCACCCCGAGAAAGGCAGGTGCTCGTCTGTGGAAGTGTAGACAAGCGGCTCTCCGGACTCTCCCCCTAGGAGAGCTTGAGAGACGAGTCAGGAGAGACTGTGGGGCTGGCCGCCCCACCCCTGCTTACGCAGAGGAGCACACGGGGCTGGAGCGGGGAGGGGAAGTCTTTCAAATTTCTTTCTGGAGTTTACCAGATGCCTACCCAGTGAGCATTACTGATGCTCCTTGCTGAATCGTGTGCCACCATGCTTCTGAACTATCCCTCACTGACCTTTTTTCTTTTTTAAAACCAGACAAGGTGGTACACACCTGTAATCTCAGCATTCAAGAAGCTGAGGCAGAAGGACAGGGAGTTTAAGGCCAACCCAGGCCACATAGTAAGACCTAATCTCAAAAAAGCTCAATAGTAACAGTACTCTTATTTTGTGTCTTACAGAATTTGGATAATGTCATATAAAGTTAACACAGGTAAAGGGTAACGTGAAAATATTACCTAAAAAATGTGAAGATGTAATCTAAAATTTTTGAAGCCGGCTGTTGGTGGCTCACTCCTGTAATTCTAGCTATTCAGGAGGCTGAGATCTGAGGATCGAGCTCAAAGCCAGCCCTGACAGGAAAGTCTGTGGCACTGTGGCTCAAGTGATAGAACACTCACCCTGAGCTGAAGAGCTCAGGGACAATGCCCAGGCCGGAGTTCAAGCTCCATGATCAACCAAAAACAAAAAATATTTTTTTTAATGACCTGAGGGTCCAAGGCCACCAAAAGAATTTTGCATGAACAAAGTCTGTTTTTAGGTTTTCCATTTTCAAATGGCTTCTCTGGGGTTTTGGTTAGCCATAGGGAGGTCTAAGGTCTGGGTTTGAAGTCCAGTGGGGACTATGGGGGGGGGAGTGGTTTAGAACCAAAAATACTATGCTGAGCTGTATCAGTGCATGTCTCTGTCTGGAAGAATGTTGCAGACTACTTCCCAAGAGAAAGTAGAGTACCTATCTAGATCCCACTCCTCCAAACCAGCTGCCACCTACAGAGCTTACTTTGTATGCATGCACTGGGGTTTGAACTCAGGGTCTTGCTCTTACTTGGCTTTCTTACTCCAGTCCAGCATTTTGCTGATTAATTGGAGATGGAGGCTTTTGCTCAGACTTTGCTGCTCTGGCTGGCTTTGAACCTCAATTCTACAGGTCTCAGCCTCCCGAGCACCTAGGATTCTGGGTGTAAGGCACCAGTGCTCAGCCTAGGGAGCCCTTTTTGTTGTTGTTGTTGGTCATGGGGCTTGAACTCATGGAGCCTGGGCACTCTCCCTGAGCTTTTTTTCTCAAGGATAGTGGTGTTCTCTACCACTTTGAGCCACAGCTCTTCTGGTTTTCTGGTGGTTAATTGGAAATAAGAGTCTCACAGGGACTTTTCAGCCCAAGCTGGCTTTGAACCACAATCCTCACGGGCATCTGGCCCACTGAGCCTTCTTAGTGACTGGGTATTGCTGTTACCACAGCTTCCTAAGTAGCCGTTTAATGGAATCTAAGGTTATGTCATTATAGATGGCCCGGGTTTCTCTGGAAGATGGCTCTCTCAGTGTGGCTTAGGGCTTTCCCAGCTTTGCCCAGGTGTGGGAAGCATGACCAGCCAGTGGGATGCCTTTTTGGTCTTCGGTCAGCAGGCCGGAGGGTCAGTGCCACAGCCTGGGCAGGCTCTGGCCCTTCCCTGGTGATCCCTGTGTGTTTGCAGATTGGTCTTGGCAGTCCTGCTTTGCTTCCCACTCAGCATGACGATCATGGTTTTCTCTGGAGGCATGACAACCGGGTCTTTTCCACTCCTGGCAAGGGGCCAGCTGTCTTCACCCACTCCCTTGCAGAATAACTAAAGTCCCAGAATTTATATAAAGCAGTTCTCTGCCTGACCCCCCCAAACAGACCTTCTCCATATCTTTCCACATCTGGGAGGAGCAAGGATGTGCCCTACCCAGATGTGGCTTCCCGGCAGAGCAGGGCCACCTGGCTCCCGAGTCTTGTTACTTGTGTGGACACATGTGCTGTGTGCTCAGCAAGAAGCAGTAAGGCGGGGCAGCATTCTGGAGTCTGCTCTACTTTGAATCTGTTAAACCCTTCCTCCGTGTCTCCAGCCCGGTGTCCTCCTGCCTTGGCCTCTCCAGGGAGGGGAGGACCAGGCAGTCACTTACTGCCAGAATGACAGGGTGAACAATTACCTCAAGGGCAAAGAGTTACTCACTTTTCAGGTGATCTTTGTGTTTTTAGGAGAAAGAAAAGGTAACACCCCCACCAAGGTGGATAAGGATCTAGGCTGCCCTTATCAGACAAACTAATTAAACTACAGGAAGGTTATTGTGTTAGTGAAAAGTAAAGAAGACAAGGTGGGTGCCGCGGCTCACGCCTGTCATCCTAGCTACTCTGGAGGCTGAGATCTGAGGATCACAGTTCAAAGCCAGCCCATGCAGAAAAGTTCATGGGACTATTACCTCCAGTTAACCACCAAAAAATGGAAGTAAAGTTGTGGGTTAAAGTGGTAGAATGCTAGTCTTGAGCAAAAAAGGTCAAGGACAACACCCTGGCCCTGAGTTCAAGCCCCCCCTCACCCACCCACCCACACAACCAGTGGGCTGAAGTCAGTTGTGGGGCTTGAACTCTGGGCCTGGGCGCTGTCAGCTCTTCAGCTCAAGGTGAGCGCTCTACCACTTGAGCCACAGCGCCACTTCAGGTTTTTGGTGGTTTATTGGAGATCTGAGTCTCACGGACTTTTCTGCCCGGGCTGGCTTTGAACCGTGATCCTCAGATCTCAACCTCCTGAGTAGCTAGGATTACGGGAGTGAGCCACCAGTGCCCAGCAAGCCATTATTTTTTTTTTTGGAGTTCATTTTGATAAGCATTATTTTATTTTTAATTTTAATAAGGTTTTTTTGTGAAAATACAGAGGGGCCATTATTATTATTTTTTTAAGATTTTTTTTTCCCCTGAGCTCTTTTGTTCAAGGCTAGAGCTCTTATCACTTGGAGCCAACAGCTCCACTTCTGGCTTTTGAGTCTCTCAGGGGGCTGGGAGTATGGCTTAGTGGTAGAGTGCTTGCCTAGCATACATGAAGCCTTGGATTCAATTCCTCAGTACATATACACAAAAAGCCAGGACTGTCGCTGTAGCTCAAGTGCTCAGGCCATGAGTTCAAGCCCCAGGAATGAGACGGGGACGGGGGTTGGAATCCCACAGGGACATTTCTGCCTAGGCTGGCTTTGAACAACAATCTCAGCCTCCTGAGTAGCTAGGATTATAGGCCTGAGCCACCAGCACCTGGTTTGAAAGATTTTATTAGCACACAATAATTGTACATATTGGCATTTCCATACATGTGTAATGCGTCGTGATGAAACTCACTCCCTCTCACATGCTGCCTGTACCACCTTCCTTAAATAATGTCAGCAGGTTTCATTTTTCTATTTTTCATTAGTATATACATACATGTTTATTTTAAGGTATGGGGAAAGGGCTTCCAGGTTTTTTGTTTTTTTTTTTGGGTCCGGTCATGGGGCCTGAACTCTGGGCCTGGGCGCTGTCCCTCAGTTCTTCAGCTCAAGGCTAGCGCTCTACCACTTGAGCCACAGCGCCACTTCCGGCTTTTTTTTTTTGTTTGCTTATGTGGTGCTGAGGAATCGAACCCAGGGCCTCAGGCATGCAAGGCAAGCGCTCTACCACTGAGCCAACTTCCCAGCCTCCAGGTTTTAATTTTACCTTAAGTTAGTAACATGGCCATGTCTGCCTATGTTGTGGGGCCAACATTTGAAGAACCTTCTAGCATCCACAGGTACAGTCAGTCAGCTGGGAAGTAAAGGTCACATTCTCCCTTGCAGAGTGGTTAGTGTGTTGTGTTTCGTGTGAGTAGTTGGTGATGTTATTCCTATGTGTTTTTGGATTCAGGCGAGCTCACACCTTAACTGTGCTGTTCATCCTCACCTGTGCACTGGGCTATGTGACCCTCCTGGAAGAAACACCTCAGGACACAGCCTACAATACTAAGAGGTAACTGTGCCTGGTGTGGGGAGAGTGGTGTCCTCCCGTCCTTGTTCACAGCTGAGCGCTCAGCCTCCCCTTCTGTATTCTGAGGCGCCCCGGGGGTGCGTGGTCATCTCTGAGTGAGCCATAGTTGACACTGCAGGGACCAGAGTGAGCTGCAGCAGTGGGTGGGGGTGGGGGTGGGGGGTCTTCTAGCTGACACAGTTCTATGAGGTCATCAATACCAAGACTGACCACTTTGAGAGGCTAGGCAGTATTTGACTTCAGGATTCTCCAGAGCAGGCTAGTCACAGGCCTGTCCATCTTCAGCCAGTCCTGAATGTGTGCAGACAAGCAACACCAGAACATTCTCCTTTGTCCTGATTTTTCTACACCTGACAGACTTTATCCCCTTCCTCCTATGGTTCTCAGGCCTATGTGTCTGCCCAGGCTGCTTCCTATTCAGGGAAGCCACTGGGGGGGGGGGGGGCAGGGGTCTGAGGAGGCAGAGGAAAATGCTGGAAGTCTGTAAACGCCTCCGGTCAGCCCTGGTTAGCTGCTAGGCTTGTCATAACCTCTGGTTATGACCATTCTGGGTCAGCACTTTGTGTTTGACAAATGAGGGTCTTCGTGCTTGTGGTCAGAATTAAGCAAGGTGCTGGTGAACGTGTGTGCACCTGTGGGTGTGGTTGGCCTCTGTGTGTGTCACCGTGCCCATTAGGTGACCAGGTCACACCAAGTGGCTTGCCACTAGTGTGGTTGGCTTGGTACACAAGTGGCAGCCTCTATAAAAGAGCAACTGTGGTCGGCCTTTTAAGGGTCTGTGTCTTTGGATGCTGTTAGGTCTTCTGTAAGGAGTTGCTGTCGGAGCTCCCAAGCCCTGCTCCCGTCCATTTCCGGGCCCGTACTCTGGGTTTTCTGCCAGCTTGCTCCCAGGCCCACCAGCCTTTCTCCTACCTGCTACTTGGCCCTGCCCGTGCTGGCCCTCTGGATCTCTTCTGTAGGACCGCCTGGCCCCCTCCCTCCTCAGGCGGCCCCTGTTCTCCCCCCGGGCACAGGCAGGGCCGCCCGGCCCTCTCTCCTCAGGCAGCCCCCCCCCCCCCCCCCCCCCCGGCACAGGCAGGACACGGTGGAGCTACCCGGGAGCATTGGCTCCTTCATTGCAGAGGCAGTGAATCTGGGGGCAGGTACCTGCATTTGTCCACAGGCAAGTCCCAGCTGTGGGTGCCTGCAGAAAAGAAGTCCCAGAGACAGGACTTGCCCATACTTCAAGACATTCCCTGGGACTAGAATTGCAGCCAGAGGCCCATCTGTCTACATGAGCAGTCATTTTAGCCGGAGATGAATAGCTGTGATGTCATGGGCAAGAGCTGTGGCGAGGTAGAGCGTGTCTGCCCCTCCCCCGAAGAGCTGACCCACACCACACGAACCCTCCTGTCCACATAGGTGGCCCCAGCCCAGTGAGGCTAAGAGCAGACCCCACACTTAAAACAGGCAGCGCCAAGCCAGCTGCCAGGAATCCCAGGAGGCTGAGGTCTGAGGACGAAGGTTCAGAGCCAGCCCAGGCAGGAGAGTCTGCGAAACCCTCCAATTAATTGCCAAAAAGCTGGAAATGGAGCTGTGGCTCAAAGGATAGAGTGCTAGCCTTGAGCACAAAAGCTCAGGGACAGCAGGTAGGCCCCAAGTTCAAGTCCCAGGACTGGCACTCACAAAAGAGGTGTGGACGCTCCTGTGAATATAGCCCCACTGCCTCCAGTCCTTAGAGCACTGCTGAGCTGTTCCCGTACACTAGAAACCGCCTCTCCACCACGAGGACCCTTGACACTCTTACATTCTCTATTCCCCATCCTGCTTCAAGAGCACAGAGCAGCTGGGGAGGCCTGGGACCTTGATTCCTTCTGGGACGCTCCAGCCTCTCCAGGTCACCCTGCACTGCCCGCAGCTCTGCTGCCTGGCACCGTTGCCGGAGGTGCATCTCCCCTGAAGCTCTTGTCACCAGGCCTCCTGGGCCTCAGCCAAGTGGTACAGCCAGGGGACTCAGCAGGCCGATTTTTGTTGTTGGAGTTTTTGATGCCCTCAAGGAAGTATGTTTCATTAGAACGTACATTGTTAAAAGCTTGGTAAATTAATTTGGTTTGCTAAGCTTTGAATTTTAGCTTGTATTTCATTGTTCATTTTATGGATCTACGGTTTTTTTCCCCTTGTGTGTGATACTAGTATTTGAACGCAGGGGCCTCATACTTGCTCTGCAGGCTCTCTACCATTGTTCCAACTTTCAGCCGTTTTTGCACTGGTTAGTTTTGGGATGGGGCGTCCATTCCTATATGGTGTGTACCTGGACCATGAGCTGCCGATCTTAGCCTTCCCCTTGTAGCTGGAATGACAAGCGTGCATCAACATGCCTGGTGTCTGTTGACATAGTGTCTTTCTTACAGACCTTTCTTCCTGATTTCATTCTCCCAAGTAGGTAGGTTTGCAGGTGTGGTCACTGGTACCCAACTTGTTCTGTTCTGTTCTGATAGTTTTGGAGAAGTTATCCTGCCGTATTGCTTAGGCTGGTCTCAAACTCCTGGGCTCAAGCAATCCTGCCTTAGTCTTCCAGGGAGCAGCGACTTCGAGCACTTACCACCTTATCCACTTGTGTATTTCTTCTCACGTTGGCTTTCTTGACAATCTGCTGTATTTCTAATAGAGTTTTAGCCTACTGGCTTGGCAGATGCACATACTGTGTGCCCACTGTGTGTCCCTGTGGAGGAATGGGATGTTGCTTCTCACCGCAGTCGGCTGGAGGTCTGCTCCCGCACGCGGCCGCCTTGGTGTCTGGCTTCCTCCCCGAGCGCTGTCACAGTGCCCGGTGGTGTGCAGGGCTCATCATCTAACTGTAGTGTCCTTGTTGGACGACACACGCCCCGCTGAGGTGCTACCAGCCCAGGTTCACGGTGAGCAAAGAGAAACTCCTCACACGTTGTAATCATAAATTGCACTATAAACATAACACAAATACATAGATACTCTTTGAAATACATTGTTTTAGATTTTTAATTTTTTATTTCGGTCTGGGGCTAGAATTCAGTGTCTGGGTTCCGTAGCTTCTTCTCAAGGCTTACACTCCACTTCCAGGCCTTTACTGATGGATTCCAGGTAAGTCTCACAGGCTTTCCTGCCTGGTCTGGTTCTGAACCACAATCTTCAGATCTAAGCCTCTTTTTTTGGGGGGGGGGCGGTCATTCATGGGACTTGAACTCTGGGCCTGGGCACTGTCCCTCAGCTCTTCAGCTCAAGGCGAGCACTCTACCACTTGAGCCACAGCGCCACTTCCCGTTTTCTAGTGGTTTATTGGAGATAAGAGTCTCGAGGACTTTCCTGCCCAGGCTGGCTTTGAACAGCGATCCTCAGATCTCAGACTCCTGAGTACCTAGGATTACAGGTGTAAGCCACCGGCATCCAGCTAAGATCTAAGCCTCTTGAATAACTAGAATTACAGAATTGCAATCATGAGCCACTGACACCAGGCAGCAAATACTGTATTATAAGGAACCTTGAGTAAGGGTTTTTATAGCTTCAGAGGATCCTGAAATCAACATCCCACACACAGCCAGGGCAATTGTATTATTTCCTTTTCTTTTGTTTAAGACAAGATCTCTCTGTTTGTTCAGCCCTGTTTGGTCTGAAGGGAGGGAGAGAAAGAAGGGGGGGAGGGAGAGAGAGGGAAAGAGAGAATATCAATGTGTGTGTCAGTGTGTCTGTGTGTGTGTCCTAAGGCTTGAACCCAAAGCCTGGGCACTGTCCTTGAGTTTTTTGTTGTTATTGTTGTTTTTGGTCTGTCATGGGGCTTGAACTCTGGGCCTGAGCTCTTCAACTCAAGGCTAGCACTCTACCATTTGAGCGCTACTTCTACTTTTCTGGTAGTTTATTGAGATAAGAGTCTCACAGACTGGATGGCTCAGGCTGGCTTTGAACTGGGTCTCATCCTCCTAAGTAGCTAGGATTACAGGTGTGAGCCACTGGCACCTGGCACGTCCCTGAGGTTTTTTTGTTTGTTTTTGTTTTGCATTTTACCACGTAAGCCACAGGTCCACTTCTGGCTTCTTGGTGGTTAATTGAAGGTTAAGATGGACTTTCTGCCTGTGCTGACTTGGAACCATAATCCTCAAATCTCACTCTCCTGAGTAGCTAGGATTATAGACATGAGCCACCAGTGCCCAGCTAAGCGTGGAATTTTTTATCCTCCTATCTCAGTCTCCCCAGTGCTGGGATTTCAAACATGCATGGTATGGGGTAGTTGTGTATGTACAGACACAGGTTAGGGCAGCAAGCGAATGCTGTTTGCTGTGCACTGAGGGCCTTGACCTTCCTGGTCCTTGACAAGGGATATATCCGGTGCTGAGAACATCGCTTCCAGTGTTCTCTAGTGAGAGCCAGCTGATTGAGTCCATTCTATAGTGTCTGAATTTCAAAAACTCAGAAAAACAAAATGATTTATGCCAAAACAATACAGGAACTACACAAGAGCCTCTGTAGTCAAAGTTGGAATAGTTTGAGCAACGAACTTGTTTGCTGGAACAAAATGCAAGGTATAAAATAATTATTCATAAATATTTGACAAAATAAATAAAAAGTTTAAAAAAGCTAAGTACTGGTGGCTCATGCCTAGCAACTCTGGAGGCTGAGATCTGAGGATCGCAGTTCAAAGCCAGCCCTGGCAGGAAAGTCCGTGAGACTCTTCAGTAAACCATCAGAAAATGGGAAGTGGTGCTCTAGCTCAAGTGGTAGAGCGCTCGCCTTGAGCTGAAGAGCTGAGGGACAGCGCCCAGGCCCAGAGTTCAGGCCCCACAGCCAACAACAACAGCAACAACAAAACCAACTCCAGGAAATGGAAACCTGGGTTTGTGGTGGTGGTGGCAGTGGTAGTGTTTATTTTTGCTTTGTTTTTTTCTTTAGAGGTCGTAAAGTGGGGGCTTCGGAAAGGATGAACAAAATCAGCTCTATTGTAGAATACACTCTGTGGGAACTGACCTATGTAACTTGTGTGTGGGGACCGCAAAGGAAGGGATGCACCCTTACAACATTTAATAACAATAAAACTACTTTTTAAAAGCTAGCCTGTAAAATTGTCATGCATGTGGGGCGTCTAGTCCGCGTCAAGTCCTCAGGCCACGGGGCCTGCGCCAGCCCGGGGCGCCGTGTCTGGCTGAGGCCCCTGGGGCCCAGGAGAGCGGACGCGGGCTGTCTCCTCCTCTGGCGGCCCGCCCCGCTCTTCCCCTCTTCCAGCTGCCGTCCCGGCCCCAGCCCCTTCCTCGTGCCGCTTCCTGCCCTGAAGCCTTGGTCCTCGGTCCTGTCCTGGCAGCTGGACCAGAAACTCGCTTCCACTGTCCTGCCGAGGTGGGACTGTCGGCTGGGCCAGGCGTTGCTCTCTGGCCTCAAATGACCAACCCTACTCTTCATTGTGGTCCTGGGAGTTTCATGCTAGCCACCCTGATGAGACTTGCCATGACCCCATGAGGGCAAAGGACGCTTGGCCAGGGCCAAGCATCACGGGAGCTGGTGTTGCTGTGAACAGCTGCTGGCACATGCACTTGTCCGAGAGCCTGTGGGCTGGCGCCGCGCCTTTCTTGTGCACTGTGCCGAGGTGAAGCCCCTTTCCTGGGCCCCGACTCCGGCGCTTGTCTCTGGGCCAGCTTCTCCACCCCACGCACTGCATCGTAGGTGTTTGGTCCTCAGCCTGCAGGAGTCTGTTGGTATTGGAAAAGGTGGCTCAACAGCGAACAAGCCAGGTTGCTGTGCGCATCTACTTTAACACAGGTCCAGCAAGAGCACCTGCTTGGCCCATGTTACAGCAGACGGCCATTAGGTCTGAAGCACACAAGGGCTTTAATGAACCCTAGTCATCACTGGTAAAGCTTAAGGTGTGTTTTTTGTTTTTTTTTTTTGTCAGTCGTGGGGCTTGAACTCTGGGCCTGGGCGCTGTCCCTCAGCTCTTCAGCTCAAGG